>NC_068328.1:14896842-15202894 GCF_000147395.1 Oryza glaberrima | reverse complement strand
GTGCATGCATGCATGTCATTAATTAGCACCTCTTTTCTACTAAAATATTATTATTTAAATCATCCACCATTAAGATCTTTAATTTTATTAGGTGCATACATTATATTTATTATGGCAATCCAAACTATGAGATAATAATAATTATTTCTTGGTATTTGGGTTAAGGGTCGTTGTGCCTTATATTTTAGAATGGAGGGAGTATATACGAGCTGTGTACATAGCCTAATTGTTAGTAGTACATATTAATAACTACTAGCTGGTGGTCCGCGCAGATTGCACAACTAGAATCCTTATATTTTCTCTTGTATAATAGTATATATGTTTTTCTTATTTTATTATTAAAATATATGAAAGTGTATACTGGTATGGGCTCTAGTCTCCTTTTCCAATATTTATTATTTTCTAATTCTGAATTTTAGCTATTTTTAATTGTATTTGTATATGGACTCTGTTTTTATTTTTCTCCGAATAATAGGAGAATTTCTAGGCCATGAGAGCGAGAACGCAAAGACTCTTTTTTCTATTACTTTAATAAGTTAATAGATGATTCAAGCAACATGCAATTCTCCCAAAAAAAATAAAAAATCGAGTAACATGCATGTATAACTAACAAATTAAAAGTTTAGACTTTTTTTTAGTCAAATACGTAGTATGTAGCCAATGATTATCCCTGGCCGTATAAATAGTTCAAAACATAATCGTAATTGACTTGTGGAACAATCTATGGGAAATTCACGCATTCAACTTATTAATTGGAGTAATTGTTATTTTAGTACTCCCTCCGGTTTGGGACTTGGGAGTATGCAATGCAGCTAGCTAGCATGCATGAATTTACAATGCCAAGTGAATGCTCGGTGATGCTAGTGATCGAATATGCAAGATGCTAGACAGATACCAAGTTAGGGAAAGGTATATATATACCACTATATGTTGGTAGACACTTGATCATATAGTTAATTAGGAGGGTTTAAACTGTAAAGCTCATATTAATTAACTGTTAGCTATAGAAAGCGATCTACTTTACGTCCTTCCCATTGGCCCGGAAGTGATTAATAAATAAAAGGCTTAGGTTTATAGTTGAGGCATCAACATAGAATATCCTATATGATCTCCCGACAAAAGCACTAGTAATTAATTAAAGCAGGTCTCATGTGAAAATCTGTTGGTCAAAAGGAGATCGGTCGTATAGGACCATGCATGCATGGACTCACATGGCTAGTCTTGTGTGTACTTGATTCTTGTGTTGTGTTTGATTTTAGCAATATTAACTATGCTAGCTAGCTCATGTCTTTACAAAGAACGGGCTGTAAATATGATGATCATAACGAGAAAATAAGTGTCAGTTTAGTACAGGGTTGATTGGATCCTTCTTGTTATTTCATAACAAAAATATGTGCATGGATGCATATTATTGGGAAAAAAGGTCATGAACAATATATGTCAACTGAAACTATATAGCTGGTGATGTTGTCAATTTATTCCTACCGTACGTAGCTACCTTTTAAGAAATTAAGGACACCCTAGAGCAGAGGTTGGAAATAATGTAACATTTTTTTCGTCGTTATCGAAAAAATTGAAATTTAAGTCATAATATTGGTTTCACTGTACGTATAAAGTATATCACAACTATACGTACTTCGAACATAACATTTGCCACATAATGTTTTGCAAATGTATCCTATTTATTTTGATTATGCGTATTTCATAATACTATTATACAATGCAAACGGTCATGCAAAGTTCTACGATAAAAATTACACCATTTAAATCCGACAAACATTGAAATCTAAATTCATTGATCACTGGGGAAACATAAAAAGATAAAAAGAAAATGCAATGAAGATTAACTCTCTCTCTCTCTCTCTCTCTCTCCCTTTTCAGAATTTCATTTCGGCAGGATTGTCTGCATTTTAGAATGAAGACTTGGTACATTTGTTATATGTTAAAGTGATCTGATCTATCTTTGCAGAGCACATTAAAAAATTCTATGTACTTGAAAGGGTCGTTGCACAATTTTATGTAAGTACTACTGTGTTGTCATGAATTAAAACCCTATGCCCTGTGTGTATAAACCATGCGCATGCACGAACCGGCGGCCTCTATATAAAGATCTAGGAGGGCATGGAATATGCATCAACCAAACACCTAAGCACACCTCTGATAGTCCATTAGAGTAGCACGTAGCCTCTAGCTCTAGCTATAGTTATATTACTAGCTACTAATAAATCTAGTGTCAGTCTAGCTTAGCTGCATTAAGCGTGTAAAATGGCACTTAACAAGAATGTGTCCAACATTTGCACTATGCTAGCTATACTTGTGTTTTCCCTGCAGCTATTTTCTTCTCAGGGCAGGCCTTTGCCTGACGACGATGGCATCACCTCTGAAATGCAGATCAGGAGATACCTGTTATCGCATGGCAATCGAGTGGTCGAGGGCGCCGTGTCCCCCTCGTCGGAGATTGGCGGTCCCATGGTCGGCGCCTCCGGCGGCGTCCGGCCGACCAACCCAGGGCACAGCCCAGGTATCGGTCATCATGTCGTCATCAATGGCAACGTCGACGACGATGATGTCCGGCCGACGAACCCAGGGCACAGCCCAGGTATCGGTCATCACGCCATCGTCAATGGCGCTGATGACGCCGATGATGTCCGGCCGACGAACCCGGGGCACAGCCCAGGTATCGGTCACGCCGTCGTCAATGGTGCCGACGATGACGCCGACGATGTCCGGCCAACGAACCCGGGGCACAGCCCGGGCATCGGCCATGCCTTCGTCAACAAGATCGATGGCCCAGCTGGGAAGAAGAAGCTCTGAATTACCAAGTTTAGAGACGAGAGGTTGTCTGTGCATTAATTAGTCACCGCGTGAGTGTTATTATTGCATGTAATATATGTATTGTGTTGTCCGTGTTGTAGCTTTTCTTTACTCTCTTTATTTTCTGTACGTATTGTGTTTCTTCTTCTTCAACTTTTGTCGTGTTTTCTTTTCCTTCTAGCATTAGTACGTCGTGTCAATGTATGTTAATTTCAGCTAGATTAATTCTAGCTTGTCAATCTGTATCAACTAGCTTAGCATGATTAATTGAACATTTCATTTGATCTTTCAGTCCAATCTGCTTTAGTTAGTTTAATTTGTATTCCGTTCCGTGCGTCGGCATAAATTAAATAACAAGCTCCGACACCAATGGATATTTCATTATGAGGATGAAATCACACGCAAATTAAACCGTGAAATAATACTGAAATGTGCACTGGTCATATGTAGAATTCGAGCCCCTAAAACTAAATAAAATTGCCTTAACTGCACTAGCTAGCTAGGTAAGCACATGGCTGCGCTATGTGAGGTGGACTAACGACGGTATACATGCATGAGATGTTATCGCTAGCTAACACTATTTTCACCGTGCAAACGTACGTACGGTAAGATCGACTAGCTATCGATATGTATATCTATATACTTAATTAATTAAAAAACAAGTAAGGCTTCTGAACGAGATTTGCGTCCGTCCTCTCCTTCCCCGGGCCGCATTCCTCCCTACCTCTCGTGTGCCTCCGCTTCCGCCTCCCTCCCTTCCTCCCGACGCACCCTATCTCTCCCTCCCCCCCCCCCCCCCCCCCAAAAAAAAATCGTCCTATCCTACCTTACTACGCGCGCTCTCCCTCCCCCGCACCCATAGCGCCCTTCTTCTCTCTTGCACTCCCTCTTGCGCATTCAACAAAAAAGAAAACAAACCCCTTTGCCTGGGTACATGTTTTGACGCACTCAACCGGCCATGTTCATCACCAGAGCTCACTGTTGCCATTTCTCTCTCTATCAGGACAACGCTGTTGCTGGTTGCTTTCTTGTTGTCTGGTTTTCTTCGTTGCCAACATCCATGGATAAGTCACATTGTGAGATACGTCCAACCACCTTATTCACCACCATTTGGTTGCCGGAACATGGGAGCCCATCTTCACTCCTCTTATATATGTTTCTTGTTTCGGCTAGGGAAGATGATGAATAGCGTTAATCGTTTTTCTCCATCTTTTGTTCCTGCATGTTCAAGGAAAACGGAACCTACTCATATGGGAACGCGTTTGACGCAGTCATCTGGTCATGTTCACAATAAGAGCTCGCCGTTGCTATTCCTCTCTCCATCGGGACCACGCCGTTGTTGTTCCGCTATTCTGGTTTTCTCATTGCCAACCGCCACCATCTATGGACGAGTCACATCGTGGGGCACGTCCAACCACCTTACTAACCGCCGTTTGGTCGCTGGAGGATCGACACCCATCTTCCCTCTTCTTATGTTCCTTATTTCATGTTGTTCTGATTTTATTCGTTGCCAACCTCCACCTTCTATGGACGAAGGCCCTATTTCTTCATGGTCTAGCCCAACCATGCTCCTAGACGACTCACATAATATTGAAACCATAGGAATATGAACTGAACATAAAAATTTTAATTTATGTTAATTAAACAGGTACCCGTTCCGCTTTAACGGATCGGATTTTCATCCATGGGCTGAAATAAATTTTCTTTTAATTTCTAACTAATTTTAGTTGTTTTTCCATTTACAGTATTAGTTTTAGAACTATTTGATCGATTAAAATTTATTGGAACTTATAATTTTCCTATGTATTGAATTATTTATAGCTAAATGAAAAAAGGGATTTTAATTATATATATTTTTTGATATGGAATTATCTTTCCGGTCAAAGTTATTTGTAGTTTCATATTGTTATTTTTATGATTATATTTTCTTCAGTCCAATTGTGATATATGGTTTAGGATTTTAATTTATGTCAATGAATGTTATTTAGAATCATTGCAACACAGACATTATGCTAGTATACAATAATATTAATAAATATACATATGGGAAAATCTATTTACAACGCAAGATCTCCATAAGGAATCCAACGGCTCAATCTGTAGGTACACATGCACGTACATTGTAAAAGTCCTTTCCAGATACATGTTAAGGTTCATTGAACATAGACTGTTAATTAACTACTAATCTGGAGTAGATGCCTGGATCTCATGGGTGCGAAGCCACTATTGTGGACAGGTTCAGTGAATGATAATATTGATATTAGTGTATGCATGGGTGCATACATGTCTATACCGAATACCGCAACAACTCTATGTACTCTCTCCGTCCTAAAAAACCCCCTCATAATAGAATGAATTTAGATAAAAGTTATCTAGATTCATTGTATTAGGAGCGGTTTTGAAATGGAGTACGTACCAGTGCATGTGTATATGCCTTTTTCTAGATCAACTGAACGTGCGCGTGTGCATGAGGTTTAGGAAGATATTTCAATAAGCATAATTTACACGAATTGAGCATAACTCAATTGGTTTGCTTACTTGTGGTGTAAACTAGCCCACCTTGATTTAAGTTCTAAGTTCTAAATTTAACACGAGTGCTCGCATTAATTTAAAGCTAATTATTTTTTTCAGCGGTAATCGATAGCGAGGCACCCGTGTTGTGAGCGCCTGAGTTTGTACCATGTTTATGAAAAAAGCAAAAAAAATTAGTAGCAAAAGATTACAAGCGCTAGCTGTATGAACGCTCAAGTAATTAGGAGTAGTAAATTACACTTTGGCTATATATTATCACCAATGTTTCACTTTGGACCGTCCTTACGAGTGAAGTGCATGGACGGTCTCTAAACTTATACGGGTGTCTCTTATAGGTCCCTGAATTTTCGAAATATATTTTAGTCCCTGAACTTGTCATGCATGGTGTTATATAGATCAAAAAAGCTTCAACCCACTCCGTTCGCTGACGTGGCATGCCATGATAGCATCTACTACTTCCGTTTCAGGTTATAAGACTTTCCAGCATTGCCTATATTCATATAGATGTTAATGAATCTAGGCACACATATATATCTAGATTCATTAACATATATATATGAATATAGGCAATGCTAAAAAGTCTTATAATATGAAATGGAGGAAGTACATGTTAGTGGGATCCAAATGCTAGTCACATAGAAAATTGTTGTAGAGAGAGAGGTGAAAAGGATGTTTTTTTTATTTTGCAATAATATATTTTGTGTGAGAGAGAGAGAGAGTCTATGTGTGACTAATATTTGGGTCTCATTTACATGTAGGCATGACCACTACATGCCAAGTCAACACACACAGCGAGTTAGAGTCCATTTGACACCCAAAACAAGTTTTAATATCCGAAAATAAATTGTGAGAATTTGTGGACCTATATAACAGACACCGCACAAGTTTAGAGACCGCGTACTCATATTTTTTTCACTTTGGACTAAGTATTATTGCCAAATGTTACACTTTTGACTAGGTGGTGGTCCACATATAACTATATAAGTGACACATGGACAATATAGATGATTAGGCCCTTTCGTAATCATGGATTGACAGCTTGTAAATTTCACTCCCCTTCTTTGTTGTACAGTCTTCCGTAAATACTTCTCAATTTTTATAAAATTTTGCAGTAGGAGTCTCTCCTACTGTTCCCTGTAAAAAAAAAAAAAACATGTAGGTCACCGATCCAGAGTGTAATATTTGACAACAATGCCTAATCTGAAGTGAAAAAACCGATTTAAAAGTGGTTCAAACTGAAACTTTGATAAGAATATATGGACTAAAATGTAATTTACTCACTAATTAATTAGTCCAATATTGCGGTAAAATATATATATACTGCTCATACAAATTTTGATAATATATATATATATATAAGAGATAACAACTTAATTAATTAAATCGAGCAAATTATGCCGAAAGATGGCGTGACAAAAAACACCCATTGGTTTTAGGTTTCGTTTGGATTTCTAGAGGATTTTGATAGATTTGAGCTAAATCCTATGAAAATCATATAAAATCTCTGCATTCCAATGGAGTCCTTCATCAATGGCGGCTGAGGTTTTAGCTCATGGCCAGGCCGGAGCTTACACACATTTTCTTGTGGGGTTCTTCACATGCATGCATACCATTGCTGCGAATAGCTAGCTAGCTGTTTTGCAACTTCTTTCAAGGAAAAAGAAAGGAAACATAAGTGATTCTTTGTCAGAATGTTTAAAAAAATTGAAGCACAAATCAAGTCTAGACTTCATAAGACTTGTGATTCGAAATTTGTGCAACTCTAATTAACCTAAGAGACGAAGCATGGGAGCACTTAAAATATATTACTACTATTGTCACAGTTAGGACATAACTAAGACCTACTCCTTCTGTCTCAAAAAAAACCAACCTAGAAAACCAACCTAGGAGGGGACAACAAATTTGGACAAAAGGTTATCCAGATTCGTTGTATTAGGAGGAGTCTCCTCCTAAATTGGTTTTGTTTGGGACGGAGGGAGTATGTATAATTGTATATAGACTTAAAGCGCAACTAACTAGTAGTACGTACTAACACTAGTACAGATCCTTCCATCTGTGACGGCCCATAACAAAACTGGAATTTGCGGGCCGTCACAAGGAAGTAATCTCAATCGGGCGAAACTTCGGCCTGATTGAGATATGGTCGCACAGCCATGGTACATCGGCATAAAACTAAAGCCCCACGGATGACACTTATCTGTGACGAGCTATAGTTGAGGCCCGATTGACATGAGGGTTCCAAATCTCAATCGGGCCCTAAAAGAAGCCCGTCACAGATCAGGGTCATCTGTGACGGGCTCCAACTAGAGGCCCGATTGAGATAAGTTGAGTGCCTGTCACAGATGATACTCTTTTTTGACGGCCTTTTATTAAGGCCCGATAGAGATTACTTGTATGCCCGTCATGGTTGATTGTTTTAGGGCCGTTACAGATATTTGTTGCACAGTATAAATACCCCCCACCACCTAGTGTAACTATATCCCACTGTTCACTATTTTGGTGGAAGGCTGTAGGGGGCGATTTTTTGTCCTTTTCCAAGGAAAAGAGAAATTAAATTCCCAAAAGTGATCAAAATAGATCAATCAAGTGAGTAATATTAATCATTAATTGAGCAATTTCATCACGTCTTACTTTTGCAATACTGATCTTATAATATGTGCCTCTAATTTGTTTTTTTTTATTTTGTAGCAATTGATCGAAGTTGGATGTATGCGAAAAATTTGAAACGTCATTCTACGGAGTACAGAAAGGGCGTAATAAATTTTATGAACGCCGCGGAGGAGGATCGGATAAGAAGAAACAATGATTACATGTGTTGTCCATGTGCAGATTGCAAGAATGAGAATATGTTTGATAGCGGAGAGGATGTACACGGTCATCTGATACAACGAGGATTCATAGAGGGCTATACATGTTGGGTGAAGCATGGAGAGCAAGAATCAGGAAGTGGAGCAGCCGCAGACAGAAGTGGTGCGCATAATCAGGAAGATGAAGATGAGCATGACATGTTTATACCTTCTCCATTGGGTGGTGAAATGGTTGATGTGGATCACGATCTGCTGCAAGACATGTTACGTAACGTTGAGGACCCAGCCCAGAATGAGAGAGATGGAATGAAGTTCAGCAGGTTGGTAAGTGATTCCGAGACGCCTCTGTACGCTGGATGCAAAGCAAAACACACTAAGTTGTCAGTTACCTTGGACCTAATGAAGCTGAAGGCAAGTAGTGGATGGACAGACAAGAGTTTCACAGATCTTTTAGGAATTTTGAAGGCTATGCTTCCTGTTGAGAACACATTGCCCGAGACGACATACGAAGCAAAGCAGGTTTTGTGTCCACTAGGGTTAGAGGTCCGTAGAATTCACGCTTGTCCCAACGACTGCATATTGTACCACAAGCAATATGCGGACTTGGATGCTTGTCCTGTCTGCAAGGCTTCTCGATACAAGCGAAAGAAAAGTGCTGACGAAGGAAAGAAGTCAAAGAGGGGTGGTCCGGCAAAGGTTGTGTGGTATCTACCTATCATTGATCGTTTCAAGAGAATCTTTGCCAACCCGAACGAAGCGAAGTTAGTACGTTGGCACGCCACGAAGAGAAGGAATGACGGTATGCTTAGACACCCAGCGGATTCGATTGAATGGAGGAATATCAATCGAAAACACAAAGACTTTGCTGCCGACCCTAGAAACATGAGGATATGTCTGTGTACGGATGGCATGAATCCTTTCGGTGACATGAGTAGTACTCACAGCACTTGGCCAGTTCTTATTGCGAACTATAACCTCCCACCATGGTTATGCTTTAAACAGAAATATATTATGTTGTGCTTGTTAATCCAAGGTCCAAGGCAACCCAGCAATGATATCGATGTATTCCTGGAGCCTGTTATCGACGATCTGGAGATTCTTTGGAAAGAAGGTGTGGAAACTTGGGATGCATATGGTCAGGAGAACTTCAAGCTAAGAGTTCTATTGTTCTGCACCATTAATGACTACTCTGCACTCGGTAATCTTTCCGGACAAACTATAATAGGAAAGAAGGCATGCTCCGATTGCAAGGAACATACACGAAGCCGGTGGCTGAAGATCGTCATGCACAATCTTACGATGTGCAGTTGTAGTACGACACGGATTTTGGGGAGGACCGAACGGAGGCCGACAGCAAGGCGATTCATGAACCCCCACTGATGAAGAAGAGCAAGAAGGCACACTCTTCCCCTTAGAGAATTACTCTCGATAAACCCGAAGCAATGGGGAGAGGAAGGGGAGGAAAGGTGCAGGCCTCACTTCTAGCTCCAAGGAAGCTAGATCTGGGCAAGGGCTAGGAAGAGACTAAGGGCAAAGAGGTCAAGAAGAAATACGTCGCTCCACAGGAGTTCCAACTAGGCATGCCATTGGTTGGAGATGACGTGCTTGCCGCAATGGGCACCGCTTGCAAGGACCTTCACTTATACTACATGGAAAAATCTAACGCCAGGAAGCCAAGTAAAGCTACCGATATCCTTGGAGAGCACGATGGAAAGCCATTCCTTGGTCCAAAGAATTATATCGTGGTCGACTTCAAGGATCTTTTCGACCTCTACAGGCTCCGAGCGGTAGACACAAGCCTCCTTAAGTGCTACTCCTTGTAAGTACTGTCGCCCAACTCAATCTGGTAATAACAATCGGTTTAACTTGCTTACAAGATCGTTTATCCTGTGTGTAGGTTAAGTTGGCAATGGTGTCAGAAGCATGCACCGGAAGTTGCCTTCCTTGATCCACAAGTGGTCATTGTCACAAATCTCCAGAATGACTGTCAAGGAATGATCAACTACATCTACGACACCTTGTGGTCCCGCCGAGACAAGGAGTACATTATGTGCGCCTATAATCAATAGTAAGTGTGTTAACTAAATATACACAACAGCATGACACATTCCTTGAGTACTTAATTAACTTTCACTATATTAATGCCGCAGTGCCCATTGGATCCTTCTGGTCATAACACCTAACTGGAGTACATGTAACTACCTGAACTCCAGAATTGATAAGAACGCATATGATTGGACCCCAATTCAACTAGCGATAGATGAAGCGTGGGCCCAATATGTGCAAAGAGGAGGCCTCAGGAAGACAGGACATGACACCCTCATCCAAAAAAAGACTTCCCGGTGAAGCAACAAATAGGTGACCAGTGCGGATTCCATGTGTGCCACAGCATGCGCCTTCTGTATAGAGAAAAGGTGAAGACTTTGGCTGAGTTTGAGGTCGGTGGTCTCAATTGTGATAGACTAACTACATTTTAGTACTTATATATGATCAATCAACTAATCTGGAATTATGACAATATAGGGCACAATAACCAAGTCTCTACCTACCAGCTTTGAGAAGGTTCGCGAGGAGATAGCCAGCTTCATCCTCCGTGAAATAATTAACCCCAAAGGAATGTTTAGGCTTAAACTAAAATGATGAACAATGTTGAACTTTTATGTTTAGGCAATGATGAACACTTATTATGCAACTGTGATGATGTAACTGTGATGTTTATATTTATGTATATATTTCATATGTTTATGTTAAGACTTGCTAAATAAATATTTGATCCAATTAACTCGATTTTGCAGGTGAAATATGATAAATATTTGAATGGATGTGAAATATGTGAATGGATGTGAAATATGAGATGGCTGTGAATGTGTGGTTGTCTGAAATATGTTGATGTCTGTGTATGTGAATGCATATGTATATGAATGGGTGATGCTGGGGAGCTGGGGATATTGGATATCTGTGTTTGTTTCTGTCATTTTTGCAGCGGGCATGGCTAGCAAAGACCTGAGGCTAGCAAAAAACAAAATTTATTTTTTTGTGGATTATAGTCATCTGTGACGGGCCATAACTAAATGCCCGATTGAGATGAGGTCATCTGTGACGGGCTCTAGTTTAGGCCCGATTGAGGTCAGTAGTCATCTGTGACGGGCTCTAGTTTAGGCCCGATTGAGGTGAGTAGTCATCTGTGACGGGCTCTATTTTAGGCCCGATTGAGGTCATCAGTCATCTGTGACGGGCTATAGTTTAGGCCCGATTCAGATGAGTATCATCTGTGACGGGCTCTAGTTTAGGCCCGATAAAGGTTAGTAGTCATCTATGACGGGCGCTAGTTGTGGCCCGATAAAGATAGGTCATCTGTGACGGACTATAGTTTGACTGGTCGTCTGGGTCAAAGCTATCGGTGACGGGCTTTACTTAGGGCCCGATTGAGATATATTCATTCGTGACGGCCGTTTGCCCGACTGAGATAACTCTTCACATCAGTGACTTCTAACCTGTGACGGACGCTGTGCCCGTTGAGATGGGGCTTACCGCCCGATTGAGATGAGGGTATCCGTTCTAGTGTAAGCTGTACTATTCTTAACAAATCATTAGTTAGTGTGAGGTCCCAAACTAATAACAGAGTGGGTTGGTACTCGCGGAGAAAAAGATATAGGGGTAGTACAGAGTGCAGTCGTTGAATACACTTTGAAAGCCGTACTCTGCGTTTTCTTCTTATAAATCTCTCTTTACATGACATTTTGAATTAATACAAATCCCATAATTTGCGCGATCCAGAGATCATGGGAGCTTTTTCAGTTTATCTTCTTGTCAAAAGGCAATTAGTGCAGCTACTGCTGATATATACAGTACTCCTACATGTTAAAACATGCATATATACATACTCATGCAGAAGAGAGGCATAATAAGAGAGGAAAAAAATGACTGTTGACTACTATAAACAAATCAGTAGGTCAAATTACTTGAGAAAGGATGTATGTATAACATCTACAACCAGTTGATAACAATAGCAGGTGGATTCTGATCTTGTAAGCCACATACAAACATAAATACAGATAAGTATGCTATATGCCATGAAAGGCGGCCACGATGAGTTCACTATTGGAGAAATGGTCTTTGGAGAGTCGAGCGATTCCCACAATTATCCCGATTATAATAAGAACCGAGACTAAAGATTATTTTTAAGTCCCGGTTAAAAAAAAATTGATCTTTAGTCCCGATTCATCCCCTGTCAGAAGCCTGCCAGGGGACCGAGGATTTTTAGTCCCGGTTGATACTATCAACTGGGACTAAAGATTAATCTTTAGTGCCGGTTGGTAATTCCAACCGGGAGTAAATATTTATCTCCCATCTCTGATCGGTTAAGTCCTAGATAAGATCAGTTAAGTCCTCGATCTCCTCCTCTCCTCAGATCCGATCTCGATCTTCCTCCTCCCCTCCCCCCTCCTCCTCCCCTTCTCCCCTTCCTCCTCCTTCCCTCTACTCCCCCTCCTTCCTCTGCGCGGGCGAGCGGCGGGCCGAGAGGCGGCCGGCGCGGGCGAGCGCGGGCAGGCGGTTGGCGGCGGCCGGCGCGGTCGAGCAGGCGGCCAGCGGCGGGCAGGTGGGGGCGAGCAGGCGGCTAGCGGCGGCGGTGGCGGCGGGCAGGTGGGGGCGGCCGGCGGCGGCGGGCGCTCGGCAGGGCAGTGCACGCAGGCGGCGGCCGGCGTCCTCGTTTTCTTTTTTTTTTTGTGATTTGTGATTCACTGGATGTATAATTTCTAAAATTTGTGATTCATTTTATGGATCTGTGATTGTTTTTATTTTGTGTGTAATTTTTTTAAGAATTTGTGATGTATTTGATTTGTGTGTACAAGTAACTTAGGATTTGTGAGGTGAATGATTTGGGATGTTACTTGATTTGAGATTTGATTTGGGGATATGCATCTCATCCGATTTGGGAGAAAATACCAGGATTACCTCAGTCAGTAGCAAATTAACAATGAAAAAAAAAGAAAAGGGGATCAACCGGGACGTGGCTCAGCCATCTTTAGTCCCCGTTGGTGTTACCAACCGGGACTAACGATGAATCTTTACTCCTGGGTATTTGAACTGGGACTAAAGATTGTGGTCTTTAGTCCCGATTCCTTCTCCCGGTTTGCTATCCGGAAGTAAAGGGGGTTGCGAACTAGGAGAGATATGGGGTTCTCCAGTAGTGGTTGGGGGGAGGGGGGAGCGGCGGTGAATCGATTGAGATATGGTAGATGCCTATATATGCTCTGCACAAAAGAGTAGGATGGCCATGTTCACCGGCGGCAAAAAAAAAAAACGTGAGCTCGCTAGCTGCTTTGTCTTCCATCTCTTCAGCGCCGCTTAGACCACGCCACAGCTTCGTCTCCACACCCATCAGGAGAGAGAACGAGAGAAAGAGGATTATGTAACTAGTTTTCTTTTTTCATAACATTTTGGTGTTTCTTTTGGAGCTTGATTTTCATAGCTCTTAAAATTCTTGGGGTACGTTGGAGCTGCTGTAACTTGTTATTGTTACGAGATGGAGTATATTCTTAATATTTTAGACAAAAAAAATAAGAGGATTAATTGAGTCACTTAAATTTAAATTACAAAGTCTTTTTCTGCACAAATCCAAGAGTTGGAGCCATGTTAGACATGAGACTGCCATAGTCTTCGGTACACATATTTCATCATTAATTTTTCTGTTAATGGGTTTACAAAATTTATTAAAGATGTAACAACGTGAAAAAAGTCGAATATGTTAATATCATTTTTGCATAGGAAACCTTAATACTTTTATATTAATCTAGATAAAGTGCTTGGGTTTGATGAATCCATTTTCAGTGAATCTAAAGTAGTGAAACAAAAACTAAAGTTTTTCACCACCACATTGCACCACGTCATCAGAAAAATTATAACCATCGGACGCAACATATATTCAATCTCTAACGTTGGATCTGGCATAGAGGTAAAAGATGAGTCAGAAGGATGAGTCTTTAGGAGGTTCAGACTTCGACCCGATCACCTGAAAGATCTAGAGAGGAAGAAAAAACCACAAGCCTCCCGGAAAGTATTTTCTACACCTAGGTGCCATGTAATTTAAACAGTTATATAAAAATTTCATAAAATTTGATAAGATAGACCATGATAATTTAAACAGTTACATATAAGAGATATGCAAATTTTGTGAATAATATTACTATCACTTTGTCAGAAGAAGAAATGTCCAAAATAAAAGCTATAGATATTGATGAACTACAACTTGGTTGTTGATGAATTTTTTAGTTGAAATCATTTAGTATTTGAAAATGTTGTTTGAAGTTGTCATAATTTGAAATTCAAATTCAAATTATTGAAACAAAGTCATATAGCAAAATGACCAAAAAAAAAGTTGTAGATCTTGATATGTTATACAACTTTGTTGTTGACAATTTTTTCATTTGAAATCATTTACTACCCAAAAAAATATTTGAATTTTTGTATAGGTCAATCAAATTCAGATGGAGAAATAACCAAAATAAAATTGATAGATCTCAATAAGTTATACAACTTTGTTTTTGACAACTTTTTCACATAAGTTCATTTAGTATGATAAAATTCGATTCAAAGTTTTAATATTTTGAAATTTCCAGGTTAAATGACCATTTTGTCCTTGTATAATAGGTTTCCATATATCAGGGTTATTCTCGTAAAATCGTATCAAAATTGCTACTTCCCTCAACCCTAGCTGATTCCAAATTCGAGTCCAGACCACCCACCAGTCCAAATCTTGTTCCTCTTCTTTCCCCAAACCCTCGCGCTCACGGCTCTGATCCGGCACTCGCCGATGGCCGCGTCGGCCAAGGCCTCCTCGGTGGTGGCGGTGGTGGGCGTGGGCGGGGTGGAGCCGGCCGTGACGCTCGACCAGGTGCCACGGTGGAGCGACCCCGACCAGCGCCTCTCCTCCTCTTCCCGCACCGCCGCCGGATCCTTTCTGAAGCAAATCATTCACCTGTCTCTTCACTTCAGCTAATTCATTAGCTGCCAGTCCTTGCACCAGATGATGCGGACATCACTCATTCGAATACACACAACAATCCTCCACCGGTCATTTAAGGACCGATAATAAGAGCTCACGCGCAACAATTGAATTTAGAGGTGAGCTCGTTCCTATGTTCTTCTTTGTACGAATTTAAGAATAGATTGCTACCTAATGATTATATTATATTGTGATTAGGAACAATGGAGAGGACAGAGAGACACTTGAAGAAGGACTTAGAGTCATGGAGGATCATCGAGGACGTCCAAGTCAAGGTGGAGGCCCAAACAAGTCGACTTCGAGTACAATTCGGAGTCCAGGACCAGTCTGCACTAAAATGGACGCTCAGGTTGCATACGTGCTCGTGTTGGGGCATTCTTTATATGGATGGAAAGCTAAGAAGATAAAATTTCCAATGGTTTTGGTCCCACGTCCAAATTCTTTCCGAGTCAACGGGACTTGACTGAACAATTTGACGTCTAGAATCTGTCCCGGTGCTGCGTCGCCGTATTTGGGCCTTTAGGCTATGTATCGTGTTGGAACCCATTAGGGTTGCATCAAGGGTTGGTTGCACGACCCTAAACTCTATATATCAATACCCATTGTCACCTTTAGGGTTTGGGTTTTGCTTAGATTATTTTGTCAAGAACAGTTTCGCTGCTAGATCGGTTTGTAAGACCCCAACTTATGAGCTTAATCATTCATCTGCAATTTTGGTTGTATTCTACCTTGTCCTTGTTTGTGTTCTTCAATTCGCAAACAGGGATTAGCCTTCTCGACGAGGTCATCCTCGTTTCGACATGGGTGATAACAAGAGAAGACGTGGTGCTGTGATTGCTGGGCTCAAGAGCGTATTCGTTCAAGAAGCCGGATCGATTTGTGTCGCAACTCCGCCCAAATCATTGGTTATCATAACCTTTCGGAAGATCTGGTTATCAGAACCTTTCGAAAGATCGGGAACCCTAGTCCACATCAACTAGACCACTTGGCCCTTTGTTACGTCTTTGCCAGCGGGTAATAGTAGAGGATGTCCTCATCATTCCCACCCCCTTAAACAAGGGCCCAGCTCTGATACCAAATGATGCATCCGGCTAGGTGGGGTTGGTCGAGGCCCAATAACTTAAGGTTGCCCAGACCCCAACAGTTCTTAGGCACACCCACTCGGGGAAAGGCCCAATCTCCCTAAAAGACTAGTCCAATAGGGAAAGGGTGGCTCTCTCTTTTAAGGTGGCTTCCTCCTCCCAAGCTAAGCAAGGTGAGATTATTCAGAGGCTCACACGGTCGCCGCCCGACTACAACTGGACCACTTGGCCCCTTGTTGCGTCTTTGCCAGCGGGTAATGGTGGGGGATGTCCTCATCACCAGATTTATCCTGAATTCTATATCTCTCATAGGCGGCATGCCACATAGATCATCTGGGAACACATTTGGATAGTCCCGCACTATGGGAAACTGTTGCAAAGTTATCTGATTCAAACTCAATCTTGAGGGTTTAGTAGGTAGTACATGAACAATTACAACTTGTCCAAGGTTGTTGGTAAGGGTTACTTTTCTATTGGCACAGTCTATCACCCCTTTTTATCGGGCTAACCAGTCCATCCCTAGGATGACATCAAGGTCTTTGGATTCTAGTAGAATAAGGTTGGCTAGAAATAGAATACCTTTAATTTCTATTCTGACAAAAGGGCTATGTTGCGATGAGAGTGCTTGATTGCTGGGGGTACTAACCAACAAAGAATGCCTAAATTTTCTATCTCCATCCCACGACTTCCCGTAGAATTATTAGACAAAAAGGAATGTGTAGCACCTGAATCAAAAAGTATTGCTTCAGGAACTGAGTTAGCAGGGAACATACTCGAAATCACATCTAGTGCGCCTTGAGCTTTTGCGACAGCAACATGATTGACACGAGCCTTCGGTGCTGGTGCAATGGACTTGTTCTGAACAAGGGCAGTCTTCACACGTCGAGGTTTCGGACACTTGTCAGCAAAATGGCCTGGCTCACCATAGTTGAAGCACACCACTGGCATGTTTCCTTGCTCCTTCTTGATAGGCTAGTTCTGGACTGGAGTTACAGCTAGACGTGGAGCCAAGTTACGGTTGTTATTGCCACTGCCAATATTGTTGTTATAGAATTGGCATTGCGGACGAACAGCTGAAGAAGACCCTCCCTGTTGTGTTGTCTAAGGCCCCATGGCAATGCGCGGCCTCTGGTTGTTCCCTTGCTGAGCCTTGACGTGAGCAATCTTGTGTTTCTTCTGTTCCATTCGATTGTACTTGTCTTCCTGGCGAATAGCCTTGTCCACCAACTTCTGGAAATCAGAAAAATCACTAGACATCAGTGGGAAAGATAACTCATCATTCAATCCTTCCAAGAACCTCTCTTGACGCACCTCGTCCATGCAAACATCCTCAGGAGCATAACGGGCCAGACAATTGAACTCATGCAGAAACTTGGTGATAGAACAAGATCCCAGAGTGAGTGCCCTGAACTCCCTCTTCTTGAGAGCCACCACTCCCAATGGTACATGAATCTTCTTGAAAGCAACAGTAAATTCGAGCTAAGTGATTGGCTCAACAACAACCCTATAGAGACGGAAATGGTCCCACCACTCAGAGGAAGGGCCATGAAGCTGGTGTAAAGCAAAGGAGACCTTCTCCTGGTCAATGCATTGAAGCAAGTCCAGCTTCTTTTCTATGGCATGCAACCAATCACCAACCTCAACTGGATTGGTAGTGCTGGAAAAAGTGGGTGGCCTCGCACACAAAAATTCTGTTAACTAGTTCTAAGGAGGAGCATGATTGTTCCCTTGGTTTTGTTGGTTCTGTATCTATTGCATCATCAAGTTCATGAGTTGAGTCTGCTGAGCTAGGACTTGAGAAAGCATTGGGTTTTCTCCATTGTTGTTGGACCCACTTCGAGTGTTGTGATTGCTTACCATTTGACATAAGCAAGAGCACAAGGAGAGAAACAAAGGGGAGAACAACTTAGAACGAGGAATTATTTTTTACTAACTTGACTTTTATTGATCTGAACTGAGTACTATTATCACATATAACTGAAAGACTCTCACCACTTAATTCTCAAAAGCAAACAAACCATGCAGCTACATCCCACCAACGATGTAGACCACACGCAAGACCCACACTCATAAGCAAACTTAAACAAGTAGACTAACACAATGAACTAAGGCAACAATCTAACAAGACGTCTAGGTCCGCCTGGCATCGGAGTTGACTGAAGGATCTCCTTCATCATCTTGAGAAGCACCCCACTCAACCTCTGAATGAGTGCGGTTCTCCTTTGAGTCTTCTTCCTCATCATCGCTCAGAATAATGTCAGGAGGATCCACACGAACCTTGGGGGGCAGCTGGAAACGGGGAGCAAAGAGAGCTCTTTTCCTTACGGTGAGACGAATACTGGGCTTCTATGGCGGCGCTTCTCCCTTGAGTTCGAGCAGTTCCTTCTCTAGATGATCAATCTTGTCTTGCAGCTTGCAGATCTTTCCACGGTTCCAATCTTCTCGATCTTGAGTAGCTAGCTCGGCCTCAGTGCGAGTTTCATCCATGGCCCAAAGCAACTCAATCACATGGCAAAAAGTAGCATCGTCTTCAATTCCTTTAGGATCCACGTAACTGGCTTGGACTCGATCATGGGTTTTATGGGGATGGTAGCGATACTCCGTATTGACCAACTCCTCAATGTAGATATCGCAAAGTTCTCCAATGGCGACCCTTGCTACCTCATGACAAGCATGTGCATATCTTCTTCCTCCAGCTTCAAACATCACCGATAGGATATCCTCACAATCACTTGTTAAGGTTACCTTGACATGGCATTTCTCCTCATTACGGTCATAGGAAATCTAGGCATAAAGAGGGAAGTCTTGAATCATATGGCGAAGGCCATCATCTGCAACTCCTAGGCAAAACCCTTAACACCGAACAAGTACTCTAGCCTGTGGAGCGGCATGTAAAGACAGGTGAAAGGAGAGAGTTAAGGCATTTATCCAATTAACATCACAAGTTTTGGGTTAATTTGAATAAAGCAAGAAAATCATAGTGAAAAGAAAATAAATAAAATAAACTAATATTGAGAGTTAAGCTGAAACAGTTGAAAACCATTTTTTTAATACTTTGAATAATATATTTTAAAACAAAATAAAATAAAAGAGAGTTATAAAAATGCTAAGTTCTTTATATTGTGACATCATTATACAAGAAATATTGTAAAATTTTCTGGTAATATTTAGTCATTAGTACAGTAATGGACGTACAGTACTAACAACTTGAGAATAATAAATAAACTTTTACAAAGAGAAAATTAAATAAACTATATACTATAAACTATAAACTATAAATTAATTAGAAGAGAGGGAGGAGAACAGTTCTACTTTTGCAATATTTTTAGAGGGCTTCTAAAGGTAACCATTTGGCATAACCTACATAACCTAGGGTCAAGGAGGCTCTGATACTAACTTGTCCCTAGGTTATGCCAAATGGTTACCTTTAGAAGCCCTCAAAAAATATTGCAAAAGGAGAATTGTTCTCCTCTCTTTGTCTTCTAATTAAACTAGACTAACGGCACATACAGTTTATAGTTTATTTAATTTTCTCTTTGTTAAAGTTTATTTATTATTCTCATGTTGTTAGTATTGTACGTCCATTACTGTACTAATGACTAAATATTACCAGAAAATTTTACAGTATTTCTTGTATAATGATGTCACAATATAAAGAACTTAACCTTTTTATAACTTTCTTTTATCTTATTTTGTCTTAAAATCCGTTATTCAAAGTATTAAAAAAATGATTTTCAACTGTTTCAGCTTAACTCTCACTATTAGTTTATTTTATTTATTTTCTTTTCGCTCTGATTTTCTTGCTTTATTGAAATTAACTCAAACCTTGTGATGTTAATTGGATAAATGCCTTAACTCTCTTTTTTCACCTTTCTTTAAATGCTGCTCCACAGGCCAAAGTACTTGTTCGGTGTTGAGGGTTTTGTTCGGGAGTTGCGGATGGTGGCCTTCGCCATATGATTCAAGACTGACCCTCTTTATGCCCAAATTCCCCATGACTGTAACGAGGAAAAATGCCATGTCAAGGTAACCTTAACAAGTGATTTGTGAGGATATCCCATCGGTGATGTTCGAAGCTGGAGGAAGAAGATATGCACATGCTTGTCAGTAGGTAGCAAGGGTCACCATTGGAGAACTTCGCAATCTCTACATTGAGGAGTTGGTCAATACGGAGTATCGCTACCATCCCCTAAAACCCATGATCGAGTCCAAGCCAGTTACGTGGATCCTGAAGGAATTGAAGACGATGCTACTTTATGCCATGTGGTGGAGGAAGCCGCCCCAGTTCGTGTGGATCCTCCCGTCATTATTCTAAGCGGTGATGAGGAAGAAGACCCAAAGGAGAACCACACTCATTTAGAGGTTAAGCGGGGTGCTACTCAAGATGATGATGGAGAGCCTTCAGTCAACTCCGATGCCAAGCGGATCTAGATGTCTTGTTAGATTGTTGCCTTAGTTCGTTGTGTTAGTCTGCTTGTTTAAGTTTGCTTATGAGTGTGGGTCTTACATGTGGTCTACATCATTGGTGAGATATAGTTGCATGGTTTTTTTGCTTTTGAGAGTTAGGAAGTTTGTGAGTTTAGTAGTGAGAGTGTCTTTTAGTTATATGTAATAATAATACTCAGTTTAGATCAATAAAAGTCAAGTTAGTAAAAATTAAATCATCATTCTAAGTGGTTCTCCCCTTTGTTTCTCTCTTTGTGCTCCTGCTTATGTCAGATGGTGAACACTCGCAACACTGGAAGTAGGTCCAACAACAATGGAGAAAACCCAACACTTGCTCAAGTTCTAGCCTAGCAGACTCAACTCATGAACTTGATGATGCAATAGATACAGAACCAACAAAACCAAGGGAACAATCTTGCTCCTCCTCAGAACAAGTTAGCATAATTTTTACGTGTAGCAAAACATTTAAGAGTAGTAAAACAATAGAGTAATTAATCATCAATTTTAATCAACAATGGACAGCACCCTAATGCTATACAGGCCCAACCAAACCTGAACAAACAACCCCGGTCATACAGATCAAACCTCCAAACCAGGAATTTACCGTTCCAAATCAGGAGTTAAACAAGTATCATCATTTATCGTATTATTATTAGTAATGAGTAGTGTGGGACTAATCACGAAAAACATTGGTAGACCCACCCATAACCATGGGTACGGCTATTCGAATTGTTTTACTCTGGCCAGAGATGTACCATTGTACCCACAAGACAACCCACCGTCATGTCACCGTGTCCGCGTAGACACGTCACCATGCCGAGTGATTGTGACAAGACCCATCGCATAATACAACTCAAAACAGTGCACCATTCCTGGATCATAATCACCCCCTTAAAAATGAAAGGTATGGACTACCTAGCGATCCCCATGGACTTATCACCGTTTCATAGTCTGGTGCCCCGCAATGAAACATGCCATACAAAAGGTAAAGCCGTTGCCCATGTTAGCTTGTGATTGGCACGGTTAATGTTTCACAACAGTAGCTTGCGAGCCGGTCCTTAATTGTCATGAGCACGACCATCAAAACCATGTGCCCACAACCCACCATTATCAAGTTTTAGTAGGCAACTAGTTAACCAATCACAGTTGACCATCGTGAGCAATCATTAAATATCCATCATTAAGTAATAGTGAAACATTAGTTATCCCAATTAAGTGCTAATGTTTCTAAGCACGGCTAAGCAATTATATCTAATACATCTAGTTGAACCAATATATAAAGCCCAAGCTAGTCAAATTTATAACCCAAGGTAGCAAAGAATAGGGTATCAAATGCAAATTGGTCATACAAAGAAATAGGTTCACACCACGTGATGACATTTGAGAAATAAATACACATTTGAAATAAATAGAGAATTTAAATATAGGGTCAACATGCCAAAAGTGATTGTGTTTGAGATCTGTGTGACTTGCCTTATAATAATTAGTCTTCAATTAATCTTCTGGAACATTTCCGACGCACTCACGAACCTCCGAAATGACGAAAACGACAACTAACACGCAAAACGAGGAAAAACACTAATAAAAACCAAATACACAGTAAAAAAACATGTAGATCATGATTTAGATGAATTATAAGACTTGAACGGCCTCATTCCGACTTCATATGAATTAATTATGAATTTTACATGATTTAATACAATTAAAGCCTTTTAAAGAAAAGACTATTTCCAATTAATTAAACAATTTACAAATAATTTATAAAAGAAAAAAGATTAATACATCCTCCGGAAATATATTGGATTAAATTTGGTAGATGACATATGGTAAAAAGGAACGATATGTCATTGAAAACAGAGGAAAATGATTTATATTGATTTTGGACGGCTGAGATTGATCTCAAACGAAAATTTACTGCGATACAACGAATTTGATTGAATCTGATACAAGGTTTAGATGGAGACCACGTGTACAGAACACATAGACTCCATGGAGGATGGAGGGGCTGACGTTGCGGCTTACTAAGTGGCAGGGGCGTGCACACACACGTTGCATGTCACGTGCGGCAACAGCGAAGGGCGGCGCTCCGGCGAGAGGCGACAGCACCGGGAGAGAGAGAAGGCGACGGCAATGCTTACCCGGTGTGAACGACGATGAACAGCGGCAGAAGATGGCTGGCAGCGATCTTGAAGAGACGGCGACCTCAGGTAGACGATGACGACGACGTTCCGGTGGCTTGCAGCGAGAACGGAGGGGAGGACGGGCTTCTCTTTGCTTCTGCTATGCCGACGGAGGCTTCTACCACGACCAGCGAGGACAGCAACGGTGGCGCGGCTCGGCTGAAGATGGAATAAGATGGAATAGATCGGCTTCACGACGGCGACGGTGTTCCGATGGCTTGCGGCTTCATGGAGGTAGCTGCCGGGCTTGCTTTCGTCGCTGCGGTGCCGAAGGAAGTGGCAGCACAGGACGAAGGCAACCAGGGCGACGGCGCATGGCGGCTGGAGCGGCGGAGAGAGGTGGAGCTCGCAAGGAGAGGGTTTCCGGCGACAGCGGAAGAAGGGGGAGGTGGCGGCCGAAAGAGGAGAGGGAGGGCTCTATTTATAGGCACGGGAGCTCGGGTCCGTGCCCAAGACGAACGAGACGGTGCCAGGAAATCTTAGGGCTTTCGCCGGAAAAAGAAAGATTTGATCCGCTAAATTGGAAAGAATTTCCATAGAAATTTTTGGGGATTTTTTCCCGCAACTAATTTGAAAAGAGGAGCAACAGGAAGACCGGATCGAGCGGAGAAGTCGGCGGCTGCACACGGGCGAGGGACGGCCGGCTGGAGCTTGAAGACGACACTGTAGCGAGGGTACGCTGAACAGACTTTTATTCGTACCTCGGCCTGATTGAATGAGGGAAGCAAACTTGACGTCGGAAAAAAGGAAAAATGCCATAGAGAGAAAAGGTAGGATGAGCAGAGGACTCCAAGTGAACTTTTCCAGTTTTGGCCCAAAATGGAAAAGAAGATTTTAATTACTTTTCTAATTTAAATTAATCACTAAAATGATCTTTGAATTGTTAAAAATATTTACAGTGCACAAATAATTTCAAGAAAAATCCAGAAAATAATATAACACTCAAAGTATTTAAGAACATTAAAACCAGATCATTTAATGATTATTATTTAAATAATTACTGAAATTATTTTGTATTATTAAAATTAGTAATTGAGCTCTGAAAAATCCGAGAAAATTCTAGAGAGTATAATTAATCATGGAGAATTTAATACAAATTAAATACAGACATGCTTTATATTTAAAAAATTTTATTTCCCATATTTAACTTCACTTGTAAATTAATGAATATTTAATATAAATTTTAAGAATAATTTATAAATCGTGAAATGAAAATCAGGTTGTGATAGATACACCGAGGAGATCAAAGCGCCGGGGTCTCTGCGAATGAGTTAAGGCTGATGGAGATGGTGACCGTAGTCGATGGGACAACCTGGGCAGAAGGCCGCGAGGGCTGCGAGGCAGGGGCGCAGCCTTGCAAGTCGTCGGCGGCAATGGGAGAGTGACGCAAATTTGGGGGTAATTAGTTGCTACGGGAGAAGAGGAAACCAAATGGCAGGGGTTTTCTTGAAAAGTTACAGCGAAGAGGTGGGCGTTTTTGGAAAAAAAATCCCTCATCCTGATGCTAGCCGTTAGATTGATATCGGAAGGCTGTGGTTGCGTGAGTGCACGAGTGCACGGATCAGGCTGTGTGCACCTGATACGTTGCCATAAATAAGTTAGCAAATTTGTAGTTACATCTTTAACACAAAATAATTTAACAAATGATACTTCGCAAAATTTATATATGGATCACATACAAAATTAAATTTGTTATAAGCAAATAAACTAGCTCTAAGTGTTGGGATTTGCAACAACATAGGAAAATTAAATTTGCCATAATAAATAGTAAAATTAAATTTGCTACAACTAAGATTATGGTCTCGCTCCTTGCATATTCCTTCCGTACTCGTAAAGGAAGTCGTTTTGGACAGTGACACGGTCTCCAAAACACAACTTTGACTTCTTGTTTCTATAAAAATATTTATTGAAAAGTAATATATGTATACTTTTATGAAAATATTTTTTAAGAAAAATCTATTCATATAAGTTTTACATTTTCGATATTAACAACTTGAGAGTTATTTATGATTTATATTCCCAAAGTTGACTTAAACATTATCCTAAACAACTTACTTTACGAGTACGGAGGGAGTATGTTACTTTTCAAACATGTCATGATAGTCGCGCAACACGCGACCGATGTGGCTAGTGTTTACTGAATGCAAACCAAACCCAAGCACTTAATAAGGACTATATATAGTATAAAATCAAGATCAAGGGTGCTCTGTTCATACCCAAGCACTTGCTAGGTTAACTTTCACTCTGGTCACCAAGCAGGCAAGCACACTAGGCACCCTTGATTACTTAACTAATTTAGGCATGCATGGTTTCTTAGGAGTTATATATATTGATTTGATAACTTGATAAACAACTTAGTTTCCGTTTGAACATTAGACTGTACTGTGCGGTACGATTTTCCCGGATGAAAACTGGCCGGAAATAGAGGAAATAATGTTGAATTTTATTGGGTCTCCAATTGAATTGCCAACGAAGGGAGTATTTAGGAATAAGTCTAGTCTGGCTCCCTCATCTCTTGCTCCTGATTAAATCGTTTCCCTCAACCGTAAAACAGGGTCATACAACGCCTCCATTATCTTTGAAAACATGCGCAAGTAGATGCCTTTAGTGGTTTGGTAAGCAGTTTCAGTTGATTTGACAAGTTGACAATGGTTGGCTCGTTGAATCAGCAGGTGAGATCCACGTATCAATGACTCTCCTCTATTCCCCCCCCCCCTCTCTCTCCTTTCTTTTCCATCTCTCCCCCTAAGGGCACCCGCAATGGTTATCTATAGGCTCTCTACAAGAGATCAATATTAGCATATTTTTCTACTTGGAAGAGATTAAATGAAGAGAGAGAGAGCAAAGCTATCTACTAACCTAGAGATAGTCTATAGAGAAAAACGAGGCAATGCATTAGAGAGCTATAGATACCCATGTAGACATACCATTGAGGTGGTTTACTATTAATCTAGTCCATTACTGAGATGTATATGTTTTATAGAGAACACCTTACTTTATCATTGCGGGTGCTCTA
The DNA here is from genome assembly GCF_000147395.1 of Oryza glaberrima. Taxonomy (NCBI): domain Eukaryota; kingdom Viridiplantae; phylum Streptophyta; class Magnoliopsida; order Poales; family Poaceae; genus Oryza; species Oryza glaberrima. Next base: position 15,177,011 of record NC_068328.1, on the reverse strand, counting down.
ATGTCATCTCCAAAATGATGTCGTCATCGTTGCCAGTGCGATATGATGGTGAGCTAGCAATGTTGGGGGAGGGAGGGAGGAAGAAGAAAGTGGCGAGGCGAGGAGGAGGGACAAGACCGTGACGGCGCCGTGATCGCCAGCGATGTCGGATCCATCTGTTGTCGACTCCGCTCCACCTACTACTGATGCCACCCCGCTAGCAGCCGACGCCGGATCCGCAACGGGAGCCCCCGCCGACACCGGGTCCGCCCGTTGCCGACGCGACCGACACCGCCTCGTTCGCTATCGACACGAACGACGTTGAGCCACTCGCCGCTAACACGGTCGACGCTGGATCTGCCACGGGAGCCCCCGCTGACACTGGATCTGTCCGCTGCCAATGCCGCCAAAGCCATCCTGCATGCCACCGTCACCGGATGCGGTCCGCTCGCCATCGCCGTCGTCTCAGCTGATGGAGAGGGGAGGGGGAGGAGAGGGCAGTGGGAGGAGGAGAGGAGAGGCGGGCGAACCGGGTGAGAGGGGGGTGGGACGAGCTGATAAGTTCCCTCTCGTCCTCCTTTGCGCTAAAAAAAGGGAACCCGGCTCGACTCGATTTTTATGGTAAAAAACCGGCACCTATAATATACTAAATGTTCCTTTTTTTAAAAAAAACAAGCGCCAATAGCATAGGTGTTGGTTTTTCTCTTGAACCGGCACCTTTGGATACTCAAAGGTGCCCTTTTTTTTTGTGTGTTTTTACTCCGTGGATGTATGAAAAGATCTTTAGTACCGGTTTTAGCACTGCCGACACTAGATCGGGGCTTGCATCCTCACCTGATGATGATGGCGGCATGGGCGCCCCCATTGTGGCGGATCCTCACCGAGCTCTCACCGTCACCCCGACGGTGTTGGCCGCCACCGTCACCTGACAAGAGAACGAGTGAGAGAAGGGGGAAGAAGATAAGATTAGAATTACATGTGAATCCCACCTACTGACTCAGCTAGTGACTGTGGTCAAACTGACACGTCAGCAGAAAACACCTCCCAAAAGTAACGAAGAAGTTGATTTGCACCGGTTTTCGGAGATAGTGGATATGTAATATCTAATTTTAATGTTAAGGGAGACGATTCAATTAGGAGTAAAAGCTAAGAAAGGCAAAATAAACTTCTTCAAGTATTTATATAAACTCTTTGAGGTCAATACTCTTGTCGTATTTCTCTACAGAGCCTGATTGAAGGGCCTTTTTACTTTGATGCCAAAAAAAAATCTTACCAAATTTTGGCATTACCAAAATTTTGGCAACTTGCTAAAAATTTGGCAGGATTTCTTATATAGTTACCAAAATTTGGCAGCAAACTAAATGTAGCCATTTTTTTAGCAACTTTACCAAAATTTGGTAAGTTTGAAAATGGCATCAAAGTGAACAGGCCCGAAATTTGTCAGGCCACCCGACGTAGGAAATTGTAAAAGCGGATATCAGGATATGGGCACTGGATGACAAAAGGAGTGAAAAGAAATGTAGAAGTGATAAGTTATACATGGTAGAAATATTGATTCTACAGTGTAATTCGTAATATATATATATATATATATGAATGTGAATTTTTAATTTGAAATATTAACTATGTTATCCTATGTGTTGCTATTGGTTCTGCTTTAAAAAAATGGCTGCTTTTAGCCCTATTTCAATCACTTTTGATTTAACAGCGTAAATATATAAAGTTGCCATAAAAACATGTGAGAGTTTATAGTGTAAATAAATACATGCCAAATGATTTTACCGTTTTATTTTAAAAAAAATGGCGGCATATTTATAGATAATCCATTTTTGTACGTTGTGTACGACTGTACGTACGTGTACGTGTTTGTGCTGCGCGGATACTGATGAACTGAAACTGTGATGAAGAAATGGATCAATGTTGGTATACGCACGTTACAAACCGATTGCACTACTGTCACGTCTTGTTATTCCCCATGTCCGCTAGAAAGGTAAAAAAAAAAAGAAAAATAAAAAAGATCGCGTCAGCATGATGCGTGTACAGTTACTAAAGCTTGCACGCCACGCCGCTGGGCTCTCTTTCGCCGCCGCCGCAGCAGGCGTTTCGCCGACCTAGCCTCGCCCTCCTCTCCTCGGAGAGCTGCCTGGCGAAGCCCCTCAGCGCGTCGGCGTTGCTGCCGGCGCCGGGCACCTCGACGTACCTGCCGGTCTCGACGTTGACCCTCGACACCCGCTGCGCCAGCATCCGCTCGCCGATCCCGACGAGCGCCCGCATGTTGTCCCTGGTGGCGGCGTCCACCGTGGCGGCGTCGCCGTGGAGCGTGTTGTCCTGGATGCGGAGGTAGTCGCCGTCGCTGTGCAGCGACTGGAACATGACGGCGGCGTGGATGTCGACGAGGTCGGAGCTGGCCGCCATGAAGATGTCGATGATGGGCGCCATCCCCTTGTTGCGCAGCCACCGGACGATCCCCCACCGCGAGCACTGCCTCGCCGTGTACATCCCCTGGTCCGACGTCGACCCGGTGCCCACGGACAGCACCAGGAACTTGCCGCAGTCCGACGGCTTTACCGGGTACAGCTCCTCCTTGTCCTTCACCATTATCTTCTTGGTGATCTGCGTCATGGCCACCATCGTCTGTACGTTCTCGCGAAAATCGATCCATCCATCGATCGATCAGCATTTGTACCACAGGAATGCACATGTGGATCTTCGTTTGATGGATTGCTTGATTGATTAGTTACCGGGTTGTTGGCGGCGACGCCGCCGTCGATGAGGTCGAACTCGCGGACCTTGCCGGTGGCGTCGTCGGTGGTCTGGAAGCAGTGCGCGGGGAGGTAGGTCGGCGCCGCGGATGTGCTGATGCAGATGTCGGAGAGGAGCGCGTTCTTGAGCGGCATGCTCTTCGCCTGCAAAATTTTAACCGATCAATTGTTCGATCAATCAAACAATCAGCTGATTCCAACGCCAATGCGGATGGAATCAACGCACGCACGTCGTATGTGGAGAAGATGGTTGGTTGGAGCAGCCTGACGTCGAACGTGGGGATGACGACGTTCGTCAGCGTGTCGCGCACCCTCGTCTCCCCCAGCATCTTCCTGATCTTCCCCTGCAGGTACTTGCCGTTGTACCTCGGCCTCGTCAGCGCCGCCATGGCCGCCGCCATGCCGCACCTCCTGCACGCCACGCCACGCCGCCCACAATCCCCAATCAAATCAAATAATGCAGAGATCGAAGAGAGGAGATCGAATTCGAGGTGATCAGTTACTTTTGTGGGAAGATGCGTGGGCCGTTGTCGAGGTAGAAGCGGTTGATGTCGCTGGCGGCGAAGAGCGGGCGGCCGTGGTCGCCGGGCGCGGCGAGCATGGCGGTGATGAGGCCGCCGGTGCTGGTCCCGGCGATGCAGTCGAAGTAATCGGCGAGGCGCGCGTCGGGGCCATCCAGCTCCTGCAGCCTGGCCTCGAGGAAGGCGAGTATGGTGCCCGGGATGAGGCCCCTGATGCCGCCGCCGTCGATCGCCAGCAACGTCACCCGCTGCCCCGGCGCCAACGCCGGCTCGCCCACCACGCACCCGGCCATCGCCCTCGTGCTGCACGCCTCGCATGTCCGCCGGCACGAGTAGCTCGCCGCCATTGACGAGACGAAGGAAGATGAGATCGAGGAGGGTTTGTGGATGGAGGGATCGATCGATCGTTTGTCACTTGTCACTGTGACTTGCAGGAACGCGCGGCGTGAGCGTTTTTGAGCTACGGCGAACTATTTTTGGCGGGCGCTCGAGCGCAGTGTGCGCGCACACCCACACGCACACGGGCACACGGCTTTGGTGGAAGAGACGGGGGAGAGCTCTGAGCTGAAGCAACGGACCAGATCAACCGCAAGTGCCCAACCAACGGCTCTCCAGTCACTCACCCGCGAGCTAGAAGAGACCGAGTCAGACAACGATTTTGATGGATATGCTGTGGGGCCACTGGTGAGGCCCATGGAAGCCCAATAGGATGGACCCGTGGAGGAATGAGGATTGGGCTGCGATGACCAACTTGGCGTCATGATCCAAAAGTAATTAGCGCTGTCAAACAAGTCCAAAGTTCGACAAATTTTCCCCCAAAAATTTGACAGATGCAATTACAGTACAATCATGATATAATTACACTATAACTTGCATGTAATTACACTGTAACTATAGTGTAACTTGTATGTAATTTTCAAAAATCTCTCCGTAACATGTTATTTCGGTAAAATAGAGGTCGTGGGAACAAATTCTTTCATATATGTGTGTGCTATGATTTGTTTTCTTCCTCACCAAAACAAATCTTGTAATAGATCTAACGATTCAAAATTATGTGAAACTTATATATAAGTTACACTGTAGTTACATGCAAGTTACAGTATAATTACACTACGATTGTACCATAATTACATCTGTCAAATTTTTAGCAGAAAATTTGTCGACAAATATATAGGTGGTCCCATATTAAGTTTGGCGGTAATCCTAATTGAATCCATTTTACGTAATGGCCCCCCTCGCAGTTTGGCTACTTATTGAGAGTATATAAACTATATGTCCATGCAGATTTATGTTAATTATATACTCCTACTAACTGCTAATACTACCAATATTACGTACAAGCAAACTGCTGGGTTTAATCCCATATTCGGTAATTAACGTTGAGAGAGCACAACTTAAAATATGGAGAGAGAGTTCTCAACCATTAAATTATTATTTTAGGTTATATGTACTTAGGCTCTGTTCGAATGTCAACGTTCCCAACTCTCCCTCCTCGTTTTCCGCGCGCACGCTTTTCAAATCGCTAAACGGTGTGTTTTTTATAAAATATTTATATACAAAAGTTGCTTAAAAAATTGTATTGATCCATTTTTGAAAAAAATAGTAAATAATTAATTAATCACGCACTAATGAACTGTTCTGTTTTCCTTGCCGGAGGGATGGATTCCTAACCAAGGCAAACGAACATAGCCTTAGTATGTAAAGTTGTGGCTCAAATCACTCATGTGATGAAACCATTTCGATATGATTTGGACGATCCTTAGTTATTGGGTCGGGCTGTTCACTTTACCATTTAGACTATCCTTAGTTAGTGAGTTGGACTGTGCACTTTACCACAAGTGATATCTCCCATGCCTTGATCGGGCCTAGGAAATGATAGGTGCACATGAGGGACATAAATAAGCCGGCAGTCGAGGGCGTGGCTTATGGGCGATCGATCGATCCCCATCCCCCTATACACTCCTCTGCCCCCCCCCCTCCCCACCCAATCTCGCCTTCCTCCTCCTCTTCTCTCTTCTTACTACACTATAAATTTAAAGAAAAAGAAAACAAAAGATGAAAAAATTTATGTATAGAAATATTATATAAAAAAAGATTTGAATTCAAATTCAAATTTGAAACGGGTATGTAAACTTTTGACTTATAAACTTTAGGTCTATAAACTAATATTTGAATTCAAATTCAAATTTGAATCGGGTATGAAAACTTTTGACTTATAAACTTTAGGTCTATAAACTTTAGGTGTATAAACTTTAGATGTATAGAAATACTATATATAAAAATATTTGAATTCAAATTCAATTTGAGTCGGATATAATTCAAATTTGAATCGGGTATGTAAACTTTTGACTTATAAACTTTGGGTCTATAAACTTTAGGTGTATAAATTTTAGATGTATAGAAATACTATATATAAAAAATATTTGAATTCAAATTCAAATTTGAATCGGATATAATTCAAATTCAAATTTAAATCGGATATATAAACTTTTGACTTATAAACTTTAGGTGTATAAACTTTAGATGTATAGAAATACTATATATAAAAAATATTTGAATTTAAATTCAAATTTGAGTCGGATATATAAAATTTTGATTTATAAACTTTGGGTCTCTAAACTTTAGATGTGTAAACTTGAGGTGTACAAACTTTAGGTGCATAAATTTACTAAAATAGTAAAGTAATCGCCCATTAGGAGTTTCGGGCAGTCTAGGCCCGTTGCGGTGGGCATTTTGGAAGATAGCAAATCAGCTTGTCACACCATATGTGTGCTCAATGGATTATCTCTTATCAATTTTCGCGAATTTCATCTGTTGGACCCGGTCGAACACTGCTTATAATTCTTCCCTTTCACTTCATCACCCTGTGCTCGCGTACGTTGTTCTACAGCGACGGGTGGAGAAACCGAGGTCAGAGTCATCGCGAAGTAACCTGGAGCAGCAAGTTAACGCGGGGAAAGACGAAGGGGACAAGGTTGGTGGCGGCACGGAGAAATATAGGGACGGAGAATATGGTGTCTTTCTCCGTCCGGCAGCTAGGGATTGGCAGAAGATCTCTCTCTTTTTTTTTATTAGAAAAAATACCCGTGCATTGCAACGGGTAAATACGTTTTTTTCGATATATAACAACTATTAGAAACCGAACAACAAATAAAAATATTAGGATCACTATACACATTATAATTAAAAAAAGTTAATGAAAATCATTTCTTGGTTTTGAGCCCTAACCCAGTTAAATACCTCCCCACGCTCGGCCTATATCTCTTTGGCCCAACACCCAAACAGGCCCAAGCCACAGGGAGAAGTGGAGTCGTAGGCCCTACTCACATAACCTACTGCGATTTTCAACCACCGGAAGATATACTATGCATGATGCCGGAGCCGATCCTCGTCATCAAATCCAACTGAATCTTTCTTGATTTTCTAAAATTGGTTGAGAGCTTTTGATCCACTTGATCTCTTCTCTCCGTTTCCCCAAGATCAGAGAGAATTCGCAAAAATCGGGATAAAAGGCGAAACTCGCTGGTTGGCCATCTTCGATGGAGATTAAATTCAACAAATTAAAACTAAATTGAAAGAGAAAATCATGGAGAAAATAATGAGTTAGGAGTAGGGAATCGATTTTTGCAATCAATAATAGGAGGAAACGCACTGGAAGGCAAATCGTGGCGGCACTAGGGTTTGGCCCGGGCCATAAGAGCGGTAAAAAAAAAGGAGATCAGATCGGACTGAGTGGAAAAATACGGTGATGAAAAAACCAGATGGAGGAAAAAAAGAAGCCTAATTGGACATAAAAAACTGGCGATAAAAATAGACGGAGAAAAAAAACACATTCAATTAAAACCGATTCCTCAATTAAAACAAAAAACCGATTCAAACACGGATAACGTACCTAAATCTCGATAAAAATATTTTTAATTTTTATAATAGTATATAGATTTGTACTTATCCTAAATTAATAAAAAGTGTGTGCTTTACAAAAATTTTCTATATGAAAGTTATTTTAAAAAAATCATATTAATCTATTTTTAAATTTAAAATAATTAATTAATGATGTTTTAATAGCTCATCTGGTTTTACTTTATCTCTTTAATTTTCTCTTTTCCTCTTCTCTCAAACATAGTCTTGGTATGAGGGGTGACAAAAAAAACCGTACCACTGGTTGTCATTAGGTTAATTTGTTGGAGCTGGCTATAAATTTGTAACCCTTTCTCTCTCTTCTCTCTTCTACATACATAGAAATGTGATGGGATAATATGTACCGTCCGCGCTTACGTTATTATATTGTACTCGCTTTTAGTAAACAAGTACATGGGGCCAGTGCCAAGCGGCATGGCACTGACCAGCTATGCTCTCCTTGCACCTTGAGCCAGCGTGGCAGCTGTTAGTGCTATGCTCGTTGGCATTGAATCATTGGACATTAACGTTAATCACGATAGTGTTGAGTTGAGGTCACGATTTATTTTTAAATAAGTTTTTGTCCGATTTTTTCTTGAAAAAAGTTTTTTAAAAGGGTTAAGTTGTCAAATTAGTAATTGCCGCCTATGTGCGAAACGCAAACTGAAGCTTTATAAAATTTAAAAATGCAGCATAACCAAAGCATACTTTCAGTTAATTATAGAACTTAAATATATGTTCTTTCTTACCTTTCTCAGGAACATATGATGCTAAAACAGTAAATGTTATACTTAACAAAAAAAAAAACTAACTTCATGTTGTGCTGAAAATAGCTGTGAATTGTGATGGACCGATGGTACAATGAACTCATGGACTCATAGATGGACAGTTGGACACGAACATACCTTCTGTGATCTGAAATTGCTGCGTTGTTGGCTTCTTCCCGCTGCGAACTAACAGAGGTTAGGGTTGTGATTAGGGGAATATAGGAAGCAGTACTTGGCGATTGGTGAGTTATCAGACGGCATCGACGAGTCGACGTTGGATGTTGAATCGCTCATGGAGGAAACGAAACAACAAGGTGCATCTGGGAAATTATAATGGCCATCTGGGAAATTAGTGGCACCGGTCAAGCTGCATCATGGAAAAGTAATCGATGGGATTGGGTCAAGCTGCGGTCATTGGGCCTGGTAGTCTTTCTGCGCATTTTCTTTTCTATTTCTGTTTATGGCACAACTACAAAATCGAGCAGTTATACGTGGAAACCGCCAGCGAAAATATTATGAGGGGTAGGAAGCTACGAACCACCAGCGAAAATAGATCTTCACTATCGGATTAAGAGGGCCGCTAGCAAAAATATAGCTATTTTCGCTAGCGGCCCACTTAAATAACTGCCTACGAAAATACGATTTTCGCTGGCAGTCCTCTTTACTCGCAGCCAGCGAAAATAGGATTATCGCTGTCAGTTATTTTCACATACGGCCAGTAAAGAGGAATGCCAGCGAAAATAAATTCGCCGCCATATTAACCAACCGCGTCCAACCCCAGGTATCATCTCCTTTTCTCCAGCGAAAATAAAGGCGTAGACTCCCCCAGTTTTCTAGCGACACCGCTTAGATCTGGCGCGCATGTCTCCTCCTTCCTCCCTCTCCCTCAGTCATCAGCGCGTGCCGGCGGGCCACGGGTGGCGGCATCCACCAGTCCTCGCCAGCGGGGCTCGACTGCGATGGAGCTCAACTGCGGCGGAGCTCGTGTCGTGACGGTGGATCCAGCAGCGTGGGGAGTCTCGGGCCACGGGCAACGGGGAGGGGTTGGATCCGGTGGTGGGCGATGCATTCGGCGCGCTCAGCGACGACGATGACGTGGGCAACTGATCCGGCGGGCTCAGCGGCGTCTAGTCTCAGCGACGACGATGGTGCGGGCGACGGATCCGGCAGGCTCGGCGGCGTGTCTCGACGACGACGTCGGCGCAGGCAACGGGTCCAGTGGCGGGCTCTCCTTCTCCCTCTCCCTCCTCCACCGCCACGAGCTGCCGTCGCCACCACCGCCACGAGCTGCCGTCGCCTCTATCGCCGCGAGCTCGGGTCCGGCCGGATCTGGCCGCCGCGACGATGAGGGAGGTTAGATCCGCCGCCACGATGATGGGGGTGGCCAGATCCACCGCCGACGCCGACGGGGGCAGCGCCGCGACGACGACTTCAAATTTTTGGTGATTTTTGTGATGCTTGAATGCTTGGATGAATGGAAATTTTTGACTGTAAATTGTTGATGTAAATTTCTGTGGAAATTTTAATGCTTGGTAAATTTATGTGAAAATTTTGAATGGTGGAGCGTTGACGGAGGCGGACGGAGCGGTGTCGTTTTTTTTTTAAACTTGGCCAGCATTTACACTGGCGGCTGGCACAGTGTAACCTGCCAGCGAAAATGTTTTTTCGCTGGTGGCCGTCTTAAGCTAACCGCCAGCGAAAATAGATTTTTGCTAGTGGCTAGCTTAAGACGACCATCAGTAAAAATGAATTATCATTGGTAGCCATTAACCGCTAGCAAAGATCATGATTTTCACTGGCCTTTGCTTTGTGGCGGTTTCAAATTCCGCCAGTGAAAATCTAAAATAGCCACCACGAAAAATAGTTTTCTATTAGTGTGGGGCATTGTAATTTGCTGCTAATTAACTACATATAATTAGTACTAATAACTCTAGATTTGGGGCCCAGAACATGTGCACACTTTGCACCTGCCATTATACGGAATTACAAAATATGTATTGTGGTAAATTTAACTGTTACCTACTGCTAGAAGGCCCACCTCAATTTACTTGCACTTAGGCAATACTACATATTAAGGATGCCCTCGGTGACATGATAAATTAATATTTTGAGAGACAAAATTTACATGTAGCATAATTTTTTAAATAAATCATATTTTTAGAAATGTGGAGCAAATAGTCCGAGATAAATATTTAGTAGAAAACGGCTTAAAAGAACACTCCGATGTCATAAATGCATTCCACTTACTTCCTCCGTCTCATAATATAAGGGATTTTGATTTTTTATTTGCATTGTTTAACCATTCGTCTTATTAAAAAAATTTAGAATTATTATTTTTTTGACTTACTTTATTATTATCTAAAGTATTTTAAGCACAACTTTTTATATTTGCACAATTTTCTTGAATAAGACGAGTAGTCAAACAGTGTAAGCGAAAAGTCAAAATCCTTTATATTATAGGACTTTACATTATGGGACGGAGGGAACATCTCCCAAATTGCGTGACATCCTATATTCCTAATTCAAATGTCCCTGAAATTGTACAAGCTATATATCGATGTGTACATCTAATAATATATGAAGCTATGTATCTATCTACCCATTTCATCCATACAATCTATCTATCTATTATATTATTAACAATATATTATAAAGACAGCTTAAAAAGAGACATCACATCCCATTCATTCCAGGTAGTGACTGTTTAGTTTCCAAACAAAATTTTTCACGCTCATATCGAATGTTTGGACACATGCATGAAGTATTAAATATAGACAAAAAAAAATCAATTACACAGTTCGCTAGAAAATTGCGAGACGAATCTTTTAAGCCTAATTGCGCCATGATTTGACAACATGGTGCTACAGTAAACATTTGATAATGATGGATTAATTAGGCTTAATAAATTTGTCTTGCAGTTTCCTGACGAAATCTGTAATTTGTTTTATTATTAGACTACATTTAATATTTTAAATGTGTGTCCGTATATTTAATGGGACATGCCCGTGACATTCAGCTGTTCTTCCCATTTGTTCGTACATAAGCGTAAGCGTGGGGTAAGCGGGCACGTCGTTGCCAAGGTCGCTAAATATAAATCGTCTTCTGGCCACCACATTGCTGCTCGCACTAGCATACTGAGCCACTACGGCCCTCGATATGGACAGGCCCTATCCTCCTCTTCTTCCCCTTGCTCTGCTCGCCCTCCTCTTCCTCTGTCTCCTCCACGGCGAGCGCGCCGCCGCCGCCGCCGACGACGACCTCACCTCCGGCACCGGCGACGGCAGCGAGCTCTGGGGATACGTCCAAGTTCGCCCGAGTACGTCGATCGACAACCACTAATGAGCATCTTTAATTACTACTAAGTGCTAAACTAAATGTAAATATGCCATGTTCGTCGTTGCAGAGGCGCACCTGTTCTGGTGGTACTACAAGAGCCCGCAGCGGGCGTCGTCGCCGGGGAAGCCATGGCCGACCATCCTCTGGCTGCAAGGCGGCCCGGTACACACTTCTCTTCACCTTGAATTCTAATCACGTTTGAGCTCAAGAACGCTAATCGATGCATGTCGTCGTCGTCGTCGTCGGAGCAGGGAGCGTCGGGCGTCGGGCTCGGCAACTTCCTGGAGGTCGGGCCGCTGGACGTCAACCTGAAGCCGCGCGACTCGACGTGGCTGCAGAAGGCCGACCTCATCTTCGTGGTGAGCGATCGAGACCGACGAACACGCGGCGGAATTCTCCTTTCTTGCTCTGTTTCTGCTACGTACATGAGCTGACTTGAGCTGTGTCAATGGTGGCGACGGCGAGCAGGACAACCCGGTGGGCGTCGGGTACAGCTACGCGGACGACCCAAGCGCGCTGGTGACGACGGACTGGCAGGCGGCCACGGACGCCACCGAGCTGCTCAGGGCGCTCGCCGCCAAGGAGATACCCACCCTGCAGAGCAGCCCGCTGTTCCTCGTCGCCGAGTCCTACGGCGGCAAGTACGCCGCCACGCTCGGCGTCTCCCTCGCCCGGGCCATCCGCGCCGGCGACCTCAAGCTCAACCTCGGCGGCGTGGCGCTCGGCGACAGCTGGATCTCGCCGGAGGATTTCACGGTGAGAAAACAAAACGATTTTCTTGGAATCCGCTCACAATTCAACGCTGTATAGATCAAGCTCGGAAGGAATAATTCATGACGTTTTCTTGATGGATATATATGCAGCTCGCGTACACGCCGCTGCTGCTGGAGGTGTCGAGGCTGGACGACAACGCCGGCGACGAGGCCAGCAAGTAAGCCACGGCGGCGGCGGGCCGCGACGAATCGAAAGAAGAAAAAAACATAGCTAGGCTCTCTCCGGCGAAGTCTCTAATTAATGACGTACGTATGTGTGAACGGTGATGTCAGGATGGCGGCGACGGTGAAGGAGCAGATCACGGCGGGGCAGCTTGCGGACTCGCAGCAGTCGTGGATCGACCTGCTGGGTTTCATCGACAAAAAGAGCGCCAGCGTCGTAAGTGTTCGCCACTGCACGCTACGCGTAGCACTCACACGCTTTTATTTTGAGGATTTTATGATCATATATACTATTTTCTATTGGAAAACTTATCTTAGAGATACCCCAAGTATACAATTAATTAAAAAATTGGTACCTCTGTGAATTGTGGGGATAATTTAGGTGAAAATTTTGAATTCTGTTACATATTAGGGGAAATTTTCTTTTTTACCACCATTAATCTTGAAAATTTTATTTTGTTGATGCTATCTGGACACCTTTTTTTTGTTACTCATTTTTTTATCTTTTCTTTTGTTACTCATTAGTATATGGCCAGTAGCAAAATAAAAAATAAAGCTTACTCATTAATTGTTAAACCATTTAAATTGATTGCGAGAATCATATTATTAGATTTTGCCACGTCAGAACAATAGTATAGTTTTATCATCGCGTTGGACGTAAATTACTGTAAGCATGAGTCAAAGATGCATATGACGCGAAAGTCCAAAGAACATGGTAGTACTATTTTCTTAAACCAACATAACTATCCATTAGAAAGGACTTTCGTTTGGAAACATTTTTCGATACTGTCAAATTACTCTCATTAATCTAACATTGAATATATTTTGATACTGTGTTTGATTAATGTTGAAAATACGACTATTTCTTTTTATAAACTTAGTGACTAGAAAAAAACTTTAAACGACTTACAATATGAATATGAAAGAAGGGAGTACTGATCAGAGGTAGCTAGCTTGTAAGAGTCAGTTTGTCTAAAGAGATAAAGTTGTTTAGGAAGATTGTTTTCGATAGGACAATTTTCTCATGTTTGTTAGGACTATGTTATTATTACAGAATTTTCGTTCTTCTTTTGTTGTTTTGTTATCATTCTTTGAAAGAGACGGGATCAAGTAGAAAGGAGACAAGGTTCACCCACCGCCATCTTTTTAATTTAGTACAATGCACACAGAAAAGGGCGAGAAAGCCGCAAAAATCTGTATTTAATATCAGCATTTTGCAGATTATATTCACACCCAGTCAACAGTACAGCTAGCTTGATCACACTAGAGTCGTTGTTTAGGCCGTGTTTAGTTGCAGATTTTTTCTTCAAACTTCCAACTTTTCCATCACATCAAAACTTTTCTACACACAAACTTTCAACTTTTCCGTCACATCGTTTCAATTTCAACCAAATTTCCAATTTTAATGTTAACTAAACAAACCCTTATTTGCAGGACATGTACAATTTCTTGCTTGACTCCGGCATGGACCCGGTGTCGGCAGACTTACCGGCGGCGAGCTCCTCATCGCCGTCGTCAAGCAGTGCTCAGTTGATGAAGTACTCAACATACCTTAGCAGCCAAGCGGCCGATTCAGGCTCCAACACGATCGACGGCATCATGAACGGTGTCATCAAGGAAAAGCTCAAGATCATCCCCAAGAACCTCAAGTGGGTGTCCATTTCTTTCGCTGTTTCACATCACAATGACCAGCACAACTGTCCAAATCACGTTCGCACGCTGATTTTTTCAATTTATTACTGTCCAAATCATCCTCCTCATCCTTGAGAAAACGCTGCAATTTCAACTGAACTGCAGGTGGCAGGAACTGTCGGATCCGGTCTACAATGCGCTGGTCAACGATTTCATGAAGCCAAGAATCAACGAGGTGATCTACTAAGTATTAATGAATGCGTCTTTAACTTGTAAAATTCCTGATGAAATTAATGGTCCATGTTTGATTAACTGTCTGTGTGCCCTGTTCCAGATCGATGAGCTGCTGTCTTACGGTATCAATGTGACGGTCTACAATGGTCAGGTAACTACTGACTACCGAGCACTGACAATTCTGCTAGGTGCATAGCACACACAAAATGAGCAGGATTTATGTCACAAAAGTCCAAATTAGATGGGGATGCATAGTTTGATTGATTAATTGGTAGTACATATATCCAGCAAATAAGATGGGGATTCCTTGCATGTTACCAATTGATGCTGGAGGCATCTTGAGTAAGCAACAAGAAGTATATAAGAATAAAGGGTGCTGCTAGCCAGTGGGAGAGCAGGATAACGTGAAGCCGACGAGTTGTTGTTCAGAAAAGGCGGCACCCTTTCTGAAATTTGGGGTAACTTCCACTGTAAAGTTCAGAGATCATTAGTGACAGCCACATCCTGCAGCCGAGGGGTCCAGGCATGCCTGGCTAGGATTAGAGGGAAACTTCCATGCGTGAAGAGCTCTCCAATCGGAGCACTTTTGCTCAGGAGTTGAGTGAGCAGCAAGAGATCTGCAGATTGCAAGAGCCATCTACTCTCACATGGCTGGTTATTGCTCACATGGTCAAGGTCAACAGTTTGGAGAGAAATCATGTGTTATTTGAGGCCTGAAGTTTGCTAATTTTCTTTTAGTGATGCATAACTAAAAAAAAAGTCATTAAATCAACAAATTAGTTCAGCTAGCACTACAACTCTGTAAATTCAGAGTAGTAATTCAGTGCAGGGATTGAACTTCCGGAACAAAATATTCGAAAATCTCGGTAATTTCGCCACCCCCAGCAAGCAAATATTTCGTACGAATGTTTTGGATTTTCCCAGATATTTGTGAATTTAGCCATAATTTATTCAAATTCGGCAAAAATGTGTTAAATTTTCAAAAAGTTCGTTGGACATATCTTAAATGTCGGTGCCTTTCGAAAGTGCAAACCCTGATTTGGTGTGTTATTTTTCTCTTCTGAAGCTTGATGTAATATGCTCGACGATCGGTGCAGAAGCATGGGTGAAGAAGCTCAAGTAAGGGATTATTTTCCCCTTCCAACTTTTTCTAGTTTGTTGAACAATTCAGATGTGTGATGAAGAGCTTTGTTATGAATTTCAGATGGGATGGGCTGAAGAACTTCCTGAGCCTACCAAGGCAGCCTTTGAAGTGTGGCTCTTCCAAGGGCACCAAGGCGTTCGTCAGATCATACAAGAACCTGCATTTCTACTGGATACTTGGGGCTGGACACTTTGTAAGTCTCAACATACACATGCCACACTACTAAAAAAAACGCATGCCACTACTAGAAAAACTCTAGTTACAAGTTTGATTTCTAAGGCCGTGTTTAGATTCAAATTTTTTTCGTCAAACTTCCAACTTTTCCGTCACAACAAATATTTAGATATATGCATGGAGCATTAAATATGGATGAAAAAAATCAATTGGACAGTTTGCATGTAAATTGCAAGACGAATCTTTTGAGCCTAATTACGCAATGATTTAACAATGTGAACATTTGCTAATGACGGATTAACTAGGCTTAATAAATTCGTCTCGCAATTTACATGCGGAATCTGTAATTTGTTTTGTTATTAGTCTACGTTTAATACTTCAAATATTATGTGTCCATATACTTAAAATAAATTTTGGCACACGAACTAAACACAGCCTAACCTGAATTGTACGTTTACATGTGTTATGTTCTCTGCAGGTACCTGCTGATCAGCCCTGCATTGCACTGAGCATGATCAGTAGCATAACCCAGTCTCCAGCCAGTTAGATATCTCCCATCAGTAACAGATATACTCAAGAAAAGATAGAAAACAGAAGGCAAACAGATATACCTCACTCTCAATTAGCAGAGTGACATTGTACCGTTTCTTCAAAAAAAAAATACAGAAAAAAAAATGCACACTTCAAGGCAATGAAATTGATGATATATAGAGAGATTTTTTTTTTGCGTCCTTGGAAAAGATGATCATATGTATCTATCTATCTATTATCTATTATATACTAAAAGTCCATTAAACTGGCTACAAATTGTTGACAGTGAAATTTGATAAGCCCAAAGTCATCATCGGCTTAGAGTCACTATCGGCTATAGCATCTCGGAATCAGCCAATGGGAGTTATCAAGTCGCCAATAGTCGGATTCTTGCTATATTCGATTTAAGAAATCAATCTACTAAAGGAAGCTTATCCAGAAGAGATCGAGTTCAAAGAGAATGCGGCATGGCGAGTTATCTATTAATTAAGACTAGTTTGTTAGTTTCCTTTTATCTTTAGGAAAGTATGTTTAGTGTCCTATAAGGTCTTTATCTTTTCCTTTTATCTTTAGGAAAGTTTCTTTCTTGTCCGACAAGGACTTGTATCAACCCATGGGTATAAATATGTACACCCGGGGGTCTATGTAATCTATCTCCACGATCAATACAATTCGGCGCATCGCCACCCTTTTTACTTCTACTTTTGTTTTTACGTTCCGGCGGAACATGGCACCCGACGCGGGGCTGCATCGTCTTCGATCTCCGGTGAAGGGATAAGTCCAATGTTCCGCTGGTCCAAGCAATTGTATCGTCTACGTCGGCGTCGTTCAAGGCTGCATCAGGACATTCGACCTCTTAGGATTACTCTGGTTTGGATAATATATTTGCGTGGATATTTATCATATGTCTATGTTAATCTATTCCTAGCATCTCAATTTAGCTCTATCGGCTGCTTCTCGTTTTAGGGTTTCTGCCGGTATCGGCTAAATCGTGTTGCTAGATTAGATTAGCCTAGACATCTACCACCCTGAAAACTCAGTCAACGGCTTGATTGTCTAGATATTTTGTTTCTTTTCATACTTAGTGCTGCATCAGTTGAGTTTGATCTACTAAGTCGTGCTTAGAATATCATTCTCTAGCCTTCTTCTTGATTGCCAATAAGGGTTTCATCGGGGTTTCAGCCGATGAGTTATTTGGACGTTGCATCGGCTCATAAGGATTGCATATACATATAAGTTGGATTTAGCCGATGACAACAAAGGTTTCACTGTTTAATCTAATCTTGTGGATTTCATGACATCGGACCTCTAGCCGACGTGTGCTTTAACCTTCGTATCAGTGCTTATTATATATTGTTTCTAGCCGATTGGTTTCTACTCGATTATATTGTTATTTTATTACATCAGCTGATTGCCTTTATATCATTATCTACATTGGACATATAGCCGATTGCTTACACCCTATCGCTATCGGCTGGTATCGGCATCAGCTATTATCGGCTATCGGCTGGAACTACTCCATCGGCTTGTCAGCCGATCAGCTGTTTTGATCTGCTATTTGCATATCTTGTCAGTTGTAGGATCAAACTGACTGGCACGCCTGCATCTCATCAACTTTTGGACCTGCACAGGAGCTAAGCAGATCTCCCAGGCCGGTGTGTTTGATTTTTTTGTCAACACAGATTGGCACGCCCAGTGGGACCACGAATTTTATATCCACATGTCTGAAGAAGAAGTCAATGTCAAGATCATGGTTACAGTGGAGAATTTAATGGAAGAACAACAATATCGGCTCGGGGGGCAAGCGTATCAGTTTCAGCATGGTGGAGCACATCATGAAAGCCGATTACAAGATAGAGAAAGAAGATAATTTTGAAGCATGAGTTCTCATACTCCAAAACCGGGGGGCATGTGTTGACAGTGAAATTTGGTAAGCCCAAAGTCATCATCGGCTTAGAGTCACTGTCGGCTACGGCATCTCGGAATCAGCTGATGGAAGTTATCAAGTCGCCAATAGTCGGATTCCTGCTATATTCGATTAAGGAAATCAATCTACTAAAGGAAGCTTATCCAGAAGAGACCGAGTTCAAAGAGAATGCGGCATGGCAAGTTATCTATTAATTAGGACTAGTTTGTCAGTTTCCTTTTATCTTTAGGAAAGTGTGTTTAGTGTCCTACAAGGACTTTATCTTTTCCTTTTATCTTTAGGAAAGTTTCTTTCTTGTCCGACAAGGACTTGTATCAACCCATGGGTATAAATATATACACCCGGGGTCTATGTAATCTATCTTCACGATCAATACAATTCGGCGCATCGCCACCCTTTTTACTTCTACTTTTGTTTTTACGTTCCGGCGGAACATGACACCCGACACGGGGCTGCATCGTCTTCGATCTCCGGCGAAGGGATAAGTCCAATGTTCCGCCGGTCCAGGCAATTGTATCGTCTACGTCGGCGTCGTTCAAGGCTGCATCAGGACATTCGACCTCTTGGATTACTTTGGTTTGGATAATATATTTGCCTGGCTATGTATCATATGTCTATGTTAATCTAGTCCTAGCATCTCAATTTAGTTCTATCGGCTGCTTCTCGTTTAAAGGTTTTTGCCGGTATCGGCTAAATCACGTTGCTAGATTAGATTAGCCTAGACATCTACCACCCTGAAAATCAGTCAACGGCTTGATTGTTTAGATATTGTGTTTCTTTTCATACTTTGTGCTGCATCAGTTGAGTTTGATCTACTAAGTCGTGCTTAGAATATCAATCTCTAGCCTGCTTCATGATTGCCAATAAGGGTTTCATCGGGGTTTCAGCTGATGAGTTATCTGGACGTTGCATCGGCTTACAAGGATTGCATATATATTGGATTTAGCCGATCGCAATAAGATATTATTGTTATATTTTATTATCAACAGCCGATTGCTTTTATATCATCATCTACATTGGACATATAGCTGATTGCTTACACCCTATCGCTATCGGCTGGTATCGGCATCGGCTATTATCGGCTATTGGCTGGAACTATTCCATCGGCTTGTCAGCCGATCGACTGTTTTGATCTACTATTTGCATATCTTGTCAGTTGCAGGATCAAACTGACTGGCACGCTCGCATCTCATCAATCTTTGGACCTGCACAAGAGCTAAGCAGATCTCCTAGGCCAATGTGTTCGTATTTTTCATCAACACAGATTGCCACGCCTGGTGGGACCACGAATTTTATATCCATATGTCTGAAGAAGAAGCCAATGCCAAGATCATGGTTACGGTGGAGAATTTAACGGAAGAACAACAATATCGGCTCGGGGGGCAAGCGCATCAGTTTCAACGTGGTGGAGCACATCATGAAAGCCGATTACAAGATAGAGAAAGAAGATTATTTGAAGCATGAGTCTCATACTCCAAAACTGGGGGGCATGCGTTGACAGTGAAATTTGGTAAGCCCAAAGTCATCATCGGCTTAGAGTCACTATCGGCTACGGCATCTCGGAATCAGTCGATGGGAGTTATCAAGTCGCCAATAGTCGGATTCCTGCTATATTCGGTTCAGAAAATCAATCTAGTAAAGGAAGCTTATGCATAAACAACAGAGTTCAAAGAGAATGCGGCATGGCAAGTTTTAGGGTTTCTGCCAGTATCGGCTAAATCGCGTTGTTAGATTAGATTTGCTTAGACATCTACCACCCTGAAAACTCGGTCAACGGCTTGATTGTCTAGATATTTTGTTTCTTTTCATACTTAGTGCTGCATCAGTTGAGTTTGATCTACTAAGTCGTGCTTAGAATATCAATCTCTAGCCTGCTTCTTGATTGCCAATAAGGGTTTCATTGGGGTTTTAGCCGATGAGTTATTTGGACGTTGCATCGGCTCATAAGGATTGCATATACATATAAGTTGGATTTAGCCGATGACAACAAAGGTTTCACTGTTTAATCTAATCTTATGGATTTCATGACATCGGACCTCCAGCCAATGTGTGCTTTAACCTTCGAATCAGTGCTTATTATATATTGTTTCTAGCCGATTGGTTTCTACTCGATTATATTGTTATTTTATTACATCAGCCGATTGCTTTTATATCATTATCTACATTGGACATATAGCCGATTGCTTACATCCTATCGCTATCGGCTAGTATCGGCATTAGCTATTATCGGCTATCGGCTGGAACTACTCCATCGGCTTGTCAGTCGATCGGCTGTTTTGATCTGCTATTTGCATATCTTGTCAGTTGCAGGATCAAACTGACTGGCACGCCCGCATCTCATCAACTTTTGGACCTGCACAGGAGCTAAGCAGATCTCCCAGGCCGGTGTGTTCGATTTTTTCGTCAACACAAACGCTCCTAAACCGCCACGTGGTGATCTAAAAACGCTCTCAGGTTACCACATGACATTAATATCTATCTCTTGAGTTTTAGTTAATGAGGTGGGTCCAATACTCTAAACCGTTAGATTTGATTGAGATGTAAAACATAGAGCCCAAACGGCCACCACTTCCAACCGCAGGCACGCCTGCACGTACTCCTACGGGTCCGGCGCCGCATTCCCAGTTCAGGCTTCCCTGTTCCGATCCGTGTTTCCACGGCATCAATGGTTGATGTTATTCATTAAGTCCTATTAATCCGGTTGTAGCCTTTATTTGATCTTCTTCTTCTCTCCATTGCGAGCCAGCAAAGTGCAAGGGCATAGGGCAGAATCAGAGCATAGACAATGGAGGAATGGCCTCCATCCAAGATCATAACAACAGAAAAAAAAACCCCGGAGATTTCATTCTGCATTGTTCTAATCTCCTAACGATTTTTGTTCGTCGCTTCATCCTGAGATAATTTTGTTTGCCACTTCACATAGGGACGCGAACCAAAGCTGCTGAAACACCAAGGCAAAGCAGGATCGAACAAGATTATTTCAGTACTCTCTGAAGTCTGAACTCCACTAAAAACAATATGTTTTAGGCCTGAAACCAACCTACACTTGGATCAAACAACGGTGTTTATTGAGTTTAATCTATTTTGATCTGATTTTATTTCTTTGTTTAACTTTAGCCCCAGGAGAGAGACGGGTAACGAGATATTAATATGAACAGCGAAAATAAAGGACACACAAAACTAAAAGGGATTGGTAAAATAATATGATTCTTAATTTTCACCTAAATCGAAAAAAACACCCCATATCCATAATATTTACATACTAATTACCTTACATCTATCCTATGCCATGCTATTATAAGTTTCTCCATATATTATTAAATATATAAGCCACGTTAAGGTGACTAAGGTAATGATACATACTTGGTTTAAAAGTTATATTTGTTAGTTAAATTTAAATTTTTGGACTCATGTTAACTAGGTTTTTCTATGATAAGAATATATTATAGAAGCTAGATATATGATATGTGTATCTTACTTTATCTTTATTTAGGCCAAAAAATTTCACGCTGTCATATCGAATGTTTGGACATACTATGGAGTATTAAATGTAGAAAAAAAATAAAACCCATTATACAGATTGCGTGTAAATTATGAGACAAATCTTTTAAGCCTAATTGCGTCATGATTTGACAATGTGGTGCTACAGTAAATATTTGATAATGACGGATTGATTAGGCTTAATAAATTTGTCTCGCAGTTTTCTGACGGAATCTATAATTTGTTTTGTTATTAGACTACATTTAATACTTCAAATGTGTATCCATATATCCGATGTGACAACCAAAACCAAAAATTTTTCCCAACTAAACAAGACCTTATTCATAGTACCTATGAAACAAATTGCATCAATCTGAACCAATTAGAAGGAAAAGGCCATCCCCATGGTACAAACAAAAATACATTTATTAGCAATAATAGTTTTCAGAATTTATTAAAAAAAGAGGGACTCTAAACATTTAATTAAAACTGGAAAACACCATATGTTTAATGTATAATTAATTTATAATACATATCTTTTAAACAAACTAAGTCAAACTCCTCTCAAGAAAATAAAAAAATATAAATCTTATAGTAATAAATTAAATATTATATAGTTTAAAGCTAATAAATAGTTTAGAAAATTTCAAATAATGCCGATGAAGAAAATTTGAAGAGAAATAATACTTTTGAAGCGTAGAGGCCGGGTCATTCGGTTGATATTTCATCCTTATAAATTTCTCAAACACATCCTACAATATATACATGCCTGCGCGAATGCGCGGGCTACTTTCCTAGTTCTAAAGATGAAGAAATTGCCATTTCATAATTGCTCTGCGGTATCAATTCGTCTTTTGATTATTGCTTTTGAGGAGACTCCTAGTAGGACTTAATGGCCAAGCTATTACCACACCAATCCTCCGTCCTACAGAAAAATATTGGGGGCTGTCTCTCACCCGGTTAAACTATTAACTAGCAAAAATATCATATTATGCAAGTGTTTTTTTAATGAAATCTAGCATATGATTTTCTTCTATCCAATCAACATAAACATTTAAAAATATATCTCGATTCTTATTATTTATTTGAAAAACGACAAATGCTTCTTAAAAAGAGAAGAGGATAATTACTTGCGACAGGAGATTGAGCGTGATCTACTCTACAATGCAACTCATTTCACTCATGGCCATCATCATTCATTGAATCCTCATCGTTCAGCGAATCCAACGTACCATAACCATATTTACATCGATCCAACGATGCAGGTTGCCTCAACCTCGGCCAGCATATATACAGATCGACTCACTCGCCCCTTCCCTCCCCCTTCATGAAATTGTGCCCGATCAAGAATTAATACCATTTTTTTTCCCTGTTATGCAAATTTGAAACCAAGAAATAATGCAGTCTTGATAAAAATTTGATAATTACATTTTTATTTATTTAAAATAAAAAAACACATATAATTTTATATTGTCGGAGCAAGAAGCTCTTCCATCGCGGAGGAAAGGCACCCCTTTTTATCACACGTAAAAATGGCGACAGAGGATTATACAGCTTCGGACCGCACGGATGCGTAACCTCTACTCATGTGTTCTTTGCTACAAGCGATGAAGATGATTCCAGTGAGAGATTGTGAGATGTTCTAAGTGGGAGAGGATGAACCTTCTTCATTGAGTCTAGGGTTAGCCTATTCCAGTTGTCCGAACCATTTTTTTAGTGGCATGGATCCTCTTTTTATACGACAAGGAGAGTCCATAGTGCCCATGCATGCATGCGGAAGTGGGGTCCGGTTCACAGGGGTTGGTATGCTTGGTCTTATCGTTGTCCCTTCAAATAGACTAGCCAGATATGATAGGCTCACCTACCAACTGACATGAAAATAGGGAATGCAAAAGTCTTCATCTTAGTTGTTATTGGGCCCACCTACATTAATTACTTTGTGGTTTAATTTGTTTCTTCCTATTTTATTATTAGCCATTTTTTAATCATATTATTACTCGTTTTGGTCTAACAAAAGCTGGCATGTGCTTTTCAATGTATTAATTACAATTTGGCTTGTACCACTCCAAATACAAAATTGTAAAATCCGTCTCTTATATCTACATATCATGTACTCCCTCTGTCTCATATTATAAGTTGTTTGAGTTTTTTCTTAGATAAAGTTCTTTAGGTTTAACCAAGTATATAGGAAAAACTAGCAACATCTATAACACAAAATTAGTATCATTAAATTTAACATTGAATATATTTTGATACAATATTTTTTTTGTATTGAAAATATTACTATATTTTTCTATAAACTTAGTCAAACTTAAAGAACTTTGACTTAGAAAAAAATATCAAACAACTTATAATATGAAATAGAGGAGTACTGGCTAGTACCTCCATTATACAATGGGTGCAACTGTACATTAGTATTTTTCCCTCAAAATATGCCTACTTGGTAAGAACTTTGAGGAAGTTTTGACTTTAGGGTTATTCCAAATTCCTATGAAAAATAAACATTTTATCTTGTAAAAATAATATATTTTTTAATTTGCTATGTTCGTAGAATTTCAACTATTTATGTTTACTGACTAGAGTGATCAATGCACAATCAAATGACCACTCCAGACGACAAACAGAGGTTCCACCCACCCTAGCTAACAAAATACACCCAAGATATATAACAATCGCATGGTTTTTCTCATGGGGGTTTCCTATTCCCTTTTCGAGGAGACCATAGTCCATAGATATGCAATGATAGGAGCACGGTGGAGAGAAGGATCAGACCTGGAGAATGTCAAATCACACAGAAGAGAGCTACTAGAGCTCTAGACACACTTTAGACATAGGACAAAAGGCTGCGAAGAAGGGGCGCCAAGCATCACATCGAGCCAATTGGCAAGCTGTGTTCATAATGCCTTGCAATGCAACCCGTGGGCCGCTGTGTGGGCCTGTGTGGCTATGTGAATCGCCTCCTCGTTGTTGGCTTGTCGGGGAGCAAAGCGAGCACGGCCAATTTTTTTTAGGAGCGTACATCTTGGATCATCTGGAGCATCTCATAAGACATCTTCTGACAAAGTTTTATCTTAAGTTGGCATCTGATTTACATGATTATAGTCAGCAATACTGTTTTTTTCCTGTAAGCCAAATATAAGACTAATTACATGTTTTCAGTTAGTTTTTGTTAATCCTCTTACTACTGGGTCGTTTGACTAATTGATCCCACTTCACCCTCGCGCTCACAAGCCTACTTAGGCCTTGTTCGGTTACGCGCGGATTCTATCCGGGTCGGGAATGACAAGTATAGTAAGAAATTTATTATTGATACAATGAGAGACCGAGATTTATTCCGGGCCGGGAACCAATTTACTTATGATAGAGACAATAAAAGACCGGGAATCAATTTACTAGACAAGAGGTATGGAACTAATCTGTATGTTTTGTTGTACCTAATATGAGTAAATTGGTTCCCGGCTCGGAATAAATCCCGGTATCTTATTGTATCTATCATAAATTTCTTATTATACTTATCATTCCTAGCCCAGATTGAATCCGGGCGTACCCGAACACGGTCTTACGCATCACATGATCGAACACCACGGGAGCACTGTACGCAGTGCATCCTACTCAGTCTTATAATCACTTGTCCCGTGCTGTGCCAAGCAGCAACATTGGCTCGCGGGCCTTGCCGTTCGTCTGATCAGCCGGAACGTGTTATGTACCAAGCTCCACCCAACAATTTCTCAACACACAGATGCCTCCAATAGATATTGTAAACCACTCCAACATATAAGTGCTTAGGGATACAAATAAAGAGAATATAAGAAGCGGGGATCGGGAAGAGCAATTTACTAGGAAGAAGCAAGGGGGTGAGGCTAAAGAAGTACTCCCTCCGTATTTTAATATACGACGCCGTTGACTTTTCGACTAACATTTGACCATTTGTTTTATTCAAATTTTTTGTGCAAATATAAAAATACTTATGTCATGCTTAAAAGAACATTTGATGAAGAATTAAGTCACAATAAAATAAATGATAATTACATAAAAATTTTTAAATAAGACAAATGGTCAAATGTTGGAAAAAAAGTCAACGGCGTCATACATTAAAATTTGGAGGTAGTAGAAATCAAGAGAGAGCAGAGTTGAGGAGGAATTGAAGAGAGCTATGGCAAAGCCCACTTTCATATTTGTTCATCGATGCTTTTTTATGGCTGAAGAGTTGATATTTTTACTGCTTGGTGGCTCTCCTTTGGCATGTGAGCTAGGCCAAGCCCATTTCTCTCGCAGCCCATCCAGACCACCTGATACATCCCTCCCTCCATAAAATTAGACATGTCCCCAAGTTGATGCAACAGATTCTACCACAATAGCCATCAACGAATTATCTATTATATATTAAAATTAAAAGTCCATTAAAATTCCTATAACTCTCTCAGGTCGTCATGTGGGACTCCTATAAATGCTCCTAAACCGCTATGTGGCACTTCTTATATTGTTATTATGCCCTAATTAAGTAACAAAATATATGTGACATCTTGGCCACTTAGGATTAGACATGTGTAACCCATGAGAGCTGTGTGTGCATGTTTAATACCACATTGCTAGTTTAGAAAGGGTGTAAGCAACTTACAAGGGCTTATCCCTCCAATTAACCATATCACTCTTAGGTAAACCCTTTTACGTGAATCGGGGATGAAAGTGTAAGTGCAGTGGTATGTGTAAGTGGATCCATCCATCGGATGTGCTGGGCTGCGTGGTTTTGCAGAGCGGATTGTTACAATATAAATAACGCTAGGAAAATATACAAGCAAAGTCTTCCTCTTCAACCTTATTGATATAAGTGAACCTATTTGAATAGTTTACACTAAGTAGAGGATGTCCGCTTTATTCAGAAGCCATGCACACTCATACGCTTGTCCTGTCAAGGCATTCAGCGTGGTTGCATGACAAGGCCTTTGCAACGCATTCCAATTACCAATATCCCGGCAGAAGCCCGCACGTGCTAGGTCTATGAACCCTATAACTTGGGCGGGCTATAGTTACTTAGTTAGGCAGCTAAGTAACTATAATCTTAGGGCACTCGCAATGGTTATCTATAGGCTCTCTACAAGAGATCTATGTTAGCATATTTTCCTACTTGGAAGAGATTAAATGAAGAGAGAGAGCAAAGCTATCTACTAACCTGGAGATAGTCTATAGAGAAAAACGAGGCAATGGATTAGAGAGTTATAGATACCCATGTAGACATACTATTGAGGTGGTTTACTATTAATCTAGTCTATTGCTGAGATGTACATGTTTTATAGATAGCACCTTACTTTACCATTGCGGGTGCTCTTACATCCCCAAACTCCATGCACCTATCATATAACCTGAGCGCGTCACCGGGCCACTTCATAGATATATTATAAATTGGTCCCGGTGTCCAATAGTTTGAATGGGGATGTGAACCCATCCAAACTAGCTTATCAAGCCTAACTTCTCTCGTTCGGCCTCTAAAAAATTGCAGTTTTATCAGTCCGCTAGATTGAACAAACTAATAAAATTTTGGGTGGAGTACAAGATAGAATATAGATGTCACCGTGATATTCTTCAGGTAACATATATGCATACAAATAATGACACAAAATCAAATTATATATCGTTTATCAAGAGAGTGTAAATTCCAAGTTTTATTGATTAATTACGTGGAGGTAATGAGTCATTCACATCGATATATCCTGACAATGTCAGTCCAGTGGATAAATCAACGCCTCAGCCACAATCACTGATGGGGAAGGAGATGCTGCTGGTGCCGACCTTGAATGTCAGCTGGTTACCAGCATGGTCGACCTGGATAATCGCCTCGAACGCGTACTTAACCTGAACCCTCACACCATTTACCTCGCTGATAGACCCTGACTTGATGAGCCCCACGAATTTGCTGTCAAAGCAAAACTTGTACGGCGAGCCTCCGACGGTGACGACGAAGTTGCAATCGCCAGGCAAGGTCACCTCAAGGTGACCATCAGGGTGGAGCACGTACGACGTCACTCCTTGTGGGATGAGACCACATGGCAGATTGTTCTGTTGGAGGACATCGTACACCGTCGCTGAGGACGCCGTATGAAGAATGGAAGCCGCGAGGACGATAAGGAGGAGACGATGGGCCATGGAGCTAAGCTACCTGGTACCTTAATATCTCTCTGTCTATCTCTAATAGCAGAAATGAACAAGCTAGTGTAATATTGTGACTATGAAAAATGAACTATGTCTGATTGGATAATGCACCAGAAAGAGCATGGAGACATGCATGTATAGCCGACTCGCTGGCCAAAGTTACCATCCAAATCGCAGAAACAACGCTATTTGATAGCGTTTTTATATTAAAGAATCACAAATAATTACAAAGAATAACCATCGTTTATTCTGCCTAGTTAACCTTCATTCAAATCATTGATCACATATAAAAGCTTGATATACAGTCACACCTACTATTGACTTTATAATTTTCCTCCTAATTAATTTTCATTCAAAACATGGATCACGTATGGAAATTAAAGCTTGATATACGTACGAGCCAAATTAACTTTGTATCAAAACATTTATAAAACGTGTGTGCGCACATATGTATATAGACACACACACTAGGTGATTCCCCGTACTTTGATACGGAAATTACTAATTAACTTTTAATATTTTTTATTAATCAAGCTAAAAGTAAAAAAAAACATTAGTTATTAACAACAAATAAAACTGGTTTGTCAAATTATGTTAAGAGAGAAATAAATTTAGTTGACTTTGTATGAGATTGTAGATAAAATATGATATCCCACACTTTGATTATAAATTTGTGTGGCATGGTTCAAATTTTCCCTTGATTATACGCATGGATGAATATATGTTAAGTATTATAAAAATGATGGATATATGTCAAAAATATTGTGAAAAATAATATGAAGAAATATGATTGCATGTTGATTTGTAGAATTCAATGAATTATAAATGATATTGCATGCTTTCATAAGTTTTGTATGTAATTATTGCTAGTGGATGATAAGGTGGCATGTTTGCATGTTAAGCTTTAGAATTAGTGGGTTATAATTTTATAGCAAGATATGATATATATATATATATATATATATATATATATATATATATATATATATATGTGTGTGTGTGTGTGTGTGTGAGAGAGAGAGAGAGAGATAAACATTTTGATACAAAGTTAATTTGGCGCGTATGTCTAGCTTTAATTTCTATATGTGATCCATGTTTTGAGTGAAAATTTATTAGGCAGAAAAATATAAAGTCAATAGGATAGGTGTGCCGTATATCAAGCTTTGTATATGTGATCAATGATTTGATTGAAAGTTAAATAGGCAGAATAAACGATGGTTATTCTTTGTAATTATTTGTGATTCTTTAATAAAGAAACGCTATCAAATAGCGGTGTTTCTGGGATTTGGATGGTAATTGTGGCCGCGAGTCAGCTATATATATGCATGTCTGCATGCATTTCTAATGCATTATCCAATCAGACCGAGTTCATTTTTCATAGTCACAATATTACACTTGTTCATTTCTGCCATTAGAGATAGACATAGAGAAATTAGGGTACCAGGTAGCTTAGCTCCATGGCCCATCGTCTCCTCCTTATCGTCCTCGTGGCTTCCATTCTTCATACGGTGTCCTCAGCGACGGTGTACGATGTCCTCCAACAGAACAAACTGCCACGTGGTCTCATCCCACAAGGAGTGACGTCGTACGTGCTCCACCCTGATGGCCACCTTGAGGTGACCTTGCCTGGCGAGTGCAACTTCGCCGTCACCGTCGGAGGCTCGCCGTACAAGTTTTGCTTTGACAGCAAATTCGTGGGACTCATCAAGTCAGGGTCTATCAGCGAGATAAATGGTGTGAGGGTTCAGGTGAAGTATTTGTTTCAGGCGATTGTCCAGGTCGACCAAGCTGGTAACCAGCTGACGTTCAAGGTCGGAACCAGCAGCATCTCCTTCCACATCAGTGATTTCACAAGCAGCCCCGTCTGTGGCTGAGGCTAGATTTATATATCCACTGGACTGACTTTGTCAGGATATATATGAACGACTCATTACCTCCACGTAATTAATCAATAATACTTTGAATTTACACTCGCTTGATAAAGGATATATAATTTGATTATGTGTCATTATTTGCATGCATATATGTTACCTGAAGAATATAGTGATGACATCTATATTCTATCTTGCACTGCACCCAAAATCTCTTTAATTTGTTCAATCTATATCTGACTGATAAAGCTGAAAAATTTTTAGAGGACGAACGAGAGAAGTTAGGCCTCATAGGCTAGTCTGGAGAGGTTCATGTCCCCATTCGGTCTACTAGACACTAGACACTGAGACCAATATATCTATGAAGTGGCCAGGTGATGCCCTCAGTTTAGATGATAGGCGTGGAGTTAGGGGTGTGTGGTTAGCTGCCTAATAATGGCCCATCCTAGTTATAGGGTTCACATACCTACTATCACTACTAGAAATCTCCATGTTCCCTACCGTTTAATTGTTTCCCTACTAGTGTGTGGGGAGGTCAAGGGAAATAAAAATACCCCTACCGGATCATTCCATGAACGTAGGGAAATTTTTGTTCCCTAGGATTTTACAAAATTCGTAGGGAGCAAACAACTGGAGGGCCCACCATGCTCTGCCCTTTTCTTTGTTAGCAGGGAGAAAGATCCTAGGTGGCAATGTTTCCCTACGACAAGATTGAAAACCATAAGGAACTAACCCAATAAAATTTAGCTCTAAAATAAATTGCCTCCAAAAAAATTGGTGTCCCCGCCATTTTTTCGTTTCCCTCCACTACCCAGGTCTCCACTCTATTTTTTTTCACTATTCTATTTTTCCTACTACTCCTATCTATTCTCCACTCTCTCCTCTCCACAGGCACAGCTGCTCCTGCCCAAGCCTCTCCCATCTCCGGCGAAATCAGCAGCCGCCACCAAATCTCTCCCTTCTCCGGCGAAATCAGCGGCCATGCTCCACCACCTGCCATCAGTTGAGGTCGTCCCTGCTTCCCGCAGCTCCCCTCCATCAAATCCCTAAACTTTCCACCCAAAAATCACTTTCGATCTGTACCCCTAAATCCTCTCTTCACCATCCCCATATCCCCTCCCATCCACTAAGCGTATAGGCAAAATCCAAATCAACAACTAGTAGCAGGTTTCTTGTGCAATCCCTTAGGTCCCCAAGCAAATCCAGGAGGAGACAGCACGTACGAGGGAAGAGAAGGTCTTGCTGGTCTGCAGGCTGCAGCATACTGCCTCTCCAAAAAGAAGAGGTGAAGAAATCCAAGAGAAGAGAAGACACAGTAGATAGTCAACAACAGATTAATCTAAGCTCTGCACCAACCGAACCTTGAAGTAAGTATGCATCCACTGAAATATTTATTGTTTTTTTATCGAAACTGAAATATTTTCTGTGATCTCCATTGTCATATTTTATTTGCTCTATGCTTGGGTCTGATGAAGTTGGTAAATAATTATTCTTTGGGATTGCAGTGAGTCTCTTTTTAAAAAGAAGTAATGTTTTGCCTAGTACAAGTTGTTGATAGAATAATAGCTGGCACATGTTGATTTCTGTGTACACAACTAAATTTTTTTTAATAATCTGTCTTTCCCATAATCTTTAAAAAAATATGTCTTGTTTATGGCACATGTAGCTAAAAAATATTTTTTTCCAGTTTGTTGCTGTAAAATTAATCATGTCAATGGGAGTTGAAGATCGTAGTTGGATGTATAGTGGATGGAATGATAATGGTTGCCATTCTGAAGAGTGGGTGCGCAACACAAATGCTTTTGTTGATCGTGCTTTTGGCAGAGTACAAAATGCAGAAAAATTTGGAGTAGAGTGTCCTTGTTCAATTTGCCGTAATAGAATTAGAAGAAAGAAAGAAGTGATGAGTATGCATCTTTGTCAAAGAGGATTCATGCCTGATTACACTAGATGGATCAAGCATGGAGAGCATCCTGTGAGGTTGTTTGAACCAGAGGAGACTTATAACATAGCTGACCCCCTAGGTGACATGCTAGGCAATTTTGGTGATGCAATGGATACAGATTTTTCAGAGGACGAACCAACAGCAGATGCCAAGGCATTCTATGCCATGCTGGCTGCTTCACAAGAGCAACTCTATAGTTTCACTCAAGTGTCACGCCTAACAGCAGTCACACGCCTGATGGGAATTAAATCACAGCATAATATATCTTCAGAGTGCATGAATAATTTGCTTAGTCTCATTGGTGATATAATGCCATCAGGTCACAAGATGCCAGCCAACTTGTATGAGTGCAAGAATCTTCTTAGTGGATTAAAAATGCCATATGTCAAAATAGATGTTTGCATAAATAACTGCATGATATACTACAAAGAGGATGCACTTAAAGAAAAATGTGATATTTGTAATGAAAATCGTTATGTAGCTATTGAAGAGGAACATAAAGGGAGAAAACGGAAACCAGTGCCACGCAAAGTTATGCGTTATCTGCCATTTATACCACGATTGCAGCGGATGTACATGGAACCCGGAACAGCCAAGCACATGCGGTTTCACAAGGATGGTACTCGTGCCAATCCTAACACCATGGTACACCCATCTGATGGTGAAGCATGGAAATACTTTGATAGACACAATCCAAATTTTGCACTAGATGCTAGAAATGTTCGTCTTGCAGTAGCTACAGATGGATTCAATCCATTTGGATTTGGGGCCCAATATTCTTGTTGGCCAGTTTTTATTATACCCTTGAATTTACCCCCAACCCTCTGTATGAAGGATGAGAACATCTTTTTAAGCTTAGTGATCCCAGGGCCAAACCATCCTGGTAAGAACTTGAATGTTTTCATGCGCCCCTTAGTTGATGAGTTCAAGCAAGCATGGCAAGGAGTAGTCACTTATGACAGTTCTGTGAAGCAGAATTTTAACATGAGGGCAGCCTACCATACTTCAATCCATGACGGTCCAGCATTGGCCATGTTCTCTGGATGGTCAACACATGGTGGTTTGTCATGTCAAGAATGTATGGCAGATATTCATACAACTTGGTTACATAATGGGCACAAGTATAGCTGGTTTGATTGTCATAGAAGATTCCTCCCACCCAATCATCCATTTAGAGGTCAAAGGAATGCATTTAGTAAGGATACAGTAATGCATGACCTCCCTCCACGTAGATTGACAGGGGAAGAGGTCGAAGCTTACATTAAGAATACATTTGATAATTCCTTTGAAGGTTATGGGACTACACACAATTGGACTCACATGCCGATCTGGTGGGAGTTGCCATATTTCTCAACAATTCTAGTACGCCATAACATTGATGTCATGCATAATGAAAAAAATGTCGCTGAAGCTATTTGGAGTACTTGTCTTGACATTAGTGACAAGACTAAGGATAATGTGAAGGCTCGCCTTGACCAAGAATTAATGTGCAGTAGGGTTCACCTCAACCTTGTTGAGAAGCCAAATGGTAAATGGGAGAAACCTAGAGCACCGTATTGCTTGACAAGAGCCCAAAAAAAGGAAATCATGCAGTGGTTTATGGGGATCAAATTTCCGGATGGGTATGTAGCAAACATAAGACGAGGGGTCAACATGGAGCAACTGAAAATACATGGGCTTAAGAGTCACGACTACCATATATTTATTGAGCGGCTGCTGCCTGTGATGATCCGGGGATTTGTCAATCAGGACGTGTGGGAAGCATTAGCTGAGCTAAGCTATTTTTATAGGGTACTTTGTGCTAAAGAGGTCGATCCAACTCAAATGCTTCAGATGGAAAAAAATATCCCAATTCTAATATGCAAACTAGAGAAATTATTTCCACCAGGCTTCTTTAATTATATGGAGCATCTAATCATACATCTGCCATACCAATCAAGAGTAGGAGGTCCTGTAAAGTATCGTTGGATGTATATAATTGAGAGGTAACTAAAATTCCACATGTTGTCAATTTAAAGTCATATTTTATCTTAGGTGACAAACTAACATGTCATGTTATGTAGATTTATTAAAAAACTGAAGCAAAAGGTTCGCAACAAGGCTCGTGTTGAAGGGTCAATAGTGGAGGCTTATCTTGTAGAGGAGATCTCGCACTTCACATCACTGTTCTTACCTGATCTCATTGCTAGCTCACGCAATCGTCCACATCGGTATGCTCAAGTTGGCCCTACTAGTGAAAGCAACCTTAGCCTGTTCCAAGTTCAAGGGTGGAAGACCGGTAGAGGAATTTCTCGAACTTTAACTTTTGAAGAACAAAAGAAAGCAATGATATACATATACACAAACATGAGTGAAATGGATGGATTTGTTGAGTAAGTATTCTAAATTTGTAAATAAGATATTAATTCTGCTATAAAATGTGTTTCGTAATGCATCATTATTAGGAAGTTTGAACAAGAACAGTGGATGTGCTCAAGACCACCAAATCAGAAGGAGCTAGATAAATTAATATGGAACGGAGTTGGTAATGGAAAACCAAACTTATTGGACTGGTTCAAAAAATTGGTAACCTATCGATACACATTTACAACTTACAACTAAGATAAAGTCAGGTTTTTTACTTTTTGTTTGTAATTTTGCAGTGTTCCAAGGACGCTAGTATACATAATGATTTGCGTCGTTTATCACGTGGATTTGGCCTAAAGGTCAAGTCATATGTTATTTATGAAGTTAATGGGTATAAATTTCGGTCTGAAAAGTATGAGAAATCCAAAGGAAATCTAACTACTGTCAACACAGGGGTGCTAGCTGTTGGAATCGATGATAACACAGGCAAAGAGCTAGAGTACTATGGCATTATAATGGACATTATTGAATTGAAATTTGATGGTGATGAAAATTTCAAGCTTGTTTTATTTGATTGCCATTGGTTTCATCCTGTCAATGGAGTACGCCATTTAGAAAAATTTGGATTAGTCGAGGTTGCACATGCATCATGCAATCCCGCGGATGAACCTTTTGTACTTGCTAGTCAAGTATCACAGGTGTATTATGTTCCATACGCATGTACAACTGGTCCTAATCTCAATGCATGGTGGGTTGCATACAAAGTAAGACCCCTAGGAAGCTTGCCTATTACCTCGTTGGATGATTATAACAGCAGTGACCCATCTTGTGTTGATATCTTCCAAGAAGATGGCTTAGAAGGTGAATTCATCATAGACATTGGCCAAGGTCTGGATAATATTGTCATTACTGATGTAGATGAGATCACTGATCAACAAGACCTGTCAACAATAAATAATCGGAGTACTGATATGAGTGAAGACAATGACCTAGTATCTGAAGACGAAGAAAGTGAAGACGACAATGAATCAATTCCTGAAATGAATGATTACTATTACCGACAAGAAGAAGCTGATGGTTTCTAAGTTTGCTGTATATATATATATATATAAATAAATAAATAAATAGGTATATGTATACAGTGTTATATTCCATTTCCCAATTCTAATTGCATGATTATTATGTGCGCTTTTGTTCTTTTGTTTTATGACATTTATTTACAGAAGTTATTTATGAGTAATATTTTTAAAATACACAGGATGACACTTTCAAATACAAGAAGCTCAAGAAGAAGCCGATCATCTTCCAATAGTCCTGCAATTTCAAATGAGAACGATGATCCCAATTTAGATGAAGTGGAAGATGAGATGAATTTTCACTTGCGAGGTTGTTCAGAACTTCCACCTATTATCCCCAACATAGAAGACCGTCCACTGATTGAACCTGAAGGGAAAACGTGAGGTTTCATCATGCAATGTGTTTTCTGGAACATAGCTTTATCTCTGCTGTTTAAACAGAAGTTATTTTGCTTTTGTAGACAATGGCATGAAATTCCAACCTTAGGAAAGGGAAGAAGGCCAGCAAGTGTTCTATCCTGCCTACTAAAGAAGAACTATCCTGGCATAGTCCAATATAAAGGCAAGTCAGTGATTGCTACAACTTGGAATCACTACAAAGCAGACAAGGACTCAAATGGGAGAAGCAAAGCTGATGTGGTTGAAGAAGGTTTTTGGGTATTATTATATTTCTTCTCTATTTGTTACTCCTACTATCTTCTCATTACTGTTTTAAACATATGCAGACAATTTCGTTTTAAAATAATATGTAGACAGCAGACTTGTCATAAAAAAAATGTCCTGCAGGATAGTATATCATTTATGGCTGTATAGGTTCCTCTTTCAAAGTTTCTGCATTTTTGTATGCATGCAAGATTTAGCTAAAACATGTTCTAAGGTTTGGTGCTTCTATATTTGTCTTGTTTCAGCTAAGGTTCAAACATCAACCAAGCCAAGATCAGGTGCGTGCTGCAAAAGTGCATGTTCGTAAGTGTTGCGGTGTGTTGTTGGGATGGCTTAAGTATTATGCTCGAATTCAAGCCATAATGGATCACTGTCGTAAGGTTGAAGGAGTGCAGATCTGTGACAAGAGAGCAGGGCTAAGATACCTCTCCAAGGAAGAATACTTGGCACATCAACCTGAGTGGTGTGATCAAATGGCTTGGGATGCAATGGCTACTGTTTGGGTTGATCCTGAATGGATCGAAAAATCTAAAACAAACCGAGCCAACCGCAAGACCCCTAAATTTAAGCCTCATAGAGGAGGATCCAACTCTATTGCTACAGTACGACAAAAACTGGTAACTTTTAAACTTTTATTCATTTTATGATGGTGGGTTTTTTATGCATTATACACTGATACCTTGATTATGAAGTCCAAAAAATTTGGGAGAGAAGTATCTGCAATTGAGGCATGGGTTCATACACACAGGGGATCAAATCCTGAAGATACTA
Organism: Oryza glaberrima; assembly: GCF_000147395.1. NCBI lineage: Eukaryota > Viridiplantae > Streptophyta > Magnoliopsida > Poales > Poaceae > Oryza > Oryza glaberrima. Next base: position 15,140,873 of record NC_068328.1, on the reverse strand, counting down.
ACACACTGAACACAGAAGAAGCCACTTTATGCTTGGTAATTTTCTGAAATTTTCAATAGTTTCCACATTTACAGTCTAATATTTTAAAAACTGATGGTTACCTGAACAGGAGCGATATAAAACCAAGGCAACGGAGTTGAATGGTCCAGACTTTGATTGGATGAACTCCCCTGTTGACTCAAGGGCCTTATATGAATGTTCTTGCGGTAGACCACATGGAAAATGGGCAACATTTAATGGGATGGTTGATGATAGCGAGGCCATGGCTGAGATCAAGAGAAGATCTACATCTTCAACAGCTAACAAGCGTCGACGACAAGAAGAAGATGACCATGAAAGAGCAAGGCTGATCGAGGATGCTCGTATAGCAAAGGAATATGCACAACGAGTGCTGGAGTGGAGTAGTGGCCAAGACAGCTACAACAACACTATAAAACTTATTCTTGAGGTGCAATCTGTCATATACCTATCATTTTTATTAGCATAATTCTAAAGCATTAGTTTTTAATTTTGTGTGCTAAATATTTGAATTGTAGAGTATTATCCAGCATACTGGAATGCCTCTACCTGTTGCAATTCCACATCCACCGCCGCCGCCGCCACCACCTACATACGGAGTTTATCATTCTGCAGATCAATCTACGGTGAATGTATGTGATCATGTTTCTATTAATATTGCATATGTGTCCTAGAGATAGATTTTTGTTTACTTGCAATATCCAGCAATTTCAATGTCATTTTAGTGTTGTTTACTATACATATGCAACCATTCAAGTGTAGCAGTGTCATATTTATCAATTGATACTAATAGTGTAATGTCTCAGTGGTCTTTATGCTCATCGTCTAGTTTATTCTAGACTTACTACTGCAAATCAATGTTTTGTTCAATACCATTTGTTACAATTACATGAAGACCATTAAATTTCATCCATTGTGCTTTCAAATTTCTGTGTTGGATAGGCTCGTAGCAGTGGCTCAGTTGTTGGAGCTGGAGAAGAGAATCATGCTGGGACTGCAACTGTTGGAGCCGGAGAAGAGAATCATGGTGGGATTGCAGTTAGAGAGGAGAATAATGGTGGTATTGCAGTTGGCGAAGATAATCCAGAAGAAACTTTGGCCAGAATTTCTCTAGGCATGTTTGGAGGGCATATTAATGCATCTGGCAGTGCAGGTGGAAACTACTCTCCTCCTTTGGAAGAGCTTGGCCCATTTTGATTTTAGAATGTTTGGAAGAATTGCACTGAAGTGTGAACCTTGATGCAAGTGTTGAATGCAGCTTCTTTGTTCTTGGATAGTTTTGTTTCATATTAGCTAGCTGCAAGCCCTCTATTTTGGAACCTGATGGAGGCTATGACTTCTTATGTATTGAATTTCTATGAAACTATGACTCTATTTTCCATGAATTTGGTTATGTGGCATGTGACTTATCAAAGTAATAGTTATTCATGGAAAATTTGTGTGAGCTTGGGTTGATTTGGTTTCTCAGATTAGTGATCTACATTACCCATTTAATTATTTCAAATTTGAGTGGATTGCCTATTTAATTTAAATTCAGATATTGCATATAAACGAATATCCCTACTATTATAACATTTTGAAGGGAAATAATTGTGATATGGCACAAATAAGAAATTTATATTAAACAATAGATCCCTACAGTTTTAGAAACCTAGGGGAAGTTACTTTACATACTGGATACAATGCCATGTCAGCCAAGTTCCCTACCATTTCAAATCCTAGGGATCCTTTTCGTTCCCTGCGCTTTTACAATTGAAATCGTAGGGCACATCTAGTTCCCGGCGAATAATTTCCCATGGAAGTTTTCCCTACGAAAAGGCCTAGGGAACTTGTTTTCCTACTAGTTTCAGCTCATTCCCTACTAGAAAAAACAATAGGGGACATGGTGAGTTCTAGTAGTGTATGTGTGGGCTTTTGCCGGGATATTAGTAATTGAAATGACTTGACTGGTCAAGCGTATGAGTGTGCATGGCTTGTAAGTAAAGCGGATAACATCTACATAGTGTAAACTATTCAAATAGTTGTTCACCAATATTGATAATGTTGAAGAGGAAGAGCTTTCTTGTATATTACTTGCGGTGGCAAGCTGAGTACTTTTATTATCTTTCATTCACTAACCATATCAACATCGTATATATAATTTCGTGTACGTGTGTACCTAGCATTATTTATATTGTAACAACCCGCCCTCCAAAACTGTGCAGCCTAGCTCATCCGACGGGCGGATTCACCTACACATACCACCTCATTTACGCTTTCGTCTTCGCTTCACGTAAAAGGGTTTACCTGAGAGTGATATAGTTAATTTAAGGGAAAGCCCTTATATGTTGGTTCCACCCTTCTTAAACTAGCAATGTGGTATTAATATGTGCACACCACTCTCATTGGTTACACATGCATCATCCTAATTGGCCCAGATATGTCACATATATCTAGTTACTTAATTAGCGCATAATAATATTATAAGAAGTGCCTCCACACATGTTAAAATACCTCAAGAAAATGATTTTATATATGAAGCAAATTTAGTGTTGAAAGCATACCTCGTATGAAGCAAATTCTAGACAATGTTTAAATTCATGTAGAAAGAGTCTCTACAATTTAGAACTATCTATTCTAAAATAATTTGAAAATATTCTCTAAGAATGTGCCTCGATCTACATGAGGTTTTTTACCTGCCCAGCACAAATTTGTGACGCGATTTCACCAGCAGCCCTGTGTTCAGCGGAAGCTCTGATCGATCATACTCCGAGTTTCTGATCATGATACATGCATGCACATTTGTATTTTCTATCACTTTCGTACCTTATGCGTAACAACACACCTTCCCGAACCACATAGCCCAACCCATCCGACGGGTGAGCGCACTTACACATACCATCCCACTTACGTTTTCATCCTTATTTCATATAAAAAGGTTAACTAGCAATGATATATATATATATATATATATATATATATATATATATATATATATATATATATATATATATATATATATATATATATATATAGGGATGCGTTAAACCGCACCCAGGGTGCGCTATAACTAAACTACTCCCCTCACAGTATCCCCTCCCCCACCCCCCCACCCCCCACCCCCCCCACCCCAGCCGCCCCCCCCCCCCCCCCCCCCCCCCGGCAACCCCCATCCATCCCACACAAACTCCCCCATTACTCCCTCTCCAAAAAAAAAATTCGTTAAGTAAATCAATTACTATCAATGGTTTTAGTTCGATAAGTAAACAAGTTACTATCAAAAATTTCCCACACTATCAATCCCGCAAAAAATAGCCCACACTTTTTTTTTCTTTCCTTCCACACTTCTTTCGGATTGGCCCATTAGTAACAAGATTACTGAGTCTATCAGTGTATGAGTAAATAAGTTACTAACACTCCCGCACTCGCAAATTTATTTCTTCTCTCAGTAAATGGATTACTCTCAGTTGTTTTCAGCCTTCTCGATTTGGTTCCTTCTCTCAGTAAATGAATTGCTCTCATGTAGTTGTCAGCTCTTCTCTTAGTAAATAAATTACTTAGGATATTAGTATTCCCAATTGGTTCGTATACCTTCTTAGTAAGTAAATTACTTAGAATTAACGTATTGGTATCGCCACGAGATTTCTCTTAGTAAATAAATTACTATTACACCGATGGTTCTCAACACAACATATTGATCTTGCCATAAAATTTCTCGTAGTAACCAAGTTACTATTACATTGATGGTTCTCAACATTGTCTCTTAGTAACTAAATTACACCGATGGTTCTTAACATAACTTATTAATCTTGCACAAAATTTCTCTTAGTAACCAAGTCACTATTACAGATTAGAGCAAAACCTTACTAAACTACTGTACATCTGTTTCAGTGTTCATGCTTCTTACAATCCATTTGAAGAAAAGCCAATTGAAAGAAATATATATATATATATATATATATATATATATATATATATATATATATATATATATATATATGTATGTATGTATGTATGTATGCATGGTTGAAGGGACAAGCCTTATAAATTGACTCTACCTTGCTAAATTAGCATTGTACTACTAAGCATGCACACACAACTCTCATGGGCGACATGTACATGCTACATCTAGATCTGGCTAGGATGTCACATTCTGCTTTTTCAACATGTATTGCAAATGCTGCCTCTCTTATATGTGCATCCTAGTTTGTCCGTTGACATACTTCGATGTTGAGTAATAATAATTCAGGGATTGCAAAAAATTATGGCGCCATAATTTTCATTTAATTTCTGTTACTTTTTCCTATGAGACTGCCATATCTTTCATATATGTAAGTATGCTTATATTCTCCTATCTCCTCTTTTAAGTACATAATAAATTACTTTTAATACTAATTATATTTATACTAGTAGATAGTGCCTATCTATTAGAAAAATCACAATATAAATATTGAAACTGACAGTATAATTATAATTATTATTATAGTGTAAGTTTTGAAATTTACAGTGTAATTCCTCCGTTCCACAATGTAAGTCATTCTAGTATTTTTCGTATTTATATGGATGTTATAACGAATTTATATAGATGTATATGTCTAGATTCATTAATATCAATATGAATGTGGAAAATGCTAGAATGACTTACATGGTGAAACGGATGGAGTAGTTACTTACTACCATAGTTATAAATACTAATTAATTTATAGTGAAAAAATAATTTGATTATTTTCTTTGAAAAATAGAGCACCACGGATATAGCTACTCCCAAATAATTTTTCTTTTTTTAAGATCATTTCAAGTGGGCGGCGGAACCGTGGTTATGCTTGTTTCAGCTATTGATGGCTAGCTTAGAGCATGCCCAACAGATTACTTATTCTATTCCCTATCCTTAAATTAAAGAAATTTTAACCAAAATTCTCATCCAACAGATTCCCTAACCAACATCCCAATAATCCATGTTCCCATATCTGTATATGTCGTTACTCATTTGCAGGGAACCATTTTTTCTTCTCAATCGCGGTCGTCGCTACCTCGCGCGGGTAGGGGGAAAATTGTTCCCGCGCTCCTTTTCTCGCCCTCCTCGCCAGTCGCCAGCAACAAAATTCCTCTTCCTCCCAGGCGTCGGCAGCGGCTTTCCAGGCGGCGAAGCAACGGCCAACCCCTTCCTTGCAGGCGTCGTCGACTAAGTTCCACGTGGAGATGCAGCGGTCGTCCCCATCCTCTCGGTCACAGGGGTCGACGTCGGTGTTGCTCCAGGCAGCGATGCAGCGGCCATGCCCTTCCTCTCAGGTGCAGGCGCCGGCGTTGCTCCAAGCGGCGATGCAGCCGCCGTCCTCCTCCTCACAGGCGTCGGTGGCGGCGTTGTTCCAAGGGGCGCCCGCACGTCAACCACCGCCTCCTCGATTTGGGGCCGACGGCCCTATGCTCCCCGCACCACCGCCTCGCCGTCGTCTCGGTCTGCCTCATCCTCAACCTCCCTACTCCGGTGTGCAGGCGACAGAGTCCATGGAGGGACATGCTCCATGGGAGACACTGAATCCCCTCTCACACGAAGCTCCTGGCGTCGATTTCTCCACAGCTTATTCTGTGAGTGATGAAGAATTCCTCCATAGGAGCAATTTCGGTAAGGCTGTCCCTGATTCGTTCGATGTTTAGATTAATTTTCAGAGTATTGCAGCCTGATCTGATGTCCATTCTGTGACTGACTTCCCTGGCTAGAAATTCAGGAATTCAGGATTCAGAACACTTAGAGGAAAATGTCAGAAAGTCTGAAATTTGTACTGTATTGAATGAAAGTCTGAAATATGCAGGATATGCTCTAAATTTGAAAGTCTAAACACTTAGAGGAAATCAGGTTTTAGAACATTTAGTAATGAAGGATATGCTCTAAATGTGTGATATGCTCTGAAAGTCTGAAATATGCTGTGTCAAATATTTTTGCTATGTCAAATGTACTCCCAAAGTTTAAAATATGCTCTGAAAGTCTGAAATATTTTTCTCTCATCACAGCATCTTTGAAATATGCTCTGAATTTTTGCATTAAGATAATGTTGTTAGATAATTTGACAGATAATGCAACAAGATGCAATCCATAGTCTATTTTTCAAGATAAAAGAATCACCTGCTTTTGCCAATCAGACTTTCAGTTTCATGAAAGCTGCAACTGCAGAATTCTAAGTACATCAGCATAGGTTCAGTAGGATTATAATAACTTGTACAGTTCTTAGCTCTAAGTACAACAGCTGCTTAATTGAAGTGATCATCTGCATTTAGTATGCCTCACGTTTTAGATTAGCAGATGAACAACCACATGCTTGTGCCAAATATTGAAAATAGTGTCTGAAAGATTCAATTTCAGTATGTATGTGCCACTGACATACATACTAACAAGGTTCACTGTCACTAATTAATTACTGCATGACCTATAACAGATTCACCATGCTTTGGAACTTCATCATCGTCGAACTCTTCGTGCACTATATCAACCGCCGAAGAAATAAATTCTTCGTCACCATCCGATGAAAACTCATCCAATAGCATTTGAAGGAGGGTGCTTCGACGACTCATCTCCTCTTTTTGTTTGCCACGGGGTTGGAGCGTTTACCACAGGGATGAAGTGCAATGGAGGGAACTGATGGCAGGAATAGAACAATAATCAATCTGCAAAATTAATTATCAGATCAAACTTAATATTTTCCAACAATATATATCCACATATCAAAATACAGACATAGAGATTGACTACGACACAAGAGATCAATGGGATTTGCTAACGATTACCTCCTTGATGACACGAATTGCTACGGCATCTCCTTGGTGTTCTGTTTTTTAACAAATCGCAGCAGTCAGGACACTGGTTGACTGGCTGGTGATGATGGCGCTAGGTCACGGCGGCGCAGGTCCGGGGAGGAAGAAGTCGATCGGCGCTGGTGCGGGAGGGAGAAGACATGCACAAGTACCGAACTGGGCCCCACCTTGCTTACGTGGCAAACTAACAAATGATAGGGAATTGATTTTTGGGCATCTCTTGGAGGAGGGGGTCATTGTTGGGCCCAATTTTTATTTTGGTATTCCTAATTCAGATTTTTTGGGAATCAAATATTGGGTGATTGTTGGGCATGCTCTGAAAATAACCAATTTGTTTTAGTGCCCAAACAATAACTGCTTCAGTAGCAGTTGTTGCCCGGACTATTTTGTTGTTATTTTGTAGGAGGATGTGAGATGAGATGAGATGAGATGGCGTGCAGGTGCAATACATGGCTTGTGGAAAATTGGAAAGACTTAGGCAGGATGGATGGGTTACCCATCAAACTGTGCTTATGTGAGGGTTTTGACCCCAATTTCCCCTAAAAACTGAGCCAAGTCTCTTCTTCTTAAATAAAAACAGGCACTCCTGGTCGGCTGGTTCTCTTCTAAGGTTTTCTTAAAAAAAAAAAAAGTTGCCTGGCGGGGATACGAAATTCCCAAAATTTCAAACCAAAATTTCGAGCCCTCCGTGCATCTACAAATTAAGATCAAAGCTGCAATTAGCCAACTACATACTACAGCGCCATGCATATGTATACCAGTATCGAAGCAAACGAAAGGAAAGCTATAGCACCGTTCAGTCACACGAGAAAAAGAACGAGGCACTCGAGATTGCATGCAGTATCATATACCTGAAATGACACAAAGCAAAATGCAACCACTATTTCTTGCCTAAATGGATCATCACGGTTGGTTTTGCTTGGTGGATGTGGAAGCTATATTGGCGTTATGCATGGCCTGCTCATGTTGGATTTGGATGCACACAACATCCAACTTGGTTTTACCCATGTTTCTGTGAGAGCTCCGCTTCAAATTAGAGCTTTACCTGCTGGATCCGACTGAACAGAAACCTGCCAACCTACGTACGTGTTAGTGCTTTTGTATACTTTGGGATCAGATGCTCTCTAGGGTCTAGCTATCTATGGCGTCAATCGTTTCTAAAGCGAAAGAAAATGAGGAAAACTAAAGCCATGCATGGCCAAAAACGACAAAAGTTAAATTTTGCCAAGAATATATATAGCTTGGTGGCGCGCTGATGCTGTGCTCCTTCCCTCCCTTCTTGATGCTGTGCTCTTTCCCTTTTTCATGAAAAGAGGTTTCTCAAAGCAATAGTTGGCTTTAATGTCTGATGAATACTTATACTCTTATAGTGGCATAAATTAATTAATTTCAAGGCCATCTTAATATTCAAACTGACAAATTTATAGCCACGCCACTGCTTACTTAGAGATTTATAGCCACGCCACTGCATCGACGCACTAACACGTGAAGCACAAGGATGTGCTTCTATGCTCCTCACTTAAAAAAACAACCTGCACGAATATTAAAGCTCATGAATGGTTTAGATTAAAAGTGGCTTAATTAACAGAGTAAAAGTCATTATGTTATCCAACCAAACCTAACACGCACATACTCTATCAGCCGATGAGGAGTTACAAATCGATGACTCTCGGCGATCGCGCTCGCCTTTCCTCCACCGTTGCGTCGCCCGCATTCTAATTGTACCGTGCCGCCCACCTTCTTCCTCCTTGCCATACCGCTCGTCTCGTTAATCTACCGCGGCGTGCTCCCTGCCTTCATCCACCTCTCATTCTTCTAACCTCTACCCATATCTCATTTCTTTGATTTGGCAAAAAGCTGGGAGGTTATAAGCAGCAGCCTAAACATGGATGCCAATCAAACGGCGGATTACGGAGAGGAATGATAGGATTTTCAATCAACAACACAGGCCCTGGGTCGAAGTGGCAAAGGTTATGGCCGCCGATGCTGAACTTTGGCGCCTGGCAAACGCGGCGGTGCCGGAACTAACCCTGCCTAGCATGTTCCCCCGGTCGCAGAACCTGGTTGGAGATTAGGCCCTAAGCACTTTCAATCTCCTGTACCCTGTTCCCTTCTTGTTTTTTTTTCGCTTTTGGTTCCTTTGTATATAAACTTTACCCCTCTTAATAAAATGATGCGCTGCTTGCGTATTAAAAAAAAATCAAACGGCGGATTGAGGTGCTACACATGTGTATCAGCAACAGAGGATGATATGATTGCTGTTTTGGAATCATTGAGCGCCTTCTTTTCTTCTCTTGTACTTGTGATCGAATGTGGCAACAGGCTCGCCGGACGCTGCGTCAAGAACTCAAGATTGAATGCCCGCGATACGGCCGCGGTAACTACCTCAACGACGAAATTGCCCTTCCTAATAACGTTTAGTCTGTTAATCACCTTTTAATCTAGAACATTCACCATTTTAACATTCGTGCGATTTTTTTCATGAGTAGGCTTAGCATAGAAGCACATTTCTTAAAATAATGTATCACAAAACTATATATTTAACACTAAATTTTTCATAGAACTGCATATTTAAAATAGAGTGCCACAAAACTTAGGGATGGCAACGGGTCGGGTCGGGCACCGGTAGAGCAAAACCATGCCTGAACCCATGCCCGTCGTCGCCCGCCCAAACCCTATCCACTAGGGTTAGCGGGCAAAACTCTGTGCCCGTACCCATGCTCGATGGGCACGGGTATACCGACGGGTACCCAATGGATCTCACATGAATAATAACTCGAAAGATATATAATTTAACAAAGAGAAATAAAATCAACAATTTACCAAATTATCAGTTATCAACACTAATTTGAATTACATCACAACTTATTATTAGTTAGTATCACAAATGAGCCAAGAGAAAGGGATATAAGAATTAAGAGATAAGTCGAAATTAGCTAATACATATGTATCGGGTTGGGCATGGGTTACCCACAGGCAAAAAATGAAACCCAGTTGTTGCCCATGATATCTACGGGTTTCGGGCGGGCGTGTCCACGGATAAAAAATCACACCCACGTCCATACCCATTGGGTCGGGTATACGCGGATAACCAGACCCATGGGCAAAATTGCCATCCCTAACAAAACTATAGGTCGTAACAAAGTTATCATAAAAATATACTCCCTCTGTTTCAAAATATAACAACTTTTAGCCCTCAAGATTTGTCTCAAAATATAACAACTTCTCCACCAACATTCTCTTTCCAACCAATCACAACCCTCCACCATTTACTTTTCCCACCTATCTTCACTACTTATCCAATCACAACCCTACATCACTCACTTCTACCTACTTTCTTAATAACCGTATCCAACCCTAGAATTTCTTATATTCTGGGACGGAGAGACTAGGTTTAATGTCAATCTAATCATAAAACTTGGACATTTATAGGTCAAACATCACATGAGTGTTAAGGATTTAAATCCCAAAATGTTTAGTTATAACGGTGCGGTGTGATGCCGGCACTGTGTCCTTTTCAAACATACACGTCCAGTTTAATTAACTAACAAGGAGAAACTTTTCAGGGAATGGTAATGGTACTGTGCCCTTTTGCCACGAGCTCGCTCAAACTCACACACACGCTAATCAGCTCAACTCTTACAGCCTACTTATACCTCTGGATGGACAATGGACGACGCCACGAGCTCGCTCTCACACGCGCCATCAGCCCCCAAGTCTCTGAGAATGGCGACGCTTGCTCTCCGCGTCCTCTCCCTGCTCCAGCTTAGCGGCGGCGGCGTCGCTGCCATCTCCGGCGGGACCAACGACGGCTCCGAGCGCTGGGGATACGTCCAAGTCCGGCCGAGTACGCGCGCGATCGACCGGTTTCTTCCATTCCGTAAACCGTCACGTTCCTAGCTCTCTCACTCTCTCCTAACTCCTCTATTGCGTTTGCAGAGGCGCACCTGTTCTGGTGGTACTACAGGAGCCCGCATCGTGCGTCGTCGCCGGGGAAGCCATGGCCGACCATCCTCTGGCTTCAGGGCGGCCCGGTACGTACTGCTTCTTAGCTCTAACTAAGTACTCCCTCTATCTGACGCCGTTAATTTTTTTAAACATGTTTAACCGTTTGTCTTATTTAAACACTTTTGTGAAATATATAAAACTATATGTATACATAAAAATATATTTAACGATAAATCAAATGGTAGAAAAAGAATTAATAATTACTTAATTTTTTTAATAAGGCGAGCGGTCAAACACATTTAAAAATGTCAACGGCGTTAAATATTTAGGGACGGAGGGTGTAGCTAGCTTGCAGTTTGCATTTCGTTTCAGCTGTTTGCAGAGAGTAATTAGGGCATGTTCAAAGATAGAGCTCGGTGTGGTCTCTCTCTATACTCCACATCAGCGAAGAAACTCCTACCTACAAAGAACTGTCTCTTTAACCAACTCTCTATTAATACAAGGTAATAAATAGCTAATAAATTCATTGCATGTAATCAAATGTAAATTTCAGCAGCACATATATTTGTATTTCTTCTCTATAGAACTAACGCTACATCGTGCTATCATAACCATATAAAAGAAGACGATGTGCATCCTACCAGCACACACATCCGAAATTATTATTTAATCAAATGATAAGCTAAATTACATTATTTCATTACATAAAGTAGTTCTACTTTTTCCCAAAACGCTGTCATATATGTGCAACTAAATCTTTCTTGAGTTGCATATGTTTCGCACGATCACAAATAGATGAATTTCTTCGTAATACCGCAGCAAAGCAAGGGTTGGGGTCAGATGAGTTCCTCACTTCAGGTGGTAGAACGAACGATGCTCCTGGGTTCTCATTTAAATCCAAAGGAATTTCAGCCATTTCCTGTTCATCTTCAACTATCATATTGTGAAGAATAACACAAGCTTCCATTATATTGATAACATCGCCCTGCCTCCACATCCGAGCTAGACGACAAACGATGTTAAAGCGAGACTGCAACACACCGAAGGCTTGCTCAACATCCTTCCTTGTTCCTTCTTGACGAGCTGCATATAATTTATGTTCGTCTGTCTGAGGAAGCTGTATTGTCTTCACGAATGTCGCCCACTATGGATAAATTCCATCAGCAAGATAATACCATGTGTTATATTGGTTCCCATTTACACTAAACTGTACACGAGGAGCTTCCCCTCTCAATGCTTCAATGAACAAGGGTGACTTGTTTAACACATTGATGTCATTATTGGATCCTGCAGTAGCAAAAAAATCATACCATATGCGAAGGTCTTTCGATGCTACCGCTTCAAGAATCATGGTAGGAACTCCCTTGTCACCACAAGTAAATTGGCCACGCCATGAGACCGGGCAATTTTTCCATGCCCAATGCATACAATATATGCTTCCTAACATGCCAGGAAAACCACGTGAGTCAGCAACCTGTAGCAATCTTTCAACCTCATCACTCCTAGGAACTCGTAAGTACGTTTTGCGAAATATTTCAATGACTCCTTCAGCGAATTTTCCCAAACACTCCAAAGCTGTATTAGGACCAATCTTTAATACCTCATCAAGTTGATCTGCAGGAGTTCCATATGCTAGCATACGAATAGCAGCCGTACACTTTTGAAGTGGTGAATGTCCTGCTCTACCAGTGGCATCCAATCTATTAGTAAAATAAGGAGACCATTCACTAAGGGCACTCACAATTCGTAGGAAGAGAGGCTTCCTCATCCGAAACCTCCTACAGAACATCTCATCTGTGTAGATTGGAGACTCGGAGAAGTAGTTGGCCACAAGATCCGCATTGCCAGCTTCACGGTTTCTTGGTATATACCGTCTTGTACCACTTTGATGTAGACGACGAGGTGGCTCAGATGTTATGTTCTCCTTCAACCTGAGAATAATCTGTTCACTATATTCATCCAAAAAGGTTGCTTCAGCTATAAAGTCATCCATGCTGTATATATTCATAGGATAAAATTGTCAAGGTCGATGGCGGCATCATCGTCGAGGTCGAGGTCGACGACGGCATCATCGTCGAGGTCGAGGTCGATGTCGGCATCGACGGCGGCATCATCGTCGAGGTCGAGGTCGATGACAGCATCATCCTCAATGGCGAGGTCAGCGTCGACGACGACATCATCATCGAGGTGGTCGATATTATTGGGAGACATCGTATGGTCTGACAATGTAGAAGATTGGACTTGTTTGTTGGACTCGACATGTACTGGTTCTATCGTTCTAATTTTAAACCACATGTATACAGATATGCAGATAGCATGTTCACACAATAAAGGAAACAAAATCATCATTTATATTAGAATAGGAACATGTATCATTATTTGAGGCAAGGTAAAAGATATAAAAATCACATGGCAATGAATATCATGGTCCAGGTGACAAGTTCAGATAGCAACAAAGTGAATTATTACATGTTCATATAACTAGGAAGTAAATTATCCTTGCTTGGCAATGAGATCGACCAGTTGCATGTGCAGCAGCAGATCACATTGCATTCTTCCAATGGCACAGATGTGATCCACATTGAACAGATCTTCCAGATATTATTACCTGACATACTAAAAAAATAGATTCAGTTACATAAATATAAATTTTCAGATTCGGCTTCAGTGAGATAATATATCAATATATACTATTCAAATTCAAAAGATAAACATGCCCAACAATCACAAATTTCAGATTGAATCACTGCTCAATTTCGGATACTGATCTTAAAGTCAGAATTGGAGCTTGTTTTGTTGTCTGCCAAAGTGTCCACTTAGGCAATAATTTTGAAGACACGGAGCTCAATATTACTTCTACATAATAGGGAATAGAATAACAGTCCTATAGCAAGCTTAAAGAAACACTGCTCCATACAGCAAGCTTTTAACATTATAGCCTATATTATCATTTCAGCAACTTGAAGAGATATCATCTAGAACATGCCCACATTTCAGGTTCAATGAAATCATATATAATCAAATCACATTTCAGGTCACATCATATGTAGATTAATATATAATCTAGGTCATAATCAATTAAATCGTTTCTAGTAAATTATTAACTAACCTCAAGATAAGTCCGGAAACAAGATCTTCCTCAAACACCTTATGGCAGTGACATGCTCGGCTCTAATGTCATCAGCCATCCTAGTTGTGTCTTGTGCGAGTAGACGACTATAGGTCTCGAACATCTTGGCATCCTTATTTTCCTTTGCAGCTAATCTATTTTCCCGTGCAGCAAGTTGAGAAAGCTTTGATGATTGAACCTGACGAGTAGATAACTTCTTGCATTTCCATCATCTTCATGCGTCTTGTGTGAATATCAGATTGGACTTGGTCTAACTTGTCTATCTCTTCAGCATCAGAAATATCGTTCAACTTTCCCATGCTTTCACGTGCAGCCCTTTTAGCAGCCTTTTGTCCGATTGGCCGTGGGGTTTCTTCAACATCTGAAGGTCCTGATGCTTGCCCAAGCATCTCTCTGTTATCAGACGACTTCCTTTTACGATCTCTCTTGAGTGCATCATTATATGCATTCCACTTAGGCTGATCACAGCATGCGTACCATACATCTATTAGGACGAACCGTCCTAATTTTTTCTTATCAGCCTCATAGAACTTATGGGCCATGTCAATCCACATTTGGTCAGAGTAACCACTAGTATATGTGCGCTTAGCCTTCAACCAACAGCCTTGGAACAGATCCGTCCGAGTGTTGAGTTTGTGCCACCGCTCCTTGGCTTGCTTTGGGCTTCTCCATCTATTCTGTGGTGTGGTTTTACTGTATTCTGTAGCAACATCTCCCTAATATTTTTCAGCCTTCTTATCATTCCCATTAATTGGGTCCATTGAATTGTTCAACCAAGCGCTCATCTACAAAGATAACAAAAGAAAGTGTAATTATGCACATAGATTCACAATGCGAATCAAGTAAAATTTGCATCATTCTCACCTCCTCTTGGGTCCAATTTAGCTTCAATTTGGTCCGAGCGACCGCAGTGTCATCATCACTATCAACATTGACATGGTCCTGGTTCCCAGTAAGTGGGGGTGGAGTGGGTGTTGCAAGCGGCATAGAAGCACCATTAGCAAGCGGTGGCGAAGAACCATTAGCATGTAATGGTGTGTAGTGCGAAGACGCGCCGACAAAATTGTAATGTTGAGATATATTTGGCTGATTGTGAAAAAAACTCATGAATCCTCCAGGTGGGTGTGTACCATTTCCCCTGCAAGAAGCTCACAATTTCAGTGCCATAACCAATTGATCATTAAGATAAACCTATAAGAAACAACACACACGTACATGAAGAAACAACATGTAACAACCTCATAATCTGTAAAAACAAATGCCTACTCCCAAAAAATATAGAAACCTTAGTTTGTACAGAGAAATAACATAACATTGGAAATATATGTCTCTTCAGTTTCAGCATGACCAAAGATGTACAATAACATAATCTTTATATACCTATCTGAACAAACAGTAACCTTATGGATTATATACCAATATTTATATGTCAATTTATTTGGACTGCTTTAAAACGATGTATTTCAGAAAATCTTGGATTGCTTTACTCATTGTATTTCAGAAAATATATCAAGTCTAGAACATGGCAACCGTTTAATAATTTCATTCAGAGAACAGAAAACTTGCAGAACTGAATCTTCATAAGATAGCAGAGATTATAGCTGGGATTTGTGGTTACCAGCTCTGCATATTTGCATGTGGTGAGGACAAATTTGACGTAGTAGCTTTATGTGAGCTTTTGTCCGTCTGCATCCATGAAGGAGATGGGGAAATATGGCTGCCGGTCGTAGCCGCGCTCATCCTAGATGCAGAGAAGGGAGGTATTCCAAGATAGGGAGGGAAGGTACCAGTGGCAGCGGGGGTATCAGTTGAGGTGAAGCGGAAGCCGGAAGTGTTGGTACCGGCAGAGGATGTCTCAGGCACCGATGCCACCTTTGTCTCAGGCAGAGGAGCGTAGCAGCGATGTATTGGACTGGAACCCGATCTGCCGATTTCAGCGCCATATTTGGGGATCGAAGAAATTGGATGGCGCGCATCTTTGGTCCGATTCCCGCCCTCCCGTATCTCGATCCCTCACCCGCGCCAAATTTCTTCCGCGCGCTTTTTTTACATTGGATCTGGAGGCCCGGCTCTGCAGCAAAAATGTAGCGCTCCGCTTTTCGTGAGGCGTTAAAAACTAGTTCGGCAAAATCCTATATGTGAAAATTTCGTTCTTTGTGTGAGAGTCTAAGTCGTGCCATGGATCTCAATTCAATCTCCATCGTTGTTCCCTTTCGTCGCCATCAAAATCCTCCACCTCAAGATTCCAATTCCGATTCAAGTCTCTGAAATCAACATCCTGAAATCAATCGTCGATTCTTTCGTCCCTATCTCTCTCTCCCTCCCTCTAATCAATCTGCCTACCTACTATCTATCCATCGATCTGTCTATCGATCTTCCTATTCGTTTATCTACCCATCAGCCGATCTATCTGTCTATGTATCGATCTAACCAGCTGTCTATCTATCTATCAATCTATCCGTCCCTCTACCTATCTACCTTTGGAACCTATCCCATACCATTGTCCCAACTTCAAAGATAGGTCTCACTTGAATCCCTCTCATCTAATCCCTCGGACCGCCGAGTATAACTCTGCTCCAAAGAAATACCGAATTCTCGCTTGGGTGCTTCCCCTTGACTCCTCCCTGCTTTGTCAGACTAAGCCTCAAGTTCGAAATCCAAATTCAATTTCCAAATCTCGTTTCCCTCCGAATCGATTTCCTCGGAAAAAGTCTAGTTTACCTCCCTCGGTTGTTATGGGCCGAACGCCCCTCCCCAGCCCATTTCCTCCCTCTGCCGTCCTCCTTCCTCCTCTCGCACGTGCGATGCATGCGCGTGAGCCGAGCCGAGAGAGAGTTCTCTCGCTCTCTCGTCCTCTTCCTCTCTCTCTCTCGCTGTTTCTCTCTCTCTCGTTCGATCTCCCTTTCCCCGGCGCCGATTTCCCGCTGCCGCCGTTCGAAATCCGGCCGCACCCCCGCGTCGCGCGCGCGCTCGCTCGCGAGGTGGCCGACCGGCCGGTCGCCGCCGCCATCAGCCCTTGCGCCACCGACGCCACGTGCTGCCGCCTTGCCCCCGCTCCATGACAAACCGACCGCCGCCGCCATCGCCGACGTCATCCATGGCCCCCGCCACTCCACGCCGCATCGTCCAAGAATGGGAGAAGCAGCTGCTTCCCCTCTCCTCAATATGGCAAAGGACCACCCCCCTTTTCCCCCTTCTTTTTCCCTTTCCCCGACCACCGCCGGCGTCACCACCTCTGCGCCGCTTGACCGCTCGCGCCACCCGCCTCATCTCCTTGACCGCCCCAAGGTCGGTTCTCCCAAACCGACATCGCCACCCATAAAACCCACACCCCCCTCCCATACCTCTCGCTTCCTCTCCTCCATCACACCACTGCCGCCTCGCCGTTCGTCGTCGTTCTCGCCCTCCTCTGCCGTCGTGCGTGTCGGGGAGCTAGCAAGCACGAGGAGTCGACGAGGAGCTCCGCGCCGCCCCCATCCTCGCGCTTCTCCATCTCTTCTTCCCCGGCCGCGCCCTCTCGGTGCCGCGCCGCCCCGCCGTCGCGTTCGCCTCGCCGCGACTCCATCCGCGCCGCCGATACCGTTTTCGCACGCCGGTGAGCTCCTCGCCCAAATTCTTGCCATTTGCATCATCTTGGATAAGCCCCGAGCCGTTCGGTTGCTCGCTCGTCCCCCTAAACGTGCCGCCCCACCGATGCTCTGCTTCCGCGGCTGCCGTGCGCAGTCGCGCGCTACCGCCGGTCGGTCCCGCGCCGAATCCCGTCGCCATCACCCTCCCCGCGTCCCTAGCAGCCTCCCCGGGACGTCGCCTTGGCCGCTCCCCTCCTCTCTCCCCCTTTTCGCCGCGCCACCCCGCCGTCACGTCCACCTCGCCGTCGCCATGACCCTCTAGGCTAGCTCGTCGCCGCTCGTTGCTTGAAACGAGTTCCCGAAGCCGTGTAGAAGCTCCTTCCCCGGTGAATTGGACTCTCGTTGCCCAGGCGAGTTTTCCCCTTTTCTCCGCCGGCGATGGCCGCGCCGCAATCCGCCGTCGTCGGCCCTTCTCTCGCCGATTCCTTGCGCCGCGACCCTCCCCGTGTCCCCTTGAACCTTCCCAAGCTGCCGCCCCAGTCGCCGGCCTCCCAACCCGCTCCCGCGCCATGCCGCCCCTTCCACCGCCGCGAGTTCGAACACGGCGACCATCAGGTCCCGCGTCACCGCGTGCATGTCGCAACACCATACCGGTTCGGCTAAGCCCGAGCCCGCGCGCCCTTTGCTCTTTTCGCGCGCGGCCACGTCGGCGTGCCAGCGAGATTGGTCGCCGCCGCCAGGCGCCGTCGTTCCTTCCCCGGCTAATCCGCTCCGTTGAATTGTTTCCCCTTGACCTCCTCTATCCGCCGGTGTCCACCTCTCTCTCTCTCCCACCGCCGTTCGTCGGATTGCGTCGCTCGCCGCCGGCCGTCCGATGCCATTCCCGGCCTCCTCTCCCTTCCCCATCCGACGTGGCGTCCACGTGGATGCCACCTCAGCCGCCCGGCCCTGCGGAGAGCGGTCAAAGGTCTCCCGGTCCTCCAATCCATCACGCCGCCTTGCGTGCACCCGGCCCGCGTGAGCCGTGTCGCCGTCTTGTGGGTCCCACCTTGCGCCCGGCACGGTGGACCGCGTCCACCAGCTTGCGTCGCGTAAGCCGTGCCTCGCTCGGCCTTGGGCCGCCTCCCTCCCGCGCGCCGGCCCGCTTGCCTCGGCCTCGCCGCAAATGCCCTGGGCCGCGCCCTCTTCGCTCGGCCCAAGTCTAATATACATCCCTCCTTGATTTCCCTTCCAAAAAGGTATTTAATAAATCCTTTTTCCTTTGTTCCACAAATCAATTCCTTATTCCAAAATTCTGTGAATCATTTTCCCTTGGTCCTGCTTCTCAGTGAAATTCAAAAATATTCTTGAGAATATTATTTCTATAAATTCCATAGACCATTTCTCGTCTTCTAGAAATTCCAATTAAACTTCCAAAATTCATATCTCCTCGACCGCTTGTCCGATTGACTCCGTTCAACTTTCAGTATTTCCATAAAATTGAGATCTATTTAATGGCACTACTAATTAGTCTAAATAGGATCTTTCTTTTGGTCTTTGTTTAGGTTTTCGATTGTTTGCGTATAGTTGCGGTTACCGGATTTTCGTCGATCGCGAGTTTTCTCGAAGATTCGTGAAGCTTTGTGAAGACCTTGAGCAAGGCAAGTCACCCTTTGACCAATTGCTCCTATAATTGGAAAATCATTATTATTTTGTTTGCAACTTGCATTAGTAGAATCACACACTCAACTTGCTTGGCCTCGGTTTGCGTGCCAAACCAACGGACCTACCCAGTAGTCGCACTAATTCTTGTAGGTTGTACTACCCTGATTTCCTTGTCGCTCCACCTTTGTGGTACCTCGGTATCCGTACTCTCTGAGCGCGTATACCAAATATCCCACATACACCGTTGTTTGTCGAAAACTTGGGAAATGGGTTTGAGAAGCCTTGAAAACCCGACATGTGGCGTCGGTGTGTTTGAAAATAAAATGGATTGTGAAAACTCGCGATGCGGGGGTCGTGCCTGTGTGGCAGTGTCCCGTATTCGCATATAAGGACCGATTCCTGTGGGAAATTCATTCGAACATAATCAAAGTGCAACCATAAGGTGAAATGGGACACCCTGGCTAAGTAACTAGTCGGTTCAGGGAAACCTCGCATGCCAATAGTTGGGAACGCCGGGGCGGGGTCGGTTGGAGCCAAACCGGGTTCCTGGTAAGGCAAGGAAGAGAAGCTTGCCAGATTACCGATCGAGGTGGTTGGAGTTTGATTTGTGAAAACTAAAATGGCCTATATTTATGTGAGGATTTGATCCTTCTATGTGGCATGAGGTATCCCTGGGTCGGCTTGGGAAAGGCTTTGTTGCGAACCTCCGATACCGACGGGTGTTCGGAATAAGTTCGTATCTTGTGGGTAAAGTGTACCCCTCTGCAGAGGTTAACTAACTGTTCGAACAACCGTGCCCACGGTCATGGGCGGATGTGAGGTGTTTCCTGTAGCATAGATTTGTTTGCCTGTGCTTTGAGAAAAGTTGTTGTGGTGTGGGAATCGTTACCAGAATCAGCCTATGTGGTAGATGGATGACCTGAGTGGTCAAGAAACGAATCTGTGTGATTCGGGATGTCTACGGGCATCATAGACTAGGCTTCCCGAGTGGAAGCGGATTGTTGTGCTGCTGGGCAGCTAGACTCTGGGAGTCCGAGAAAATGAAAAAGGCTCTGGGAGCCGATTAATCAAGTGGAATGGCTCTGGGAGCCGAGAAGTAATGATCTGACCCGGGAGGTCGGTACATTACCAAATGAGCTGTTGAAAATCATCTCTTAAAGTCGAGTCGAGACGCAAGTCTCTTTTCGGCCCAAACTTAGAAAGAAATAAATCACTTAGTGATTTCAAAATGATTTCAAAACAAAAGATTTGCAAAAACAACCTTGCCTCTCTTCCAAGCTTGCATCAAACACCTAAATTCCCGTGACTTGCTGAGTACAAAAGTACTCACCCTTGCTCTATATAAATATATATATAGTTCCTCCGCCTTAAAAAGAAGATGAAGTGAAGTGAAGAATAGGGTTTCGTCCTGGTTCCCAGCCGTCGCCTGTGGTATTGGGTGTTAGTCCGTTGGTTCCGCTGCTGCCGTTGTTGTTGGTGTTTCCTCGTCCGCGTCGTCGGTTGCAATCTCGGGCTGTTCTGAGCTGTAACCTAAGTTAAGATAAATAAGTCCTCTATTTATTTTAAGGATTGCAATGATTCATATTTGTCACCGTGGGTACCAGCGCTATGTCCTGGGACTGGTACTGTAATCGCGGTTTCGTAGGAAGTGGTTCACGCCGTTTTTCCTACGACACGCTCCTATCAGGTGCCATTATACAGCGGTGCCAGATTGGGGTGTGACAAAAAACCAATTCTACAATGGTGGGCTCTCCTCAACTCTGCTCGTTTTTTGCGCGAGAGGTCACAGATAGCATCGTTGTTTCTCTCTCATCTATCATCTCTCTTCCACGTCATCTTATTTGTCTATGTGGCACTGGAGAGAGCCGGCTAATTAATGCCGTTGTACGTGCCCTTATGATGCATGTCGTCGTCTTCGTGTTGAGCAGGGAGGATCTGGCGTTGGACGCGGCAACTTCTTGGAGATTGGGCCGTTGGACGTCGACCTGAAGCCGCGCAACACGTCATGGCTGAAGAAGGCTGATCTCATATTCGTGGTCGGGCTGGCAGCAGTAGCACTGCCTCTCCTCTCCCTGCTTGTTTTGTTTCTTCTTCGATCGATCGGTCTTTGATCAGCCAGCTCGGTGATAGTATCTTTGATGGTGGGCATGATGCAGGATCATCCTGTGGGCGTCGGCTACAGCTACGCGGACGACCCGAGCGCGCTGGCGACGACGGACTTGCAGGCGGCCAGGGACGCCGCCGAGCTCACATCAAGGCGATACCCGCCCTGAAGCGTAGCCCGCTGTACCTCGTCGGGGAGTCCTACGGCGGCAAGCTCGCTGCCATGATTGGCGTCTCCCTCACCAAGTCCATCCATGCCGGCGACCTCGACCTCACGCTCGGAGGTAGTAATTTGTTTGTTTGCAGAATAACAAAGTTTAATTTGAGTGCAAACATGCATATATATAGAGCAGACAAAAAGGAAGTAGAAACCAACACCAAACAGATTAACCTATATGGGACTTCAATTCTTGGTTAAACGATTTGCTTATTTGGGGTTGCTTTGGACATTTGTTTATGATTTTGTTCAAAGGACCAAACTTAAATTAGTTGAATATTTAAATTGCCTAAGTAGAAACCAACACAAAGCAGGTTAACCCTCACTGTGGAATACTGAATTTATGAAAAAATATTGTTGCGACATGCAAAAATATAGAGTTGCTTCCTAAGTAAATTTTACAATAAATTAAAGAAAGGGTTTACAATGATTTCAATTGATGGATAAGGAACGTGTTCGCCTGTCTAAAAATAAGGGGCCCTACTGATTTCTGCGACAAATTAAGGTTTATATTTTTTAAGTTTATTATTCTAAGAACTTAAAGAATTTTCGCTAGTTTCTTGGAGGATTTGACAACCGGATGTATAGTTTTAAAGCTGCGTGACAGTGGAAATATGGTTTCTCTCTATAGAATCACCAAGATCAATGCCTATAGCTCCCAACATGTATTCATGGAGACAAATTAAGTTGCCAAATGGGCATTAGACTGTAGTTTATTGTTGTCTTGTGAATTCCATTTATCAAGAGTCAATTTTTGTCACGCGAAGTCCAATTATCAAGAGTATGGTTTATAAAGGCTGAATTAATCAAACTAAATATAATGAAACACATGACCATTTAAAAGAAATATTTTTGTTTGACCAATAGGTGAAGTATCACACACTTAAACACAACACATTACTAATAGATGGCTTTCTTATTATCTATTTATTGCTCGATGGCAACCCCATTATTGATATATATGGCTTAATATCCCCGTCTTAATCTAGCTACTATTTGATGGCAGGCATATTATATTAGTGGATTGATGATTGATCTATATAGTTAATGTGATGCATTAGCATAGCATAGGCAATTGTGACTTGGCAATTGGCAAACATATAGGGATAAATGTGTGGGGGGATAGGATGAGACATTGTACTTATAGCTCTGTTTTTTTTGACTGAGTGTTAATTATTACCGTTGCTGGCTGGATACTACAGATCTATGTTTTTTTTTCTCTCTAAGACCATAATTAATTTAAGGCTACATAGGTTTTTTTTCCATAATTATAATATTGTAGAATATTCCAATTATTTTAATATCCCTTAGAAGTTGGACTGTAATATATAGCATAAAAATACCTATATCACAAAATTATCGGGACAGCTATCTCACATTCATCAAATCCAACTAATACACCTAGACAAGAAGAAGGGAAGAGGGGGTCAGCAGGGGGTATCCTTGTGGATTATACTTACCATCAAATCAATGGATACAAATAATGGGATAACGGATTTAAGTTGAACTTCATCGAGTCCCCCTTTTTTTTTTTCAAAAATGATCTTCTCCCTTTCTTGTATAGGCTCAATCCTTCTTGTGAGAATTATGTTTTACATTAGTGAATGAAAATCTGTAATTTTTCCCTTTCTTTTAATACAATATTTTAATTGCGGGGCGTCCCTGCAGTGGTTTGATTAAAAAAAATAGTGCTAGATGTTTTGTTTTGTTTTTCTTCTCAGAGTTTATATTACTGTCTATAATTTGTAAGCTAATTTATTATAGGCGGAGAGAGAAGTTTGTAAGAGCGTTCTAGAGGTTGTTTAACGTTATCGTAAATGAAATGTTTGATTTGATTTAAAGCATACTTATTTGTTGGTTATTCACCAAATATTATATTCAAGTCATTCAGAGGAAGTCACTGACCATGGAATAAAAATTGTTTGGAGATACTTATTTCTACACTATTTGTAAAATCATCCAATAATTCAAACAAAGGAACGTACTGCCAATCAATTGACCTAATCGAATTGAAGTGCTAGCCGGAGCATCCCGGTGTGCATGCATGTATTTTTTTTCTCGGATGAAAGGATCAAACTATATGCCTGATACATTAGACAAAATCCAAATAAATAGTTGGTCCTACTTAAGTGAAAATTAAGGGTGAGGTTTTTCCTTTTTTTCATATTTTTTAAGTATTTTCTCTAATTTACTAATGTGCCATGTGGTGGCTTAATATCGTTTATAGGTGTGCTTCATGATAATATAAGAGTATTCGTAGGATGTTTAATTGATTTTTAGTATATAATAATAATAACAATAACAATAATAATAATAACAATAACAATAACAATAATAACAACAACAACAATAATAATAACAACAACAACAATAATAATAATAATAATAATAATAGATGGATGGATGGATGGATGGATGGATGGTCTTTTTACACAAAATTTGACAATTTGACTCTTTGAAAAAACTAATTTTACAAATAAAACGCCGCCAAAACTTATTTCAAAAATGACCTTTTTTTAGCGCCAAATCGTATGGCGTTGAACGTAGACATCTTAGAACCACGTCAACTGGCGCTGAAAGCCGTGCTACCGCGGATGAGAGACTAAGTCAGTGTACCAACGTACATTCAGCGCCATACTATTTGGCGCTGAACAAAAGGGTCTTTTTGAAATAAGTTTTGGCGGTGGTTCATTTGTAAAAATAGTTTTAGCAAAGAGTCAAATTGTCAAAATTTGTGGTATTTTTTACTTCCTTGGACAGCTAGTATTGGAGCAATAAAAATATCCTGCATTTGTGTACAGACTAATAGTGAGCAGGGGTGAAACTGGGCCTGAAGTAGCTGGGGCCCGAGCCCTACTCGTGTGAAAGAATTTTTAGTGAATTAGTACACATATATTTTTCAGATTTTCCTAAACCCTAGTGACCCAGTACAACTTACTCGTCTTGCCTAACCCCACACATAGCCTTTCCCAGCTCCCCAGCCAGCCAGCCCGATATGCAGCCCATTACAGCCCAGTAGCAAGCCAAGTCAGTGAGTGTAGATTTGGTATCGGTGAAAAATAATTAGAGGTACAGATATATACACCCCATGAGCTAACCTGCCTCTACCACTGATTAATCAAACAAACTGAAACTGTGTGTATGTTCATTGCCAATTTATCATGCCTAACAATTTTCTTCCACTTGTCTGGCACACAGGTGTTGTTATCGGGGATGGGTGGATCTCGCCGGCAGATTTCTCGGTGAGCAACAAATATACCAAACACCAAACACTACCACACGTCTATCGATCTCTTTGCTAGCTACTACTGTATTATTCAGAACTCAAACTGCTTGAATGAACAAACGAGTGCTCTGCAATCGCCCTTGCAGCTCACGTACGCACGGCTTCTGGACGACGTGTCGAGGCTCGACGAAAACGCCATCGACGATGCCAACAAGTAAGCTAAGCTACCCCTACAACTAATTAACATTTGCATATACTTTTCTGAATGAATCTGAACTCTAATCAAATCACATTCTACGCATTAGGTTGGCAGAGAAGGTGAGCGAGCAATCCGCGGCGGGGCAGTTGGCCGCCTCACTGCAGACGTTCACGGGCCTTATCGATCTGATCGACAAAAGTAGTGGCGGCGTTGTAAGCATCTCTCTCTATGTGCTCACGTTAATAATACTCGATTTGCTCATGTATTAACATAATGCAAACTAAACTGCAGATATATGAGTTTAGCAGTTTTTTCTGCTTAATTATAACAAATACCAACAAATGTTTAATGGTTTGCTATTGCAGAATATTTTCAATTTCTTGTTTAACACCAGCGGCGTAGATCTGCGAGTGCTAGCTGCAGAGGACAAACAAAAAGAAGTCCGTGGATCGCCGTTGATGAGGTTTGTCGGGCAGGACTTGTCGGGGTCGTCTGGCCCGAACACGATCGAGCGCATCATGAACGGGGGTCATCAAGGAAAAGCTCAAGATCATCCCCAAGAACCTCGTGTGAGCGTGAACTATAGCTATAGCTAGATATACTACCACCGTATATTTTAATGTATGACGCTATTGACTTTTTGACAAACATTTGACATTTCGTCTTATTTAAAAAATTTATGTAATTATAATTTATTTTATTGTGATTTGATTTATCATCAAATATTTTTTAAGTATGATATAAGTATTTTTATATTTGCATAAAAATTTAAATAAGACGAGTGGTCAAACGTTGATTAAAAAGTCAACGGCGTCGTATATTAAAATACGGAGGGAGTATATTCGATTGTCTCTTCGTAGTCAAATTTATCACAGTGAGCTGCAATAATCATACTCTATAAGAGCAAGTATAATAGTAGGCTACAAGCCGGCTAAATGCTGAGGTGGAGGAGAGAAGAGAGGAGAGAGAGGAGAAGCGGGCTGTAAACTTACAGCCGACTTGGACAAAAGAACCAAGAAACTCTGTGAGAGAGATAAGTGGGCCCTATATTAATTGTAAAGAGCTAACTATTATATGGGTAAGTTAAGAGAAAACTACACAGAACCTTATAGCTAACAGGTCAGCTGTATTACTAGTCTTGCTCTAAAACTGCATGTGGCAAATGGCGACGGTCGCTGTTTTCAACGCACTGGAGAACGAATTCATGAAGCCGGCAATAAATGAGGTAAGCCAACACACAATTCCTTATATTCTCTCAAATTGTAATTTTTGGTGCTAATAAGCTAATAATTTATTAACTTTGTTATTGCAGGTAGATGAGCTATTATCTCTTGGTGTCAACGTCACAGTGTACAATGGGCAAGTGAGTACTACCTAACGTCAAAGCTTCATACGTAGTCTTTAACGGATAGTTTTTTTTTTCCAAGAAAAAAACATTTTTATTAAATGTTAGCTAGGTTAACAGTTAATACAAACATACTGTCTTTAACTTGCACTATATATACGCACACTATCGCACAGAAAATGATTTTAATCTTGAATACTGCTATCTAGAGTACCCTATAGCAAACAACATTTTTTCGAGTACCCGATTTTAATATTAATTAAACACAGCGCTATACGCACACTATTGAGCAATTAATGCGAGCTGCTTATCTGTGCCATGGGTTTGGTTGGGTATGTTACACGTTCAGCACAATTACACTTTCACGCAACCCAAACAAGTCATCATCAGTCTTGCACAAAGCTAGCAAATCCCAAATAACATGAATATTAAACCATAAAACCCGGCAATGAACTACTTATAGTTTCTAAGTTATTAGGTAGGAATAAAAAAAGGTATATGTTTCATAACTTTTACAAAAAATGGTTGGAAAATTTTAATATTTACGAATTTAATTATTTACTGTCAACTTCAATTAGACATTAATTGATAGAAATTAGAGAAAACTAAATTTTAATAATGGTAATAGTTAATAATACTATATTAATTTTGTGGAAACACTATCGGTGCATTTGCACCCCTATTGGTGGAGCAGTACTTACAGTTTCTAACTAATTATTCTATACAACTAATAAGGAAGTCCGCGCAGATGCGCGGGGATCTTATTCATTATTCATTATGATTATAAAATTAACGTTAAGAGAATTAAGTCATATGACTTCATATCCGTATAAGAAATTGAATATTTTACCTTATAATAACAAAAATGTATGTCATGAAATATATTGTAGATTTTAATATAAACGATAGGAATGTTTCTTATATTAAAAAAATCACTTTTGTCCTGATTATGTAAACTTGCCTATTGTCACCATTACTTCTTACCATTGTCGCTAGATGCCTTTTTAATAAACGAAACTGCATCTATAGCACCAAAATAAGCCTAATACATCATAAATACATAAAACATTTATCTCCACTATATACCTAAGTATTTATGTCAACACATAGTTCTAAATCTATAAATAAATATACTTAAAATACTGCATCTATTGGTAAATGTGATATTAGTGTTGAAAATTAGACATGAATATCCCCTCTAACAGGTGGAGATACCAAGTCTTTATTTCTCTGTTGTCTTTAAACATGGGTTCCATATCAACATACTCATGCCTCTCAAAGCCAATGTGCAGTACAATTTTAAGTCCTAATTCACTATCAGCATTCTTAAAGATGATTGCATGAGTAAGTAAAAAGTTGTGCACTATTGTCAACGGTGGTTTCCACTGGGGCCACCTCAACTATACTTGTAAAAGTTGTTCAACACCCTTTAGAGAAAGCAAGAAAAGATTGATGTAATGAAAATAATTCTTCCCATAAAAAATAATTGTTTTTACGTTTTGTGTAGACATAATTTTTTTTCTAGTAGTAAGCAGTACTACCTAATTTTTTATGTATAAATACAATATTCTGCTTTGAAATGAGTGAGGTTGATCATTAAGAAATGTATCGCTAAACAGATATATGACCATAACCATCTTCAGAGTATCATACCATTATATCATTGTTTATATTTTGACAAAGATCAATATTTTAGCGTATGGTTTGTTTTCGTCACCTGTTGTTCATAATTGCATGAGACACATTTACTAATTTTTAATTTTATTTACTTTCAAAAATTATTAAAAATAACTAATTTATTGGAGTGCACTTATAGCATACATTCATCAACTATCAACTATCATTTATACCCGACAAATTAGAATTCCTCTACTATAAACAAAATATATCATGAGTAGTTTAATGCACATTTGTTAACAAACCAATCTGGCGGGAAAAACGTATGGATTAAGGGGCCGTATTATAGCAAGATTATTGCCTAGGAATACCAATGAAATAGTTTCGAAAAATATGAAAAAAAACATTTGAGAATCTTAGTCTCCATAAATTAAATTAAATCATATATAACTGACAAAACATAATGTTGTTTCGTTTTCAAGCATGTCAATTTCAGTTAGTGTTATATATTTGTCAAGTGATATTTGACACCACAAATATGATGTGAAGTTATTTCAAAAATTATGATGAAATTAATTATTATATGTCACCTAAATCATTTGAAAATTATTATAATATTAATTATTAAATTAATTATTATATGTCGCCTAAATCATTTGAAAATTATTATAATATTAATTATTATATGTCAGCTCCATGTGTTGTAATGTATTTAGCATCATAATATAACTATGATAAGTCATCAGCATTTGAATACAACGGATTATAATTTAAAAGCAGGTGTTTAAATACCTTTGATTTGATACTTAAAATGATCTAGTTTAACATGTATATTTCTGGAGTAATAAATTTTGTTTCATAGTATAGAAAATCCTATTTTAAGGATTGTCTATATTTTTTTTGATGTTGTACCAACATACAATTTATTTTTTAGGCTTTATAGCTTTTTTAATGGTATGCATGTATGTTTCTTTGGGTTTTTTCTAATCGAATATCCGGTAAATAGTTTATCTCGTATATATAGGAGATTAAGAGAAAGCGGGCTAATGTAATGATATAAAATAACGGGTCCATTAATTTAAATGAAAATCGATGGTGAAATTACGTAATGTCACATGCTGGTCTAAGAGCGCTTGTAGAAGCAAAAAAAACCATATTTGTAGAGTAATAAACTTTATTTTTATAGTATAGAAGATCATATTTTTAAAAGACCTTTGATGGTTATATCATTGTACATGTATTTTCCTTTAGCCTTTAATCGTGCTTATATGGTACGTATCCTTCGTTTTTTCCCCGATGAACAGTTTTTTTTTTGTCTTTATATTTTTTATCGTACTTACTACGTACGTTGTTTTTTTTTCAAATAAACAGTACCTAAACGTTTTTTTTCATCCAAAGTAACGTACGTAACTATTTGGGTATTTCCATGTACATACATAAATATTTTCCATGGATGGATTATCTCAGATATAGAAAGCATAAACTTTTAAAATAGATTTAATCTAACGGTGTAAAATAACGGGTCCACCAATTTAAATAAAAATCGATGGTGGGATTGTAGAATGCCACATGGAGATCTAGGAGCGCTGGTAGGAGCGCCACATGTCGGCTTGAGAGTGTTTGTAGGAAGTTTAATGAACTTTAGTGTATAATAGAAGATAGATATGTCTCTTCTGTAGCTTGACGTAATATGCTCGTCAATCGGCACAAGGAAGTGGATCAAAAAGCTCAAGTATTTTTTTTCCCTCTACCCATTCATTTCATACTTTGACTAGAAAATTCTTACCGAATAATGCATTTTATTTTAGATGGAATGGACTAAATGACTTCTTTAGAGTGCTTAGAGAACCCATGCACTATTTCTGCTATCCCGGTCACGATAGTACTGCCTTCAGTAGGATATACAAGAACCTGCAGTACTATTGGATCCTTGAAGCTGGACATGTGGTAAGATTAAATATATTGATACCACTTCTTCAAATTAAGCTAATGCATCTAATTGTGTCTTTTATTCTTAACTAGAAAGGAAGCCCGCGCAGATGCGCGGGGATCTTATTCATTATGATTATAAAAATAACGTTAAGAGAATTAAGTCATATCACATCATATACGTATAAGAAATTGTATATTTTACCTCATAATAAAAAAAATCTATGTCGTGAAATATATTGTAGATTTTAATATAAACGATAGGAATGTTTCTTATATTAAAAAAATCACTTTTGTCCTGATTATGTAAACTTGCCTATTGTCACCATTACTTCTTACCATTGTCGCTAGATGCCTTTTTAATAAACGAAACTGCATCTGTAGCACCAAAATAAGCCTAATACATCATAAATACATAAAACATTTATCTCCACTATATACCTAAGTATTTATGTCAACACATAGTTCTAAATCTATAAATAAATATACTTAAAATACTACATCTATTGGTAAATGTGATATCAGTGTTGAAAATTAGACATGAATATCCCCTCTAACAGGTGGAGATACCAAGTCTTTATTTCTGTGTTGCCTTTAAACATGGGTTCCATATCGACATACTCATGCCTCTCAAGGCCAGTGTGCAGTACAATTTTAAGTCCTAATTCACTATCAGCATTCTTAAAGATGATTGCATGAGTAAGTAAAAAGTTGAGCACTATTGTCAACGATGGTTTCCACTGGGGCCACCTCAACTATACTTGTAAAAGATGTTCAATACCCTTTAGGGAAAGCAAGAAAAGATTGATGTAATAAAAATAATTCTTCCCATAAAAAATAATTGTTTTTACGTTTTGTGTAGACATAATTTTTTTCTAGTATTAAGCAGTACTACCTAATTTTTTATGTATAAATAAAATATTCTGCTTTGAAATGAGTGAGGTTGATCATTAAGAAATGTATTGCTAAACAGATATATGACCATAACCATCTTCAGAGTATCATACCATTATATCATTGTTTATATTTTGACAAAGATCAATATTTTAGCGTATGGTTTGTTTTCGTCACCTGTTGTTCACAATTGGTTCATAATTGCATGAGACACATTTACTAATTTTTAATTTTATTTACTTTCAAAAATTATTAAAAATAACTAATTTATTGGAGTGCACTTATAGCATACATTCATCAACTATCAACTATCATTTATACCCGACAAATTAGAATTCCTCGACTATAAACAAAATATATCATGAGTAGTTTAATGCACATTTGTTAACAAACTAATCTGGCGGGAAAAACTTATGGATTAAGGGGCCGTATTATAGCAAGATTATTGCCTAGGAATACTAATGAAATAGTTTTGAAAAATATGAAAAAAAACATTTGAGAATCTTAGTCTCCATAAATTAAAATTAAATCATATATAACTGACAAAGCATAGTGTTGTTTCGTTTTCAAGCATGTCGATTTCAGTTAGTGTTATATATTTGTCAAGTTATATTTGACACCACAAAATATGATGTGAAGTTATTTCAAAGATTATGATGAAATTAATTATTATATGTCGCCTAAATCATTTGAAAATTATTATAATATTAATTATTATATGTCAGATCCATGTGTTGTAATGTATTTATATCATAATATAACTATGATAAGTCATCAGCATTTGAATACAACGGATTATAATTTAAAAGTGGGTGTTTAAATACCTTTGATTTGATACTTATAATGATCTAGTTTAACTTGCATATTTCTGGAGTAATAAATTTTGTTTCATAGTATAGAAACTCCTATTAAGGATTGTCTATATTTTTTCGATGTTGTACCAACATACATATTTATTTTTTAGACTTTATAGCTTTTTTTAATGGTATGTATGTATGTTTCTTTGGGTTTTTTTTATTCGAATATCCGGTAAATAGTTTATCTCGTATACATAGGAGATTAAGAGAAAGCGGGCTAATGTAATGATATAAAATAACGGGTCCATTAATTTAAATGAAAATCGATGGTGAAATTACGTAGCGTCATGTGCTAGTCTAAGAGCGCTTGTAGAAGCGCAAAAAAAACCATATTTGTAGAGTAATACACTTTATTTTTATAGTATAGAAGATCATATTTTCAAAAGGCCTTTAATGGTTATAACATTGTACATGTATTTTCCTTTAGGCTTTAATCGTGCTTATATGGTACTTATATGGTACGTATCCTTCGTTTTTTTCTCGGTGAACAGTTTTTTTTTTTTTGTCTTTATATGTTTTAAACAGTTTTTTTCCATCCAAAGTAACGTACGTAATTATTTGGGTATTTGCATGTACATACATAAATATTTTCGGTGGATGGATTATCTCAGATATAGAAAGCATAAACTTTTTAAATAGATTTAATCTAACGGTGTAAAATAACGGGTCCATCAATTTAAATAAAAATCGATGGTGGGATTGTAGAATGCCACATGGCGATCTTGGAGCGTTTATAGGAGCACCACGTGGCGGTTTGAGAGCGTTGTAGGAAGTTTAATGGACTTTTAGTATATAATAATATAATAATAGATAGATTTGTAGGTGCCTGCTGACCAGCCCTACGTTGCATTAAACATGATAGGCAGCATCCTACAATCCGAAGATGTTTAATTGGGCATAAAAGCATGATCAATAAAGACAACTGTAGTATCTTTGCTTCGCAACCGAAATAATATGAGCGCCTTTACGTACGGTGCTGTCATTAGCAGTCATAGACTGTTTTCTTCTACTAGTTCGTAGTGCTGATCGATTGATCAAGGTCAATCCTATAAATTAACTTGTTGCTTTCCTGTTGACTCGTTTTAATTTGATATGCACCAACGGTGATTCGCTGTGTGATTGTATTGCAATCCCTCTTTGTTAGACGTGTATTCGTATTCTTTATAGTAATTAGATTAAACTAGAAAATTTGCGCGCCAATAGACGCGGTAGCTTCCTAATTTAGCCCGTGTGTTTTGTTTTGTTTTTCGGTGAGCATGTGTATACAACTTATTAGAGACACATTTGGAACTTTGGAGTTTTTAGCAATTAGTCTAATAATTAAAATTTTCCTATAAATAATATGCTTTAGTATGTTTTTAGTTTTATATTTGTAGAATGTCGAGGAAGCTAGAACCAGTGCATGATAGTAAAATATGCTAATAAGTTTCTGAGACACGGGTGTTCGCACTTACGACTAATTATTTTTTCTATAGTAAGCGACGTACATGAGGTGTTATTAAGATATTAATTTTAAGATATGTCGGTCCAATTTTCCGAATGTGCTCATAAGGGTAGGGGTGCGTGTGTGTTCATATGGGTGAGACGGTGAATATACGTGCATTGTAAGCGCCTGTGATTGTTCAGTGTTTCTTAAAAAATAAGAGGATGAAAATTTAACCGATAGAAAAACTTATACATTTTTAATATTCCACGGCACTTTAACGAATTTGAAAAGATTTTTTTTTAAATTTATAAATTGGATGTGTCTATGTACAACTTCGTTGTTGTTTTAATCAGACAGTACTTGCTCTTATCAAGATGCATTAGCTTTTAAATGGTATTAGCGTTAAACTTTGATCGTTAATCATTTTCATAATGGATCTTTAATAACTATAAAATTAATACAAATTTAAAATAAGATTTTTCAGACTAAATAAGTAAATACCTTCAGATTTTTCACTGGGTCCTTTTACACTGTATTCCTGCTTGGGCTGTAGCAGCAGCATGAATGCATTCAGCTCGGCACATGGCGTGCCCCTCGACCGAGTGAGAGTCCATGCGTTGTCATGGGCTTAGCCGAGTGGGCTGCTGGCGTGGAAGGGTATTTGGCCCAGGCAAATACTCTCACGTTCGGACGCGATCGAGAGAGAATCTACCGGACCGTTACACGTGTCGCTAAATTATACAGCCATCTGGACCAATCAACTGGCAATAATTCCGCCATCTTAAGATTGATTGATTGATTGATATATAATAAACAAATAATAAAATGTAAATAAGTATTTGCAGAACATAATTTACAGGAACTGCAGCTGTACAAGAACTCATGACAATTACAAACATCAAGAATGACCGTTCTGCATAAATTAATATTTTTGTGAGGAGAGTAATTTTTGTGTAAGAAAAGGAAATATAATGTGTATAATAGGCCTTTCATGTTTGAACCAGCACACTACTTTAGTCAACTTTGTTTGTGGGCACCGGGAATCGGAATCATGCATGGTTGATTGGATGAATGGTTGAAGCACAGCTAGTTATGTGCTCATTATGAAATTTTGAGCATTAGGGCATGTACAACGGTATTTATTAGTGGTCTCTCTCTATTGCCATGCAAGTAAATTTGATGATATGGAAGAGAAAGAAATGAGGAAAGAGAAATATGGTTGTTATGCATGACAACGGCTCAGAGTTGACTCTTAGTATTTATTAGAGCAAATTTTTTTGCATGGTGGTAAAAGAAAGGAAATAAGAGTAAGAAAAAAAAAATTTTGATACATTAATGTTAGAGACCCTATTGTCTCCAACTGTTATAGAATGTTAGTCTCTAGATAACGTAGAACTCATATATGTCTTTACCTTTTTACATGCCCTTAGTGAAGTGGTACAACATTGTCAGCGACCCTCACTCTCCAATTATCACTTTACAGTTGTCTTACAGCTCCCCTAATTACCCGTCGATCATATATACAAACAGTACAACATACTTCCTCCGTTTCATATTATAAGATTTTCTAGCATTGTCCACATTCATATATATGTTAATGAATCTAGACATATATGTGTGCCTAAATTCATTAACATCTATATGAATATGGGCAATGCAAGAAAGTCTTATAACCTGAAACGGTGGTAGTAACACTCTTTTAGTACCGGTTGCCAACTAGTCCCCATCAAGCCGGCCTCCTCAAGGCCCACGCCTCTTCTCCCCGCCGGGTCCACCTGTCAATGGCTACCCTCTCTTCCAGGCCCCACCTGTCAGTCTTCTTCCTCCTCCCTTCCTTCTCCCTCCTATCCGTCTCTCTCTCTCTCTCTTCTCTCCCTCTCTTGAAGCGACATCGCTGTACCCCTTGCCTTCCTTTCTATCGCGAAGCGCAAGATATTTGTCGCTGGCCGCAGCCACATGCGCATCCTCGTCCCGTCTCCTCGCTATCACTCATATATCCTCTCTATACTCTGTCTCGACAGCAACAACGACGCCAAAGCGATGCGTCGGGTTGGCCCGCGTGCCACACCTGCGCTTGTCACCACCACCGCCTTGTTCCATCATCGCCTCCCCGCTCCTCACCGTTCAATCCACCGCCCAAGAAATCATTGTTGTCCCCTTTTCCCCCACGCCGCGACAAGCTTGCGGCGTTGGCTCCACGTGCATGAGAAAAATCTCGCCGCCGCCTTCTTGTGCTCCACTGCCTTTGTTCGCCGTCATCTAGCGCCGCTCCTCCGCTATAAATAGAGGCCGAGACCATGGCGAACTCCCCACCTCGAGCCTTGACAGCCCTGTTATTCCATCGCCTCTGCCACACTCTAATTAGTCCACCGTCGCTCCAATCCTCGCCGCTCCTCCTTTTCCGACCACCACTCAACCAAGCCATCGCCACCCCCCGAGTACCTCACCTCTCTATGACTCCATTTCGCCCTTCGGCCTCAAATCGCTGCTGGAGCAAAAACACCCAAATCTGGTGTCCCGTCTGCCATTGCCGAACTCGAGTCGTAGCTCGCCGCCGCATCCTCTTTCCCATCCGGTGAGCTCCCCTCCCCTTCTTGTTCCTTCCCTCGTTTCCTATTACCCCCAAGTCCCACACCTCACCAAGACTGTGTTTGGGTCGCACGAAAAACGTGCTGGTTTATTTATGTATAATTAATTAAGTACTTCCTCTGTTTCATATTATAAGACTTTATAGCATTTCTCACATTCATATATATGTTAATGAATCTAGACATATGTGTGCCTAGATTCATTAACATCTATATAGATGTAGGCAATGCTATAAAGTCTTATAACCTGAAACGAGGTAGTATTAGTTAAAAAACTGAAAATGAATTAACATTATTTTTTTAAAGCAAATTTCTGATAGAATACTTAAAAAAATAAACCGTTTAGCAGTTCAGGAAGCGTGCGCACGACAAAGAAGGGAGATGACTTGGGAAAGGAGGTAGAAGAACACTAGGATCACTAATTGGCAGCCAGTCGCCCCCTCCCCCCCCGGATTGGAAACGTGGCGCGGACAGAGAGGGGGGTGGCGGATGGCACGCTGCGCGCTGGAGAGGAGCGATTTATTTGCCCCTATTTTGTTTTTTTACTTTCTTTCCTTCTTTCCGGTGTCTTTCCTTTTCTTCCCCTATTTTTTGTTTTTCTATATGTACGTATACAAACTTTGTATATATACATATATACACAGTTGGTATATTTTGTATACATACATATACAAAGTTTATATATGTATGTATATAAACAAAAACTTTGTATGTATACGTACGTATACAAACTTTGTATATGTATGGATACAAATTTCGTATACGTGAATAAGTCCACTTTGACTCCCTTAAAAGTGACCCAAATCTAATCTATGACCCTCAACCTAAAACCAAGTAGGATGACTCCCCGAACTATTCAAACGAGTGCAATTTGACTCCCTCAGCGGTTTTAGAGGGCGGTTTTGCTTATGTGGCGCTGTTGACCTGGTCTTCATCCCATGTGGCGCTTATGTGGCATTAGAATTAAAAAAAAATTTTGCGGGACCCATCTGTAATTCATAAAAAAATATTGTGGGGCCACATGTCATCCTTTATCTTTCTCTTCTTCCTTCTCCCTTTCTCTCCCTTCTCTCTTTCTCTCCCACATTCTCTTCACCTTCTTTCTCGACACAGTGGGCGGGCAGGGGCACCGTCGCACCGGGGAGGGGCACCGTCGTCGTCGCTGGAGAGGGCGGGGCATCGTGGACCCCGTGGCGGCGGCGGCGGACGCGGGACGCCGATGGTGGAGGCAGGAACTCGAGCGGGTCGAGCGGTGGCTCTAGCGGCGTGCGGCAACCCTGTTGGCGCTGGTGGATTGGGGGAAGGTGGAGGA
The DNA here is from genome assembly GCF_000147395.1 of Oryza glaberrima. Taxonomy (NCBI): domain Eukaryota; kingdom Viridiplantae; phylum Streptophyta; class Magnoliopsida; order Poales; family Poaceae; genus Oryza; species Oryza glaberrima. The sequence continues at coordinate 15,104,065 of NC_068328.1, read as the reverse complement.
GTGCGGAGGAGCGGAAGCGGTAGTGGGCGATGGTGACTGAGGACACCAACCGGTGGCGTGTCGACGATGGGTACGTAGTTCGCTGCTGCCTCTCCTCCCCTCTCTTTCTCTCCCCGTTTCTCTTCACCTTCTCTCTCATGACGCAGTGGGCGGGAAGGGGCGCCGTCGCACTGGCGGCATCGATTTGGAGATGGTTGGCGCGGAGAGGCACCACCATCGTCGCTGGAGAGGGAGGGCGGCGTCGGAAGTGTCTCGCGACGCGGTCGGCGGGAAGGGGCGCTGGCGCGTCGATCTTGACTTTTGGAGCCGGTAGGCTTGGAGGGGCATCGGCGGCGAGCACCGCCAAGGTCGAGGGCGGTGGCGTCATGGACCCCCACGATGGCGCATCGTGGCCTCTCCTGTCCTCACGCCTCTTCTTCCTCCTCCGTCTTTTTCTCATTCTTTACCCCTCTCCTTTCTACCATTGTGGCGGTAGCCGTGAGAGGCCGTCGGGAAGAAGGATGGGGGGGAGGGGGGCGTACGGGCTGCTCGACTCCCTCGCGATGGAGGCCACTCCCGTGGAAGCCACTCGATGCCGCTCCACTCAAGGCTACGCGCTGCACGCGTCGGGCTGCCCAGCCTTTGCTCTGTCTTGGGCTACGCGAGACCACGCTGCCGCATCTCCGCCTCAAGTCGCCATGCGCCTGTGTGTGGGGAAAGCCAAGGACCTGCCGTTGCCGCTCTGGCCCACCGCCGACTATTCCCTCGAGCTCTGCTGCCCCAGCGACTGCACCGCCTCCCTACTGTTGCCTGCCCGCCGCCGCAGCCAGTCTAGCTCCTACCCCTGCAGACCAGCGAAGGGGAGAGAAAGAGAAAGAAAGAGGATGACATGTAAGTGGGTCCCACATATATATTTTTTAATTCTAATACCACATAAGGGCCATGTGGGACGAAGAACAGGTCAACATCGCCACGTCAGCGCCATGTTAGCAAAACCGCCCTCTAGAACCGCTGAGGTAGTTAAATTGCACTGGATTGAATAGTTCGGAGAGTCGTCCTATCCGGTTTTGCGGTTGAGGGTCACGGATTAAATTCAGGTCACTTCTAAGGGAGTCAAAGTGGACTTATTGCTCTATTTTTATACATTAAAAATGTATACACATAAAAAAGTTCTATATATACCTATATATATACGTACATACGTATAAATTACATATACGGCTATACGGTAAAGGAGAGAAAACTAGAGGGGGGCAACTGGTCGCGCGCGCGACCAGCGGCCCCCGAAGAACACAGCCCAAGCCCCTTCCGAACCCGAGCCACCGTCCACCCAGCACATTGTTTAATTGCATATTGCATCGTAGTATTTTAACCAAAAAATAGTATGCCAGTGCCAACCTGCACACCACTAAACTGACGACTACAAAGTGTTGAAACTATACCAATATGTAGTTTATTTCCTACTCCTCTCTTCCATTTAATTTAGAATTTTGGGGAGACAAGGTTGCTGTAAGGTGGACAAGGATTTGATGGTTCAATGTGCCAAGTTCCAAGATTTAATTAAGATTTAATTACTTTTTGAGTTACCATGGTAATTTAGTAAAGAGGTCTAAGTTACTATGTTGACTGTAGTGTAAATATTGTTTAAGCAACTTGTGGCTATCATTTCAGGTTGTTGCATTTCGAATTTAATTAAGCCATTGCACCAGGTGGTAGAGTACACTATAGTTAACATTCTAACCAAGTGGTTTAGCTAGATAAGTTATGGTTAAATTTTGGTGAAGGTGCAAAGCAGGCTAAATAATATGCTGTTTTCCAGATTTCTAGATGAGTTGTTGGAATTATTTGAGATACTATTTGATGTAATAAATTCAAACTAAAATTACTATAGACTTAGGATGTTGTGTAATATTTATGAGAATTTTGGTGCAATTTGTTGCTGCATAAGTTAATTTTAGGAGTTTTCTTTAGACATGACATGCATATGAAACCTATTATGAGATGCACCAAAAACATCCAAAAACAAACCTAAAATAATAAAATGCACATACAACCAAGTGTATTTATTTCCATTTATGTTTTTGCTTATTTTAAAACATATATTTCCATTTGTTTGCTTTTAGTTCAAATATTTTTCTTAGGTTGAAATGCAAAACCAAAAGAATTATATTCCTATTTTATAGTTAAACCAACTTATTTGAATTGAGATTTGCTAACTCAAGATTTTATAAAATCTAAATTTTTGGATTAGCTTTAAATGTTGACCCAACAAATCTTTATGTTTTATCTTATTTACAGGATTTTAACTCTATGATCAGCTATTATACTCTCAAATGCTTTAGCTTTCAAAAAGTTTTAAATTTTCCTCAAATTTTTTCCTAGGTGAAAATCCTGGTATGTTACAAGAAAATCCCAAGTCCATTTTCATATTATATTGATCTTATTTGATCAAAGCACACTGTCCATTTTCATATTGTAGTGATTTTATTTGAACTAAGCACGCCTTTTGATCGGTTTTTCATTCATCTGAACCCACATACAAACACTGTCCGGTGTTCAGTGTTTACACGTACATTCATATTGTTATCTCATTGATCAAACTTGAGTCCTCTCTCTCCTGATTATTTCCTCTTCTAGTCTCATTGCTTTTGTTGTTAATGCGCACAACAGCATGATGAGTGCCGGGGCAGTGTGGATGACTGGATGCACAGCGAGCTCCCAATTGCACGAGCCAACAATGCATCATCACATCATGCCCTAATCTATCTAGCTATTATTCTTTCTTTTTTCCATTGTTTTTTCTTCATCTAGTTGTTTTCTCTTCCCCTAATTTGATTTCTTGATGATTACAGAACTACCAGACAAACCATGATGCCAGTAAAATACCATGATGAGAAAAATAAAATTCTGGTACGTTCTATTTTCTAAGAGAATTTTATTTTTTATGTTCTTTAATTGCATATTGCATCGTAGTATTTTACTTAAAAAAAAGTATGACAGTGCCCACCCAGCACACCCCTAAATTGACGACTACAAAGTTTTTGATAAAATGTTTTTAATTTTTATAATAGTAAAGGTAAAGATGGGATTTATGATATGCGATACTCTTCTACAAATCAAATGGTGACAATATATTTGTCGTATAGGTGTTGTGCATAACCAAGAAGCTGATTATAGAAGAAAATTGAAGCTGATGTTTCCTCTCTCTGTCTCTGTTCTGCACGCGCACTCACATGAGAGCATATGCACTCAGCCACAGTGCCATACACAGATAGTAGAACAAAAAAACTTTATGGAAAGGAAAAGTGAAATACCTTTGAATGACACAAATTTTTCCTATGTCTGTACTATAGGATAACTTAAGGCACGCTTTGCTGTTTCCACTCTGTTCCGGACCTTTCATCGTTCTCGTGGTGGCTGGAGTGCGTGCACCACTACTGTTGTTGCCTCAAAAAACTGAAGACAATGCACGTTCGCGCGCTGTTACTATTTTCCATTTAAGGAATCCTCGCAAATCATGATCAAAAGTATTTTTAAGTATAGGAGGTGTTTAGATTCAGTGTAAAGTTTTGGCGTGTCATATCGGGTATTATATAGGGTGTCGCGTGGGGTGATCAGGTACTAATAAACAAACTAATTGCAGATTACAGAATCCGTCAGTAAATTGCGAGACAAATTTATTAAATTTGTGGTTCTAATTATTGGTGTAAATAATTGTATGTGGTTCTAATTTATTAGGTTTAATAAATTTGATTTGTAGAAGTGATTTGGTGGATTCAGATTAATACACCAAATCACTTAATTAGAACCACATACAATTATTGGTGTACACCAATAAGCAATAAAACATCTTATTGATGTATCTACCGGCCGGCTCACAACCTCGCAACTATCCGATTGAAGAACATGGTGATGTGAAAAGAGCTGCATGGACATGCAGATTGTGTCGAGCTTCTCGTGCTCTCTGATTGAGCCTGCACAGAATATCTTTCCTTTTGAGTGTTGGTGGTCAATAGCAAGTACTTCGGCCAAGTTAATTTTTAGATGAGTACTAGTGCAAAGCAGTCATAGGCCATGTTTAGATCCCACTTTAAAATTTTTCACCCTGTCACATCGAACATTTGAACACATATATAAAATATCAAATATAGACTAAAAATAACTAATTGTACAGATTGCAACTAATTTGCGAGACGAATCTTTTAAGCCTAATTACTCCATGATTTGACAATGTGCTGTTACAGTAAATATTTGCAAATGACGGATTAATTAGGTTTAATAAATTCGTCTCGCAGTTTACTGATGGATTCTGTAATTAGTTTTTTTATTAGTTTACGTGTAATACTTCAAATGTGTATCTGTATATCCGATGTGATACGCCAAAACTTTTCACCCATGAATCTTAGACCCTGTTTAGTTCGCGAAAAGAAAATTTTTTGGTGTCACATCGGATGTTTGACCGGATGTCGGAAAGGGTTGATAGACACGAATAGAAAAATTGATTTCATAACTCGCTTGGAAACCACGAGACAAATCTTTTCAGCCTAATTAATCCGTCATTAGCACATGTAGGTTACTGTAGTACTTATGGCTAATTATAGAATAATTAGGCTCAAAAGATTCATCTCGCCATTTTTCTCCTGACTGTGCAATTAGTTTTTATTTTTATCCATATTTGAAGCTCTATGCATGTGTCTAAATATTCGGTACGATGTTTTTGAGAAAAAAAATTGGGAAACTAATCGAGGCCTAAACACAGACATAAGCACCAGTACTAGAGGTAGCCATGCCACTTGCACAGCTCTGAGTCTGATTGACACAAGAAAATTAATTCCTGGGATGGTGACCGGCCAGGCGACAGGAGCACGTGGGCCGGGTTGGAGCACAGGTAAAGTGAAGGCCTGTTTGGCCCAATATTGTCAAGCTTGCCACTACAAATAGGACCAATCGCCACAGGAGGAAAGATCATCGATAAACAGAAATTCAACTCGTGGCTTTACCATGGCTCTCTTCCTCCTCCAAGTCTTCCTCCTCGATTCTATTTCTCTAATCCCAATCTCATGCTTCTGCCTTCCCTATATTGCTTTTCCCAATATCCCTGATTCTACTCTCTTGATTGTAACCCTGAGCACTTTACATTCTTGAGTGGATTTGCAATATATCAGTGGCACTTGTGTGAGAGATTTGGTGTGATACTGTTGGTTCGTAACACTCTCTGCTCATCTCGAATCAGTTTAGAAGTAGCTAGATCCATGGCTTCTCAGCAGAGTCTCCTCGTCGTCGTTGTGGTGATGATTTCCATTCTCCACATGGCGGCCTCGTCCACGGTGTAGGACTATCTCGAGAAGAACAACCTACCAAGAGGCCTGATCCCACTGGGCGTGACATCGTACGTGGTCCACCCTAACGGTCACCTGGAGGTGACAATCCCTGGCATGTGCGACTTCTTCGTCACCGTCGACGGCAGGCAGTATCGTGTCCGGTATGGCAGCAGCTTCGGTGGGGTCGTCTAGCCCGGGTCCATCAGCGAGGTGCACGGCGTGAGGGTCCAGATATTGGCGATGGTGGAGGGGTTCTCCGACGTCAACCGTGTCGGTGACCACATCGTGTTGAAGTTCTGGGACAACACGATCTCCTTCCCCATCGGTGACTTCATCAATAGCCCCACTTGCAACTAAGGTTCGGTCGGCATCACTATTTCGTCAACGCTTGTCCACAATCACTACGGGACAAGTGTACGTTAGTATCGGTACTGTGCAACAAGTACGCACAATCTGAGACTAAAAATAGGTATTTTTAGCAACCAGTACTTAATAACAATATTTAGTGCACCACGTTGCTAGCGCGCACTATCTTTAGTACTGGTGCTAAAGAGTATTTTGCTGTTTATATATATGCATGTATATGCTTATAATTATTGATATTTTTATGTACAATGGGAACTAAATACATACTTTTATATATGTACAATCGTCGTGTCTAATATTCTATTATATATTACAAATACACGAAGCTAAGATAACATTTCCCCTCGAGGATTAATAGGTTGTTCACTGTCATGGAAATCTCCCGACGGATTAACAACCTCATCCATATTAAATCCCACTAGTTATTCTTGAACCGCGCGCCCTTATGAAATCCATCAGGCGGAGTTCTTCCTTCATCGATACGCCTTGTGTGCGTCCACCACCACATGGAACTCACAGTACAGCCTGTTCCACCCCCCTCCCACCCCCACTGTCCATGCCACTCACACCTTGCCCTGCTGTGTCGGCCATTCGAATAATATTTAGAGGCACTCCGCTGATAGCTACCCGTCTGCCCCTAAGAGTAACCCATACCAGTAGTGTGCAAGTGGAATTACGGACACTCCAGGAGGCACAATGTCCAAATGGGCCATAAAGCTGATGTCACTACGCTGGTAGGGCTAACTGTGACGGCCCAAAGTGTCACCTCTGACGGATATAGCTCTGGTCAGATATTAGTGGTTACTGATGACTCTCCTCACCTTTGACGGGTGGAGGCCCGTCAGTGGTGAAGGCTACCTGTGACGGACCATATATAAAACCCGTCACAGGTGATTATTATCTCAAACGACCCATTATTTTGTGGCTCGTCACTGATGTCTTTAACCCAGCAAAAAAAATAAAAGAAGCAGCGTGCAACCCGTCACTGGTGTAAAAAACAAAAAAAAATGGTGAACGCTGCTGTGGTGGTGCTCGTTGTCACAGGCTCAGAGCTGCTTTGCTCACATTCATCATCACACAAAAAATTCAAACCGATAGATCTCATATAAGAGTATTCACACAAAGGGGATGGCAAGAATTTCTCAATGCACAGACAACAATATCATATCAATGCAAAAGGACAGGGGGCGAGAGGGGCACACCGCACACCGGCGACAGATCTGGCGACCGGCGGGCGAGGCATGGCAGCCATGGCGACCGACCACATCGGCGGGGAAGATAGGGTGGAGGCGCTGGCGGCCGGGAGGTGGGGGAGGCGTCGACGGCCAGATCCGTGTCCCAGAGGCCAGATTCGCATCCCGGAGGCAGACTCGGCGGTTGTTGTCGGTAGTCATCGTCGTCGTCGCTCGAGCTTGGCTCCGGTGACCCCGAGCTCCTGGAGGCCGGCGGTCGGGGATGGGGGTGGCCCGGCCGGTCGGGGATGGAGGTGGCCCCCGCCGGTCGAGGATGGAGGCCGCGGTGCCGCCGCTCACCTCCTCCTCGCCTCCGCACGCTGTCGAGCCCTCCTCACCGCCGCCACGCATCGCTGAGCCACGCACCAGATCGGAAATAAGAGAACGGGGAGGAGGGGAGAAAGAAGGGGGAGGAGGATGTGGGTACCGCCGCCGCCGCTCGCCGCCTAGCGCCGCCACACCACCTCGCCACTTTGCCTCCGCACCACTGCCGCCGCCCAGCGCCGCCGCTGCCATGCGCCGCCGCACCACCTTGCCGTTGTGCCTCCGCACCACCGCCGCTGCCACGCGCCGCTGAGCTGTCGCCCAACGCCGCCGAACCACCACCGCGCGCCGCCGCCGCCTCTCCTGGGGGCCGTCGGGACCTCCGCCGCCACCGCAAGAGCCTCCCCTCTTGTTTCTGTGAGTGTGGATAAGGGAGAGAGAGAGAGAGGTCCTTTTGTTTATGTGGATAAGAGCATCCCCAGCAGATCTTTCATCCGGTACTCCATCCGAAATATAGCGCATGAGAGGAGAAAACGGCGCTCCAGCAGATACGGTATCAAGGCCTCCAAAAATAGATGATGCGCCAAATCAGGGAGAAATCAGCCAAATATGGCGATTCTCTCTCCTCACGCCATACCCCAACGCCCGCGCTCCCGCCCCCATCCAGAGTTCCGGATCAACCTTCCTCCATCGTGACCTTCCCTTCGTCGTCGGCCGGAGGAATGGAAGTAGAGAGGAGAGACTTACTGGATCTGGCGGCGGAGGCTCGGAGTAGAGGCGCAGAGCTCGGAGTAGAGGCGGAGGCCCGCCCGCCGCCAGCTGCCGTTCCTCTGTCACAACCCCGGCGCCCATGCCCGCGGCCGCGCAGCCGCCTCCCGTCACTCCTCTGCCTGCGCACGCGCCCGCGCGGCCGCCGACCGCGCCCGTCGCTCCTCCGCTCGCGAGACCGTCACCCGCGCCCACGGCCTCGCTACCGCCGCCCGCGCCTCGCCGCCCGAAACCCTCGCCTGCCCGCCGCCGCCTCCGGTTGTCCACTGAGCAGTAGAGAGGAGAGCAGAAAAGGGTAGTACTGGACAGGCGGCTGCTATTGTTGATATATTGATTTTGGAACGTTTGAACAAATAACGATTTTACAGTGTCCCGTATCATTTTATTTTTGTTGCTATGATTTTTCTTGCTACTATTCACTCAATTCAAATATACCAATTAAAAAATTACCAGTTAAAATTATCACTGTTAAAATTTACTCATTTCGAATTTTTTATCGCGATAAATGACACCGCGATATATAATACCGTTAAAATTTAGTTGTTGAAAATATATCCCTTAAAAGATAGAAATGTAAGATTAGTTGAAAGATATTACTAAAAAAATTGGAGGATGTGATATGGATGATGTGGTATAGATGATCTATTGAAGTAGAAAGGGATATGAATGAGGAATCTTTTTTGGATGGCCATCTATATGGGCATATGGAGGATGAGATTTGGATGAGCTGCTGGGGATGCTCTAAGAGAGAGTGTGTGAGGGAGAGAGTGGATAAGGGAGTACATATTAGTCTACTCAGCCCCCCCTCCCCACCTGTGACGGGCTCTAGTGATGGGTCCGTTTGAGGTGAGTTAACCTCACCTTTGACGGTTTATAAGGATGCAACCCGTCACAGGTAACTAGTTACCCTGTGACGGGCCGGATGTGGAAGCCGTCAGAGGTGAGATTTACCTCACCTTTGACGGTTTCTACTGTGGAACCGTCACACAGGTGACTAGTTACCTGTGACGGGTTGCAGAAGGATGCCTCACCGATGATGGCGTCCCATAGGACCCGTCAAAGGTGACCCTCATCACTGACCAATGTTAAAGCCCGTCACAGATATGTCGTCAAAGATGTGAGGAACTGGTGTAGTGTGTGGCCCGCCAGCTGTCTATTCAACCCGATTCAGAAGCTCACCACTTAGGATTACCTATCCGACCAATTTGCATGGTGCATGCGCGAGCATAAATGCGTTAGCGTTTCACATCCGTCTTCTGTGGTAAGCCGGTAAGAAAGAAAAATCAGAAGAAACTGCATCATTTGGATTTATTTTAAAAATAGAGTAAAATGCATCGGTGGTAACACAACTTGTGAGATAGGTGTAATTTAGTTACCCATTTAGCAAATTGTTCAAATGAGTCACTAATCTTGTTCTGATGGTGCAAATACATATCACATACATTGTTCATTTCTAAATTGGAAGCCATACGAGCGTAATATAACGCATTTCTGTGCCATATGGTTATGGCAAGCTTACATGTTTTTATGAAAGCAATAAAACTACAAATTAGCACATATTTTTGTCTATGCTAGCTACTACTTGCATGATTTCAATAAACTTAGCAAGCAATAAACACAATTCATCTTAAATTAGATTTTATTATCAATTGTATTGCAGTTGGCTTGTTTGGGGATCGTGTACGTGGTCATGTGTGCAAAGGAAATCAACATGACATCCAACTTAATAGCGAACTAGATCTCCACATGACACATATTTTGTGTGATTTGCGCAAAAGGAACAAGTTGAGTGTCTTGCTTCATTTTAAATGAAGAGTGACTAATTAATTGCACCAACCTCGCAAGTTGTGGTATCACCGACATATATTTTACTCTTAAAAATAATACAATTTAAATAGAAAATTGTAAAAATAGAGGTTGGCTAGCTAAAATCTTAAATTTAGTACCATGCCGAAATACCAAATTTGACATGAGACATACCGAATGGCCAATGTTCGATAGACAAGTTAGCACGGTAAAAGTTTTATGAAAACTTATGACACAGTGGTGCACCTGTCCTTAGTGCATGCTGCATGCATACACGAAACTCTCACCTGACAAATCTATTCTTGACGCTTTGGCAGTCAGCAGCAATGCAGCATGATCAATAATGACGCCATGCTTTTTCCATCGCATGCTGACTAGAATTGAAGAAAGGCTTGGAGACGATGCAGAGACATGATCGTAATGATCCGGATATGCACGTACGGTCCGCGGGGCCATGCGACACGCGAGGCGGGGACAGAACACAGAGCGATAACATGGGCGAGGCAGGGGAGGATAGAAGCGATCTCTTGCCACGGACGAAAAAAGATGGTGACGCTGAGACGAGAGATGTAGGGACTCTGCATCGCCCGTTCGGATCCTGTGTTGTGCGGACGAGTCAAGCCCAAACCGAATAGAAATCGAAGACAGACTGACGCAGCAGCGGATCCAAAAAATTATACTAGGTGTGCTTATTTTAGCAATCACTCTACCATATGTAATTTTTTTTTTAAAAAAAACACCCAATTCTGATAGTAAAATTTTGGTCAGGTTTTCCAAAAAAATTATTAAAATGTGGTCTATAATTCATGAAAAAATTGTAAAATTCAGAACAATAAATCCCATGTCTATTTTCATATTATATTGATTTTATTTAAAGCACACTGTCCATTTTCATATTGTAGCGATTTTATTTGAACTAAGCACGCCTTTCGATCGGTTTTTCATTCATCTGAACCCACATCCAAATACTGTCCGGTGTTCAGTGTTTGCACGTACATTCGTATTGTTATCTCATCGATCAAACTTGAGTCCTCTCTCTCCTGATTATTTCCTCTTCTAGTCTCTTTGCTTTTGTTGTTAATGCGCACAACAGCATGATGAGTGCGGTGGCAGTGTGGATGCACAGCGAGCTAGCTCCCAATCGCACGAGCCAACAATGCATCATCACATCGTGCCCTAATCTATCTACATTGTGTAACAGAGGGAGTAGTTATTATTCTTTCTTCTTTCCATTGTTTTTTCTTCATCTAGTTTCTTTTCTCTTTCCCTATTTGAATTCTTGGCTATTTCAGGACCACCAGACAAACATACATTGATCATTGTTATGTTCTATTTTTTTGAGAGAATTATTTTTAACCAGAAATTTTGAGAGAATTTTATTTTTATGTCCTTTGATTGCATACTACATCGTAGTATTTCTTTTAAAAAAAAATATGCTAGTGCCCACCCGACACACCCCTAGACTGACGACTACGAAGTTTTTGATAAAAATGTCTTTTTAATTTTTATAATAAGTAAAGATAAAGATGGGATTTATGATATGCCATACTCATCGAGAAATCAAATGGTGGCAATATGTTTGTAGTATGGAGGTGTTGTCCATAACCAAGAAGCTGATTATAGAAGAAAATTGAAGCTGATGTTTCCTCTCTCTGTCTCTGTTCTGCACGCGCACTCACATGAAAGCATATGCACTCAGCCACAGTGCCATACACAGATAGTAGAACAAAAAAACTTTATGGAAAGGAAAAGTGAAATACCTTTGAATGACACAAATTTTTCCTATGTCTGTACTATTGGATAACTTAGGGCACGCTTTGCTGTTTCCACTCTGTTCCGGACCTTTCATCATTCGTGGTGGCTGGAGCGCGCGCGCCACTGCTGTTGTTGCCCCAAAAAAACTGAAGATAATGCACGTTCGCGCGCTGTTACTGTTTTCCATTTAAGACATCTCTCGCCGAGTGCCCACCGGGCACGCGACGCGATCGAAAACCAGCATTTTAATGGTGGATTCGCTCCTGCATATGCTTTTTTTTTTTCCTTCCCCCAGCGAGTACGTACGTGCGCGCTTCAAGGATGAGGCGCGGCATTTCTGCGGGCCCCCCGTCAATTGCATCGATCAGTGTCGTCGCTGCGGTCTGCTGTCCACTGGGAGTTCCATATCTTGATGGTCTTCAGACTTCACTCTTCAGGCTCTCTTTCTGACGATGATCAACCTGTTCATAGCACTAGTGTTGCTTTTTTTTTTTTTTGACTGGGATAGTGTTGCTTTTAATCAGTTGGAATTCTGCTGTGGCTGTCAACAAGCTGCAACGTTGTAATAACACTCATGCTATATGTTGTTAAACTGCCCTTTACAAATAAACTACTCTCTCCGTTTCACAATGTAAGTCATTCTAGCATATTCCATATTTATGTATATGTCTAGATTCATTAACATCAATATGAATGTGGAAAATGCTATAATGACTTATATTGTGAAACGGAGGAAGTAGAAAGATGTGTGGGCTTGCATATTATTTTGTTTTGGAAATAGTTCTAACAAAATAAGTTGAAATTAAAGTAAAGATATTTTTGTTTTTAATTGAATTTTCATTATTTACATTTTTCTTAAGAAGTCTCAAGAAACTTTTATTGCTCGTAAATTCATTCTTTTTACCATCCTGCTAGCCCTCTTTTTAATTGATCAAATATAATATTTTATATAGCGCTCCTCTGTAATATGTGAGACCCTACGATATTTTTAAGAAAATATCTAGTCAACATGAATCTTAAAAAAAATAATTTATAACAAAAAATATAACTTTTAATCATATTATTATAAGAAAGGATACTGATTTTGTATTACTACCTTAGAGGTTTATACATGCAGGTTGTGGAGAAACGCATGGAACTACTTAAAAGATAGGAATTTACTGAATTTGAATTTGTTTATTTATCATTTATCTTCATCTCTTGGTGTGTTTAATATGACTCATATGAAGAGAAATATAAAATTTTTGAAAGAATAAAATATCATTATGTTGTAAAATAAGCTATGTTTTTCTATAACGAAAGTAGTAGATTGATTCAACACTATCTTACGGGTTAAGTGCTCAACTAAAATAGTTTTATACGCTACATTGAGGGTTAAGCACTTCACTAAAATAGTTTTTCTTTAAATAGATTATAAAGGTTATTTTCAAAGACGACCCATGAGTCATAGGCAAAAGGCTCGCCACATAGAAGGCTACACGTTTGAGCCACATGTGAAAAGAATTCTCGCAAAAATCATTTGTGTACTAGTGTGATTAAAATAATTATTCATATAATAAAAAAGTTGGAAATCACTATGTGAAATTAATGGTACTTGTGCCTATATTATTGTTTGCCAACAATCGATAGAACTTGATAGTTCTTTTTGGTATATAGCAAAATTAGCTAGATATTTTATAACTAATTATTGTATTGCATTGCTGAGATGCACCTGCTAATTTTTTTTCTTTATGTTGCAATTTCTTATTGTTGATTAACGGATGCCTTGGTACATGTGACACTATACATATTCCAAATAAAAAAGTCTAGTGGAGTCCAAATTGATTTCTGACGGTCTTAAGAGTATAAATGTCTTAGAATTTTGTTTTTTCTTGCTCCCAATACATAATGAATTTTAAGATCAGACCTTATTAGATATAATACTACTAAAAGTACAAAAAAAAATTCTATAATTTTTGGGATATATAACTAAAACGTGCATCCCACATAATAAATCACGCGTTAAATGTTCTCAAATAACTGATAGTAAAAAAATGTTGTTAGACTTAATACTGAGATTTGTGATTATTGCACTTTTAGTACAAAAATACTAACATTGGGTGTGTTTTAATTATAATGCACCCGAAGTGCGGTATAGTATGTATGTGTATATGTGTGTGTGTATATATATATATATAATTTAGCACAGTACAATATGAATCCGAACAGATCCATCTTCGTAAAGTTGAAGTTGTGTTGTATACAATATAAAGTGTAGCTCATCGGAGAAACTTTACACGGTGATATCGATCTCTTGCAACCGCCAGAGGTGCCATAGAATTTTTTTTTAACGTGCATCGCATGCACGGGGGAGGTGACGTTGGCTTGACCGCTTGAGACTCTAGTTAATTAGATCAATTAATATAATGGTGGAGGCCCTAGCTGTTCTCTTTCGATTAGATAAATCCAATAACCTAAAATAACAGGTCATCAATTTAAGTGAAAATCAGGATGAGATGTTTTACTTTTTATTATAATTTATATGGTTTCTTTTATTTATTAAAGCATCATGTGATGGCTTAGTAGCGTATGTAGGATGCCACTTGATGGTTAAGAAACATTTGTTTAATCGACTTCTATAGGTTCGGATGTTTTTTTTTCAAAAAAAAAGATAGATCTAATGACCTAAAATCGATTTAAAATCGATGGTCGAATGTTTTTTTGGATTTTCTCTAATTTAAGAGTGTCGTATAGTTATTTAGAAATGTTTGTGTGATGTTTAACATATTATAAAGAGAGAATAGAGGAAGAGCGAATAGAGGAAGAGCTTGCTGGATCTAGTAGGTTGATGTCTATCAATGGAAATTTTAGGCCCATCAGAAGAATGATAAATTTAATTATCATGAAAATAAAAAAAGAGAAAGGAACGTAGAGAGAGTAGGTTAGGTACATGCGTGAGAACGCTGCATAGAGGCGTGGACAGAGGTAGATATTTTTATATAGATCTAACGATATAAAATAATGGGTTCACTGATATAAATGAAAATTGACGATCGAATTTCTCTGATTTATTAGAGTGCAACATGATAACTCGAGAGTGTTTATAGGATGCCACGTGGTGGTTTAAGAGTACTCGTAAGAAGTTTAATAGACTATCAATTATGATCATCAAAAGCTATCTAACTATTGAATTTTTTTTCTATGATGTTGTTAGTTGAAAAAGAAGAGAGGGGGTGAGAGGAGAGGAGAGGAGAGATACGTACGTATGTACATGCACGTTCATGCACATATACATGATGTGAAGGGGTGGAAAGTGGGCCTTTTCCATTTTTATATTGCTAAGATAAATCTAACGGCAGAAAATAATTAGTCCATATTTAAGTGGAAATCGATGTTTTTTTGTTTTTTCTTCGTAATTTCTATGATTTTCTCTAATTTATTGGATTGTTACTTAGCGACTGAGGAGCTTCTTTAGTTGTTGATTATTGAAACACAGATGAAGTAATTCTTAAGGCTATGGTTCCACGTGGTAATTTTTTGTAATTAAAATATAGGTAATATCGATGCTATATTTTTTTATAGATAAGACACATCATATGTTTTATAAAGTTTTAAATAGTGAATAACTGTACTTAGCGGATGAGGAGCTTATTTAGTTGTTGATTATTGAAACACAAATGAAGTAATTCTTAAGACTATGGTTCCACGTGGTAATTTTTTGTAATTAAAATATAGGTAATATCGATGCTATATTTTTTTATAGATAAGACACATCATATGTTTTATAAAGTTTTAAATAGTGAATAACTGTACTTAGCGGATGAGGAGCTTATTTAGTTGTTGATTATTGAAACACAAATGAAGTAATTCTTAAGACTATGGTTCCACGTGGTAATTTTTTGTAATTAAAATATAGGTAATATCGATGCTATATTTTTTTATAGATAAGACACATCATATGTTTTATAAAGTTTTAAATAGTGAATAACTGAAGAAAACTAGCTAGGTGGCCCGCGCAATTGCGCGGCTAGCGTCTAATCAAAATCATATATTTTTTAGTGTGATTTTACTTAAAATTTATTAAATAGCTATCTCATTTTCTTAAAGACTTTAAAAGACTAAACCTTATCATCCTCGTGTTTCTAATTATATATTTTTAAAAGTAACACCAGTTGCTACCTCTTATGTCATTTTCTTCTTTGTTTGCTTACTCGATCTACCACTATTTCTATTCATTCTTCTTGGAACCTTTAAAAATTGGATTTTATAGTTTTTAGAGTTTATTGTCACGTTGGGTTTCATTTTTATAATTTCTAGATGTCCCGTCAAACGTTGCCATTATACTCCTCTACGGCCCGTCCACTGTTTCTTCTCTTTATTGTCAATGAGATTTTAAAAATCGAACATAATTATCATTTTTGTTCATTTTTACTTTCTAGAAGTCCCGCCAAACCATCAGCGGCTTTGCCATTGTACTCCTCTACGGCTCACCCGCTGCCTCCCTTCTTTATTGTCATTGTGATTTTAAAATCGAACATGAGTATCATTGGGTTTTTTTTAAACTTTTTGGAAGTTCCGAACCTTTAAAAATTGAACTTGTAGTTTCATTTCTTATAATTTTTAGAAGTCCCATCAAACGATGCCACTATGCCCCTCTACAGCCCGTCCGCTGTCTACTCTTTATTGTCATTATGATTCTAAAAATCGAATATAACTATCGTTTTCTACAAGTCCCGTCAACCGTCGGTGGCTCTGCAGCTATACTCTTATACACCCCGCTCGCTGCTTCTCCTTTTTATTGTTATTGAGATTTTAAAAATCGAATATGATTATCAATGGTTTTTATTTTACTTTCTAGAAGTCCCGGCAACCGCCTTACTTGTTTGCTTCATGGCCTGTCTGACGTCCTTCCTTTTAATCGTCATTAGGATTCTATTTGGTGTTTTATTAATAATTATTATATATTGTATCAACTGCCACCACTCTACTCCTTTATAGGCATATTACTTAATTTATCACGTCATGTCGTCATGTGCTTTAGATGGTATTTTCTTTCAATAATCTTTATTTTTATCACAAATTTTAGTTATTTATAAATTGTATTCCTAATTGAAATCTTATTTTTCTTTTTCTAATTTCAGAATTTATTTTTTAAAAAAATTTAGTTACTACCATATTGTGTTCTTTTAATGTTTTTATTTTTTAATTTTCAATTTCAGTTGTTTTAAAATTGTATTCCTACTTGTACTTTTTTTTAATTTTTCTAATTTTGGATATTATTTTTTTCGAAATTTTAATTAATCTCGTATTGTGTTCTTACGTGGATTCTTCTTTCAATATTGCTTATTTTTAATTCCGAATTTCAGCTAATTTTGAATTGTATTCCTACTTGAACTCTTCTTTTATTTTCTTTTTCTAATTTCGGATTTATTTTTATTTTTATTCCGAATTTTATAATCTCGTATTAGGTTTTTATATGGATTCTTCTTTTAATATTCCTTATTTTTAATTTCGAATTTCAGCTAAATTTAAATTGTATTCCTACTTGGACTCTCCTTTCCTTTTCTAATTTTGGATTTTATTTTATTTTTATTTTGAATTTTGATTAATCTCGTATTGGGTTCTTATATGGAAACTTCTTTCAATATTTCTTATTTCTAATTCCGAATGTTAGCTATTTTTAAATTGTATTTCTACTTGGACTCTCCTTTCCTTTTCTAATTTTGGATTTTATTTTATTTTTATTTCGAATTTTGATTAATCTCGTATTGGGTTCTTATATGGAAACTTCTTTCAATATTGCTTATTTTTAATTTCGAATTTCAGTTATTTTTAAATTGGACTTCTATATGGACTCTCATTTTTCTTTTTTTTTCTTTTTCTCCGATTAATGTGGGAATTTCTAGCCCCTACAGTGAATGTAGTGCCTTCTTTCAAAGATGTTTTAATAATATAATAGATAGATAGATAAGGGGGTAAGGATTTATTGCTTCGTAGGTGATTTTTTTTCTTTGGCAGATATATAGGGCGTAGATTTTTTTTTATGTAACTATGTACGTGCCAGGATATAGGCTGATGGAGGATAGGAGAGGGAGGTGGAAAAAACAATTCTAATAGTAATTACAATAGTTGGTCTTATTAAAGTGCCACATGGTGGTTAAGAAATGTTTGTAGGACTCCCACATGATGGCTTAGTAGCATTTGTAGGAAGTTTTATGGACTTTTAGTATATATAATAGAAGACATATAGATAGATAGATAGATAAAACAGTCAATATGGATTTAAATTACTTATTTAATTGTCAAGAATATAAAGAATTAAACTGGTCATAAAAACGACATATATTTTTCAAAAGTTAATACATGCCGATACACGCATGCATGTAGCCCTCCATGAGGAAGCCATTGTGGTCATGCTCCCGCCGCTGGCTTCGATGGTGAGGGCAGAGCTCTTGACGAATTCCATAGGGTCAGACTCCCCTCGGTACTTCGAGAGTTTAGGGGGGAGGGGGGGCGAAAATCGGGCGGGTACGGCTCTTGCTGCAGCTGCCAAGCCAACGGGGAGTCACTGTTCGGCGCGGCTACGGCCGTGTTCCACACGCCATAAAGCCCCCGGCCGCTGTGGTTTCGCCGCGCTCGCTGGGACCTCCCTTGGCGGCGCTGGTTGATGCGCCTTGAAGAAAAGCGAGTGCACCCTTTCAGCTCCTCCAGCTGGGCCTGCAAGGCCGCGACTGGCGAGCCGCCCTCGCTCCGGAGCATGACTATAGCCCCTCGAAGGTCCTCCAACTACGCGGCGATTGCTGCCGCATGCGCACTAGTGCCCTCCAGCTCCGCGCGCCGGTCCTCACGGTGATCTTCGTGGGCGTCTCTATGGGCATCCTCGCGGGTGTCCTCTCGGGCGTCTTCTTCGCCCGCGTCTCGACGATCCTCGTGCTCCACATCGTCGTCACCGGTGGTGCCGCCGCCACCACCGGTGGCGCTGTCATCGCCCCCGAAGTGATGTGGAGCCCACAGCACCCTTCGCGGCCGCCTTCCTCTTCAATGCTTTCCTCGGCGGCATCTCTCTCTCTCTCTCGGCTTTTTCTTTGTTCCGCTCCCCACGGACGGCGCCAATGTTGGAACAAAACCAACGAGGGTTTATGTAATTCTTCTATTCCCCCCTTCTAAGGGAACATTTGCATATTTATACTCATTAACTTACAAAGAAAGTTACAATGATATCCCTAGTTATCTAGCTTTACTTAGGTGGCTCACAAGTGGGCCACGTTAAGAGCTATTGGTAAAATCAAGGGAGACACGGGTGTGGATTGCGCCCATTAAGGCGACAGTATGGCGTGCCCCCGTTGCCGGCTATTATCCGAGTAATAGCATGCTACGGGTAATAGCCGGCTCCGGCTCCTGTCTCGCCAACTGAGCCATGACGTCAGAGGTTGTTAGCGAGCGAGCAGTGTGCTTTAAATGGCGCCCCATGTTTTGCCGGGGCTCCGCACTAGGCTTCGGCTCCGGAGCCCCGGAGGGGGCTCTAGAACCCTGGAGCCGAGAGCTCTTTCCCCAGCAAAGGAGGGAAGCCCGTACCATCTCTCCAGAGCCATCTATCCCCCCCTCCTCTCACCAGAGCTGGCTTGCTTGTTGCCTGAGGGGCAACTCGGCCTTCGGAGGACCGCTACGGAGGCTCTTCCTCCGAGTAACCCAGGAATGGGCATGAGGGTTGGAGCCCTTCCCCCAACACTATCCAACCTGCGCAGGTTGCCGAGAGATTCAGAGACGCGAACCTGACCTGCGCGCAGGCTAAAGAATGTTCATGAGCCGTTACAGATGAGGGTGTCATCTGTAATGGTTGAAGTTCCTGAGCCGTTACAGATGAGTGCCATATGTAGCGGTCGCTTAGCCGTTACAGACGACATGCCACATCACATCTGTAACTGTTGTGTTGTAACGGATGCCCAAATTGTTAAAGATGACATTCTTTAGCCGTTATATATTGTGCTAGATCGTGCTAGTGATATATTGTCGCCTCGCCCTCCTCAAGTAAGTCACAGAACCAGTAGCTCTCACTCTTAGCCCTATCCAACCAACCATATTCATCAGTGAGCTCCCCGGCCCGTCCATCATTGAACTCTAATCGTTTAGCAACATTTGATCAACCGCTGAATCCGAGACACGATCGATGGCTGCGATCGTTGCTTTTCTCACCGTCCTGATCTGCCTTCTCCTCGCCGACGGCGCCGCTCTTGTGACCAAGCGCACGGACGACAAGTCCGAAATCTGGGGCTACGTGTCCGTTCGGCCAAGTAAGTAATTAAGAACAACATTTGTGCGTACGCATATTTTGTATTAATTTTCCTGTATGATCACTGATTTCACTGACGACATGCTTGTTGCTTGTCACCACGGCGGACGTTGCAGGGGCACATATTTTCTGGTGGCATTACACCAGCCCCCACAGGGTGTCGTCGCCGACGAGGCCGTGGCCAACGATCCTCTTGCTGCAGGGTAGCCAGCTGGTACGTACGTCGTCCCTGCATATATATGCATGACAGTTGACATCTTTAATTATTTTATTTATGTCGTTTTCGTCATATATATGCTTGTCGATCGGTCGGTCACACGTGCAGGGAGGGTCTTCTGTTGGCAACGGCAACTTCGCTGAGATCGGGCCGCTGGACGAGGAGTTGAAGCCACGCAACTCGACGTGGCTCCACAAGGCCGATCTACTGTTCGTGGTGAGAGACACAGCAAATTAACTGATCATGTCCCTCTCTGTTCGTCCTCTGAATATATATCGAATGTAGGGGTGAAAACGGTCACGGAAATTGGCGCCGTTTCCGTTTAAGGGGTACCGTTTCCAACCGTATTATTTTTGACTAATTTTAAATTTTTTTTTCTAATTTCTTTCCGTATCGTATTAATGTCGATACTGAGTAGTTTAAATGGTAAATATGGTCAATTATCAGCCAATCGAGCATCGTTTCCAAAGATATGCTACCGATTATGACCGTTTCCGATCGTTTTCACCCCTAGATTCGAATGTGATCGATCGATCGAGCTGATGGATGGATCTTTGACAACAATGGCGCATGCAGGACCACCCGGTGGGTGTGGGCTACAGCTACGCCGACGACCGGAGCGGGCTCGCGACAACAGACGTGCAGGCAGCCGCCGACGCCACTGAGCTTGACAAGGCCCTGGCCAGCAGGATTCTTCCCGACCTCAAGAGCAGCCCGCTGTTCATCGTGGGGCGAGCGTACGGTGGCAAGCTCGCCGCCATGATCGGCGCCTCGCTTGCCAAGGCCATCCGCGCCGGCGACATCAACCTCACTCTCGGAGGTAATTAATTCCGTAATTATGAAATAGATCCCCCAACAAACTAACATATGCAACAACTCTACTTTTGTGTGTTCGTTAACTACATCTTCTTCTACGGACAGGCGTTGTGATCGGGAATGGCTGGATCTCGCTGGCTGATTTCTCGGTAAGCATGAACACCAGACCATCGTCTTCTTGAGGCCCTTAACAAAATAAATTATAATCGGCAGTAGTTCCCATCAGATCGGTACTTCCCATGGACCAAAAACAAAAAAACGTTTTAACATATGGACAAGTTGATGACTACAATTTATAAATAAAATTTTCTAATTGATTTAACTTTTAATATTTTTGAATACAGAACATTTGAATTAAACTGTTCACTAGTTTGGACCATGGTTCATAATTAAGATGTCATCGGATGGAATGTCCACCTATGTTACTATACGTCATGACCTCTAAGAGTGGATGACGTCAGCTTGTTAGAGGATAGCGATGGCACGGCAAAATTCAGTACATATATGCATGGTTAAAAAATTAAGGCTAAGAGGCTCTCGTTATGGCCCAACCTTAGTTGGTCAGTAAATATGGATTGGATTATTTGTTCACAATTATAGATGTATTGGTGTATAAAAATATAGATGTGGGTTCAGTACATATATGCTTACAAATTTACCACACTATTTTCCACATGTGCTCAGAACACTGTAAAATAAATAATCTTTTAATTATGCCTACAACTCATGCCCAACATGTGCTCTAGAACATTGTACAAATTTACAAGGCTATTTTCCGCATATGTTAAAGAACATTGTAAAGAAATAGTTTTCTAATTAAGATGCTCTAATTGTCATCGAACACTTGTATTCGTGGCCCACGGGTAAATTAACTAAACTTTTTGTGTCCTAAAAGAAAACCACTGTAAGAAAGAATTCCTAGAGAGATCAAAATAATGGAAATGTTATTAGCGAGTCCGGCATGGCTGGCATGAAAAGGAACGGGGATCATCTGGTAGCTCATTACAGGGGCGGACGTGCCCATTAGGCGGCATGGGGCGGCCGGCCCAGCTACGGCCCGCGCCGCCCCACGCCCCCACCCCCCATACCACTACTTCGCCTTCTCGCTACCGCATCGTTGCGCCGACGCTTCGTCTCCGCGAGGACCGCGACTCCGCACGCCGTCTCGCACTCTCGCTCGTTACCGCCGTCCCGCACTGCCGCACCGGCCACCGGTGCACGCGACGGTGACGCCTAGCCACCGCCCGGCGCCTAGTGACGGCCAACGACTGGCCCGATGCCGCTCGCAGCCGGCGCTCAGCAACTCGCTTCTCCTCGTCTCCTCCTCGCCTCCAGCCTCCTCCTGCTCTGTGCCAACGCAACGCCGTCGCTGTCAGCCCGTCACCGTCGTCGCCTTACGTTTGGTCCGGCCGTCCCGCTCCCTGGCCTGGCCGGTAGTCCGCAGCACAGGCACAGCAGCAGCTAGCAGGCTGCAGGCTAGCGCCTAGACGCCTGGCGCCAACGAGTCAGCGACCTCAGGGGTAAGCCGGTAGGGGCAGCAGTACCAGTTGGACCATTTTAATCAAATCATCCTCTTCCTTGGACCATTTTATTGTAGTCAAGTAACAAGCAAATTTGTTTGTTCCTCTTGCAAATGATCTGTTCTTGCTGTCTAGATCAGTTAATCATCTGTTTAGGTTAATGGAAATAGTAGGTACTCCTAGCTAACACTGTTCTACTGTGAAAATGGAAGGCATGCGCAGTTACTTGCATATTATTTACTTGTCCTACTGCATCTTTTGGTGCATGATGAATTATATATGATGCAAATATTATTTCTTTGTTATAAAATGGTTTTATTTGCCTCAAATATATTTTTATGCGATTACGGTATAAATACGGTATTTTATTTTATCTAGGTGTCTTTATAAAGCGAACATTTTCGCCCCATCTTATTTTTAATCCTGTGTCCGTCACTGGCTCATTTGGCATACCAGTGAATATTACTAGGGCAAAAAACTTCCCAGCGTATGCCAGTAGTGTAGTAATCTAGCATGTGAAGTGCCAAATCCAGAAAAAGAAATAGAAATGCTTAAGATTAACAATCCCGCTTATAATAAAATAAGTCCTGCATTCGTACTCCTTTTGGTTATATTTACTTTGGACTAGTCTCCGAATGCTAGTCCTGGGGAACTGATCATTTTCTTAGTGGCAAACAGTAAGAGACGGTTGTACATTTGTCAAATGTTCATGAATGTAATCTTTTAGACTTTTACTGGAAGGGATACTGCGATAAGTTACTTTAAGTTTAGCTTAGTGATCAGAGTACCAATCAGGGTAACTGCGAGAGTTATGCAAAAGTGTTGTGCTCTGTCACAGCTGATCATATTCATAAGTAGTCTTCATAACACCAAACAGAGCAATAAGCATTGTTAGTTATTATAGTGAACAAGATGTCATGACAACACATAACAACTAACTTTATAGGTTCATATGGTTTGGCAATTCAGTTCTTGATGCATAGAGAAATTGGTGTATGCTCTACTTTCACTTTCACCTTCACTTTCACAACAATGAAAAATAAATTGGGCCTGTAAGTAGTCGCTTTCATACTTTCAACTTCACTTTCACTATAGCTTTGGGTTTGGCAATTCGCTTTCACTTTATAGAGTAGTCGTGCTCTGCTCTATTCAGATATGTCTTTTTACATAGCATTTCCTCTTCCTTAGTTCCTTATAAGTAAACAATTCCAGATCATGTAAATTAAACATGCAAGATTCAGAACGTGGAACCATAAACTTCTGATCGATCAGAAAACAAACATAATACCGTAGCTAATGGAACTACATTGTGTGAAAAATCCGCTCAAGTACCTGGGCACGATCAATCTTCCTCCAACAAGTAAGTTAATTACCGCAACTGCTCTGTCGACTTTTGCAGCTCACCTACGCGCGGATGTTGTCCGATGTGTCGTGGCTGGACGGCAACGCCGTCGACGACGTCAACAAGTAAGTTAATTACCGCTAGCTAATTAATCTCTCGAAATACATTGGCTCCTGGCTGGCTCTGAGTAAACCGAGCATTTGGATATCTCTAATCACATGCATGCTCCTTCACCTTGATCTCAGGATGGCAGGGAAGGTGAAGGAGCAAACCGCGGCGGGGCAGTTCGCCACCTCGCTGCAGACATTCACGGACCTTCTGTACCTGATCGACTCCAAGAGTGATAGCGTCGTAAGTGTACTACAACCATTATTTAACTTATTAATTAAACGCTTTTATTTCTAGTATCCACATCTCCCTTTGCTGTCGTGCGCATTACAGTAATACAAGCAATGGAAGTGGCAATGAATTACCGCAATGCAAACTATAGGGCATGTTATTTTCTCCGACAAAAGTTAGATGAAGATTAAGATTTTCGTGGCACGCCTTTTCAAACTGCTAAACGGTGCGTTTAATGCGAAAACTTTCTATATAAAAGTTGCTATAAAATATCATATCAATCTACTTTTCAAGTTTGTAATAATTAAAACTCAATCAATCATACGTTAATACCATCTCGTTTTGCGTAAAAAAAACTTTATCTTTATCTTGAGAAGAAAAGAACACCACCGCAGTAGTGTGAGTTTATATTTGTACAGGGATAGATGTTGCAGAGATTCTGCTTGCAACTGGAGTAGCTAGCACCAACAGTTCAACTACATGACTGGCACCGGCATGGGCATGATGCTAATAACGGGCGACAACACACCGAAAGCTCGCTCGTCGCCATTGACGATGTATCTCGGCAGGGACATCTCAACGATCATGAACGGCGTCATCAAGCGGAAGCTCAAGATAATCCCCAAGGACATGTCAAAATCGTATTCATTCTGCTCGCTGCTGTAATTCAATTCCAACATAACTTTGTGCATATTCTGAACTTCAGGTGGCAACAGTGGTCGCTTGATGTCTACGAGGCGATGAAAAACGATTTCATGAGGCCAGCCATCAACGTGGTAAGGGAACAGATATCTCTAATGAAATGTATATGAGTTCTTCAATTCACTGGTGCTAGGCTAATTTAATTCTGCTGTTTTAGGTGGATGAACTGTTATCTCTCGGTGTCAACGTCACATTGTATAATGGACAGGTGAGTAATAATTACACTATTTCGTAGCTCTATGTACACTTACGACTGTGCAGTAAATTTTTGTGTTGTTTTAGGAATTAAAATTTGAATTATTGTAAAAAAAATATTCAGTTAGATTTGTCCGGAATAAAAAAAAAACAATGCCACTAGTGGCAATGAACAGCCCTAAGCCCCTAACTAGCATGGCTCAGCTCAATTGATTAATTCTAAGTGATTATTTTCGTACAATTTCTCTTACAATTTGCTGTCTGAAGCTCGACGTCCTGTGCTCATCAACTGGAACACAAGAGTGGCTGAAAAGGCTTAAGTAAGGGTTTGTCCTCTGCCCATTTTTACAAACTCAAGCTTTTTCTGCCAGAAGAATTCTCACTTTAAGCTGCATTTCAGATGGGATGGGCTGAACAACTTCTTTGGCCCGGAAACCACTGCATTTCTGCCTCCCCTACTATATTCCCAATGGCTTCGTGAAGGCACACAAAAATATATATATTGATCTGATGCGACTTGTACAAATTAAGCTAATGCGTCTAACCGTGTGTTTTTGGAATTTGTAGGTGCCGGTTGACCAACCCTGCACTACATTGCGCATGATGTTAGGAAACGATAAGCGAACAAACGATAAAAAACAATAGATCAATCATAGAAGACACGAGATTTAACGTGGAAAACCCTCCCAAAACAGAAGAGAAAAAAACCACGGGCGCCAGCTAGCAAAATATCTTCACTATATCTGAGGTGAGATTACATCGCCGCACGGCGGCTTGCAAGAGATATATATATGGTGGAACCCTAAAAGGGATGACGATCCTCCGCTACGGCAGAAGCTGACCTTTATTAAGTGCAAATGAATTTAGATCACAACTCAACATATAATAGGCACTATCATGCAATCCCCAGACGTTTGATTATTCACAAAAAGTAGAAGTACAGCCAAGCGTGATATCTTGGCTTCTAGTATCTGAAATAAGAACTTCAACTCGTGTGTGATGAACAGTAGTAGTAGTATTAGTGTTGACTTGGATGTAACTGAATTTGGCTTGCTTTTTTATTTTTTAAATTCACTATGAATTCGGTTTGTTCTGCGCTATATATTCTTGTGGTCTTGGCAAGGGCGATAATCTCGGAGGTTTGCATTGCTTTTCTCCCCGTTGGGCGCTCGAGCTATAGCCATGCATCCGGCTCCCTGATGGTGATGATCCCTGCAGCTTCTCCAGCAGCTGGTGCTTAATTAATTGTTGCCGGATATGGTGGTGAATCGATCGGCGGATCGGAGGTTGGCGCCACGGCGATCGACGATGCCAAAACCTTTGTTCAGATCTAGATCTAATCAGCACAATATCGTCAAGAGGACGAGGAAAGAAACGAATTAAGAAGTTGTGTGCATGATTCGTACCTCTCTTGCTGAACCTGATCAGTGCCTCAGTGGCGATTGTTGCACACGAATCCTACTAGCACTCACTCACTTTACTCTCATGCACATGCACCACTACTCGTGGTTGCACGTACGTAGACTACTTGTAGTTGCTATGCGACAATATGGTCTATGGTCTATCAGTCTCTGTGGATGCCATGTTTATGCATCTGCATCCACATGTGTGTTGCTTTTGTTATTTGCTTTTTCCCTATTGGAATGAACACTATTGCTTTCTAGAAAGCAGTGATGATTACTTTCTATCTTGCAAAACCACTCACATTGAATCTGTGATTTGGACGTAACCCGCCAGCGAGCCGGCTGCTCCTATATATATGTGTGCGCTCTCACAACCTCTCCTGCACCCACAGATCAGGCTCATTCTCATAGTCATTTTGTACTTGCTCATTTTTGTAACTAGAGATAGAGAAAGCAAGGTATAAGAGCTAGCTAGCGTAATACTAGCTCATTAGCAGCATCTCCTTTGTTGTTGTTCTAGTAGCTCCATTCCGTATTTGTTCTTCTTAGTTTCAACTAGACTATACTTCTTCGTTCCCACAAAAAAATCAACCTAGTATTAAAGGTAATATTTTCCAATATAACGAATCTGGACAGGCTGTCCATATTCGTTGTACTAGGAAATGTCACCTTAATACTAGGCTGGTTTTCTTTGGTCGGAGGGAGGAAGACAGTATAGTTATACTAGGAAATGTCATTTTCAATACTAGGTTGGTTTATGTGGGATGGAGAGAGCAGAGTCCAGACTACCATGGCTAACTAGCAGCTGTGTTGAATCCTCGTCGTCCTCCTCCTAATCCCAATGCTGCATGCGGCCTCGTCTGCATGAACGGTGTACGACGTGTTGGAGAAAAAAGCCCTGATCCCCCGGGCGTGAAGTCTTTCGTGCTTCACCCATGACGGCCACATGGAGGGGTTAGCCTCCCCGGTGAGTGTAACATCGTTGTTACCGTACGTCGCCGGTAAGAAATACAGGATCCATTTCGACAGCGTCGTCTTCATCGGGCCTCGTCAAGCCTGCAGGGTCCATCAGCGAGCTGAACGGCGCTAGGGGCCAGGTAACGTCGACATTGAAGGCGATCTTCCATGTCGATCGACGTACCGCTCCGGCAACAATCTCACGTTCAAGTTCGGCGACAACACTACTGCCTCTTAATTTTCCCGTCAGCGACTTCACCAACAGCCCCGCCTGCAACTGAGCTCGTCGTCTCACGTCCATGCAGCATGCCCAGATGGCCTCCTGATGATATACTCCCTCCGTTTCAAAATGTTTAACACCGTTGACTTTTTAGTACGTGTTTGATCATTCGTCTTATTTAAAAAATTTAAGTAATTATTTATTCTTTTCATATCATTTGATTTATTATTAAACATACTTTCATGTACACATATAGTTTTACATATTTTATAAATTTTTTTAATAAGACAAACGGTCAAACATGTGTTAAAAAGTCAACGGTGTCAAACATTTTGAAATGGAGGGAGTATGTACTACGGCATCCAACTCGTGTCTGCGTCATGTACGTGCTAGCTTATACTCCATCCGTCCCATAAAAAGTCAACTTCTAGAGATGAACTTGGATAAGCATTTATCCAGATTCACACTTAGAAGTTATCTTATTTTTGGACGGAGGGTATATATATATCTGCGTTTATTTTATAGATCCACTGATGTGTTAAGTAGTAAGATGATGTATGTGTGCTAATAATTAATATATATGACTTTGTCCGTCGTCTTAAAATGATTTGGTTTTTTGTGTGCATTAAGTAATTAACCTCCGTGCTTGGATAATTAAGGCAGCGCAGTTCATGTACCATATCCTAGCCTGCCTATCGGATCGATACTCCTTTCTACTATATATATGACTCGACTATATTTTTTAGGATATTATATTCTATTATCTAAATATATACTTCCTCCGTTTCAAAATGTTTGACACCGTTGACTTTCTAGCACACGTTTGACCGTTCGTCTTATTCAAAAAATTTTGTGAAATATGTAAAACTATATGTGTACATGAAAATATATTTAACAATGAATCAAATGATATGAAAAGAATAAATAATTATTTAAATTTTTTCAATAAGACGAATGGTCAAACACGTACTAAAAAGTCAACGGTGTCAAATATTTTGAAACAGATGGAGTATATATACTCTCTCCTTCCCTAAATATTTGATGCCGTTGACTTTTTTAAACATGTTTGACCGTTCATCTTATTCAAAAACTTTTGTGAAATGTGTAAAACTATATGTATACATAAAAGTATATTTAACAATAAATCAAATGATAGGAAAAGAATTAATAATTACTTAAATTTTTTGAATAAGACGAATGATCAAACATTTTTAAAAAAATCATTGGTGTCAAACATTTTGGGATGGAGGGAGTATATGACTCGAGCTGATCAAACGAAAATTTAGATTTAGATAAAGTTTTTGATGCAACGTTAAGACTGCTGTCATTTAACGGCAAGCTTATTAGAATCTTTTTTATTTATTATATAAAATATTAAAGATAGAAGTTTAACTTTTCCCAAGTTTAACAGGACAGTGTTGATTAATTTTAAGTCATGCCTTCCCCGAAAAAAAAAATTAAGTCATGCCTTTGACAAGAAAACCAAACACACATAGAGGAAGAAGTAAAAGGGAGAGATGGATCAAGCTAGTAAATTGGTTAGGATGGCAATTTTGCCCATGGGTCCGGGTATCCGCGGATACCTGACCCAATGGGCACAAATGTGGGTGTGATTTTTTACCTGTGGGCACGCCCGCCCGAAACCTGTAGACATTGTGGGTAATAGCCGGGTTTCATTTTTTGCCTGTGGGTAACCCATTCCCGACCCGATACATATGTATTATCTAATTTCGACTTATCTCTTAATTCTTATACCCCTTTCTCTTGGTTCATTTGTGATACTAACTAATAATAAGTTGTGATGTAATTCAAATTATTGTTGATAACTGATAATTTGGTAATTGTTGATTTTATTTCTCTTTGTTAAATTATATATCTTTCGAGTTATTATTCATGTGAGATCCATTGGGTACCCGCCAGGTATAGAGTTTTGCCCGCTAACCCTAGTGGGTAGGGTTTGGGCGGGCGACAACGGGCATGGGTTCGGGCATGGTTTTGCTCTACCCATGCCCGACCCGACCCATTGCCATCCCTAAAATTGGTTTATCTCCTCGCATGCATAGAATCAGGCCGGGGCCTCCCCCGATATCTATCGCCGTATATTGGCACTGGCCATAGTGACGAGCTAGCACTACTACGGAACCAGTCATCCATAAAGGGCCGAGACCCTCATATGTGTCGGAAAAGTTGTCAATGATTATTGGTCAGTGATGTGAAATCCACATTCACATTCACTTACATTTCACATACACATATATACATTTTACATTCACATATTGAACCGACATTATTATCACATTTCACATTCAAATTCACCAATTTATTACCTTTTCTCATTACCAAAACGTTGAAGCATCTTCTAGTGACAACCATGCATATTAACCGCGACCTGTGAAATAAGTATGCAAAATGCGAAAGAAGTTATAAATATATTACTTACTAATATAAATGTTGACAAGCGTACATAGATAAAATAAACATAATCAAATAGTAATTGTTTTCCAACATTAAAAGTGACTTAATCATATTTTTCATACAAATATGATTAACTGATCTACGATAAATCATCTAGTACGGTAGGTGCCCTTCAAAGATATAATTTCTTGTAGGATAAAGTCAGCCAATTCTTCTCTAATATTGGCGAAGTTGTGCTCTGGAATGTTGAAAAGAAACATTATGAAAGAGAGGCGTCAAGTTAATACATATCTTACTGTCACGCCCTGATAAATCCATCCCGAATTAAAAATCACTTTTTAAAAGGAATAATAGAAATTTATTAAAAGTCTAAAAAAAATCTCAAACACTAAAATAAATCCAAGAAAAATTCGAATTGGGCTTGGAGTATTTTCTTAAATTCTCCATGCTCTAAATTGGTCTCACAATTTTCACTTGAATTTTCATAGCACAATAAAAATAATTTAAATGCAAAAAGACCAAATTCATAGTGAATTAAAATGAAAAATCTAAAAATAATTCTCTCCTTCTCTTTGGGCCATTTTCGGCCCAAAGTCCTCCTCTCCCTCAGCCCGTGGGCGAAGTCTGCTCTTTCTCCTCCCTCCTCATCCTCTCTCCCCCGGCCCATCCTTTTCATCAAGCCGGCCCACCCTCCTTCCCTCTCCCCCTTGGGCCGCCTCGGCCCAGGTCCTCACCTCCTCGCTTGGGCGTGGCCCAGCCGGCCAGGGAGGAGGCGTCGTCGTCTTCCTCCAGCCGCCGCCTGTTCATCTCTCCCTGCCGAACTCAAGCGCCGCCGGCATGCCGATCTCAATAGAATACCAAAAATCGGTTCCTCTCCTTCTCCTCATCAATTCCCCCGCGTTTTCCCCTCTTAATTTGGCCTTGAATCGTCGAATTTAATCTCCGGTGAACCGCCGCCATTGATGGCCGACGCCCCCACCGTCTCCGGCGTCGTTCTCCTTCCCCGGCGCCGTTCCTCCTCCCCAAGCTGCTATAAAAGAGAGTCCCGACCCCCTCCTCTCTTCCTAGCCGCCGCGCCGCCTTCTTCTCGCACCGCGGCCGTCGCGCAACTCCGGCGGCCCTCGCCGGTGGTCGGGACCTCCTCGGAGCCCGGCGTCGCCACCATCCGCTTTGCAACAACCTCCTCTTCCCCGGCCTCGCCTCCATTTCTCCTGGAGACCGTCGGAAACTTGACCTTGCTGGTGAGCAGCGGTGACATCGCCATCATCCTCGTCCTCCGGCAACCCTCCCTACTCGCCGGAGCACTGCCTCGCTGCGCCGTCGCTGCTGTCCGCTGCACCTCGGCGTCTTCGTCCTCGGTCGCGTCTCCTCACTGCCCGAGGACCCCAGGAACACCCACCCAGGTTTACGATTCCAACAAAATCCGACCGGATTTCATGAAATTTCGACGTTTCGACGAGGCTCGAAAATAGAAACCGTATGATATTTCGAGAAGTTTCATCCAAATTCAAATTTGAATTGATAAAAAAATAAAAAAATAAAATAAAATCTTATAAATACTATGATATTCATAGTACCTATTGGGATATAAATTTTTTTAAAAAAATATGTATTGTGTGTATTTACTAAAACTTACATCAGGAAAGAAAAGAATAAAGAATTAAAAAAAGGAAAACAAATCACTTATCGAAATTTCGCCAAAACCGACCGGTTTTGATAACTTGTCGGCAAACTCAGAGAATTTGTATTCAAATTTTGGTTTATAAAATTTGTTCGGAATTTACCGGTTTTCCACCGAATTTCACGAAATTCTGAATTCCACCAGCGCCCGAAACGGAAGGGCATGTCGAAATCGTAAACCCTGCACCCACCCCAACACCATCGCCTTCCTCCGGTCGTCGTTCCCGCCATGACGAAGAGCTGCCCATCATCATCATCTTCGAGTCCGCAGCGCCAAGCCCGTCGTCCTCCGCCTCTTTGCCAAGCCTGAAGATCGTCGAAGCCATCCCCTCGTCGTCGGCCCGTTCGTCATCCTCCTCCATTCGTCGTCATCGCACCAAGGTCGTCAACGCCTCAACGGTCACTGCCGTTGTTCCCTCGCCGCGCCGTGCCCGTGGTGAGAACCCTCCCCTTGCTGCCCTCTCCTCGTCTTCCCCGTGGCCGCCACATGGTTCCCCATATGTGCAGCCCGAGTTGTATTCCTGTGAGGCCCGCTTGTCAGCCTCTTATTTCAGTTGACACGTAGGGTCTCCCTTCATCCTTCCCATGGATAGTCTCTTTGGACCCGGTCCATGGTGAACTAGCCGTCTGACTCGTGGGTCCCGGTTGCCAGTTGCTCGATCCTTTCTCTCTCGAGCGATATTACATTAATTTAACGATACAATAATAATTAAACAACTTGGAAATATCCATTTTAATTGCAACTAAAATTTGGATGGTCATTTCTCGGCCATACGAGCTCTTAATTGACGCTTTTATATTGTTTAATTTCTGATATAACTTAAAGAACCTGTGTTTGTTGTTTTTATGTGTTGTTATTGTTTCTTTTTTAGAGTTGTAGCCCTGTTTTGTTGTTCGTGTAGTTGCCGTCGTTTCTGAAGTTCCCGAAGTGCATATCAAGTCATCAGAAGACCTTCTCTTCGAGCAAGGCAAATCATACCATATTCCTTGAACATATTGTATTCCATTATTGCAAAAACTACGTTGTTTCACTTCTATATGCACCGCTTTTATAAATTACATGGCACTCACTATTGCTTATTTAATAGTTAATATTTCTATTATTCTCGTTATATAGCCATGTTGTTGAATTGCTACCCATGCTCTTGTCAGCCTTAGTAAAATGATAAAATGACTAGTATGGCACTGTATATGATGGATTTACTAGTTGCTTTAGGTTGGGCTTATATATACTTAGATCCAACATAGAACCTCTTTTTATAAATTAGACCGTGGGTGACAACTAAAATATGCAAGAATGATGATTAGGTGGTTGGTTGAGCCTGGACATATGGGAATCTCATTCAAACTCTCTAAACATGTTTTTGGTGGGGCGCGACATGCATGGTTTTGTTAGAAGCACCTTAGCCACTATAAGGACTGGTCTTCGGGCCTCTGTTGTAAAGTATAACAGTGCAACCACAAGTCTAATGGGTAAGGCCTGACTAGATCATCTCAAAACAAAGGCCATCGATATGATAGGTCTGGGGCCAGGGGAGGCCGACTTTGACCTGGCGCATGAGGGGGCTGGTCTCGTCCCGAGGGATCCGGCAACCTTTACCTTGTCGGGGACCGGAGGGCGGCGAAACCTTAGCGGGTCTTTCTATTTTGGGTTAAGCTAGGTGGATGGTCTTGTCACGATCTTGACTTTTTGGTACCTTTTCGGTATCGCGATGCATGGCTAACATGAAGTCAAGTATTGTGTCTTGTGGGTAAACATGTACACCTCTGATCAAAGTAAAACTATTCGAATAGCCGCGCCCTCAGTTATGGGCAAGCCTAGCAATGTATCCAAGTTAATTTTTTTCTTCTAAGTGAAGGATGGAATTCATGGAACTTTGGACATGTGATTAACCTGGGTTTAAGACTGGTATGCGTGGGTTCGCAACCGTGATAATATTGCTTAGAAATAGGACCGAGTTGAAACTATGCTTTAAAAACATTAAAATATTGCAACTTTGGCTTTACGCAAAAATAAACCCTATTATGCCAACTCTTTGTTCCCCTTTGCATTATAATTCATTTCCCGACATGGCTTGCTGAGTACCGTGGTTATAACCATTCTTGCTCAATCTTTCCCCCCCTCTAATCAAATAAGTTGTTTGAAGAAGAAGTCATAGGTGGAGTCCTGGCTTATACCCCAGTTGAGCGCCTGTGATGATGGAGCCGTAGGCCCGCTAGTCCGTTGGTGTTATTCTTTTGTTGCTAGGCCTAATGTGCCGTTGTAATAATGTAAATACTATCATGTTAATTAATAAATATCTGTCTTTTGTATCAAGTTTGTTGTGGTGTACCCCCGGCTTTTCCTGGAACAGGGATTAATACACTAGCATTCGGGAAAGGTATTTTCCGGGCATGACACATACGCAAACCTATTTTTAGGTGAAATACTAATTGCCGGATTTATAAACCCATGAACCTCACGATCCAAGGAGGTCACTTTTGTAGTGAGAACCTTCATGCGATGACATACATGAAATCCGCAGGTTTCGCTGGATTGTTGCTTGCATTTGTAGCTATCATGGTGAGCCGCTAGAACAAAATTCGGCAACCTCGGCACCTGCGTCCACTCATGCGACAGCGTCGGTATCAGGGAATACTGGCGCTACCTCGGGGGCCACTGGCTCGTTCTCGGGGTCTGCGCAACAGAAGGAGCAGCAGGCACTGATGCTCCAGTCCAGGGGGAGCACATGGCACCGGCGACCCCACAAAGCATGTCATTTGCGTCTCCGACCACGACTGCGCATGATGAGGCGTGAAGTTCGACAGCGGTCAACTAGGCGACAGCTGAAGCAGGCAGTCGATCAGAGTCGACGCAAGTGATAGCTGCATCGATTAGACTCAGAACACGTCTCCAAAGTAGGATTAGAAAAGAAAAGGTATACATTGATGTTATGTTAAATGGATTAATTTTACATCTTCTGGTGAACCATGGAGTTTAGAAGAGGCAGTAAATGATAAACATTGGAAGGAGGCCATGGATGCAGAATACATGGCGCTAATGGAGAACAAAACCTGGCATTTGGTTCCTCCTCAAAAAAGAAGGAATGTCATAGATTGTAAATGGGTGTACAAAATGAAAAGAAAGGCAAACGGCGGCGGCCTAGACAGGTATAAAGCTCGACTGGTTACAAAGGGCTTCAAACAAAGGTATGAAATTGATTATGAAGACACTTTCAATCCAATTGTTAAAGTTGCCACAATCAGGATAGTTTTGTCTCTTGCTGTTTCTAAAGGTTGGAGTCTTAGACAGCTAGATGTTAAAAATGTTTTCCTTCATGGAGTTTTAGAAGAGGAAGTTTACATGAATCAACCACCAGGATATGAAAAGAAAAGTTTGTATAATTATGTCTGTAAACTGGATAAAGATCTTTATGGGCTGAAACATGCACCTCGAGCTTGGTATTCTAGGTTGAGTGCTAAATAATTGATCTAGGATCTATGTCCTCGAAGGCAGACACGTCACTGATCTTTTATAAGAAAGGACATGTTTCTATATTCCTTTTGATATATGTTGACGATATTATTGTAACTAATTCTACACCAGATGCAACTTCAGCACTCTTGCAGGAACTAAGTAAGGATTTTGCATTGAAAGATCTTGGTGACCTACATTACTTCTTGGATATTGAGGTTCACAAGGTAAGAAATGGCATTCTGTTGAGTCAAGAGAAGTATGCATCAGATCTGCTACGGTGAGTTGGTATGCATGAATGTAAACCGGATAGTACTCCTCTATCAACTTCAGAAAAACTTTCAGTAAATGAAGGAACATTACTTGGGCCTCGGATTCAACTCAATATAGGAGTGTAGTTGATGCTTTACAATACTTAACACTGACCAGACCATATACTCTTTTTCAATAAATAAGGTATGTCAATTTTTACATGCTCCAACTTCAACTACTGGGCAGTTGTTAAGAGGATATTAAGATATTTTAAGTATACGGTTAATATGGGCCTAAGGTTTAGTAGAGCATCTTCTTTACTTGTCAATGGTTTTTCAGATGTAGATTGGGCAGGGTCTCCAGATGATAGAAGATCCATATGAGGTTTTGTTGTATTCTTGGGACCTAATCTAGTGTCATGGAATGCCAAAAAAAACAAGCAATAGTATCAAGGTCAAGCACTGAAGCTGAATATAAAGCGTTAGCCAATGCAACGGCAGAAATCATGTGGATATAGACGCTGCTATAGGAATTGGGAGTGGAGTCACCTCGAGCAGCTAAATTATGGTGTGTTAATCTTGGAGCTAAGTATCTTTCTGCTAATCCAATCTTTCATTCCTGTACAAAACATATAGAAGTTGATTTTCATTTTGTGAGAGAAAGGGTAGCTAGAAAGTTACTTGAGATTGCATATATATCTACTTAAAGATCAAGTTGCAGATGGCTTTACAAAGGCTATACCTGTGAGGCAATTAGAGATGTTCAAGAACAATCTTAATCTAGAAAGAGTTAAGATTGAGGAGTGTTAGATAGACTATAATTCTCTTATCATCTCATGTATGGAGATATGCACGGATGGTTGTTGGTTCGGATAGACAGAAGATAGGAATCTAATCCCTTGTAATCAGGATCCCGAACCAACATCACCTCATGCATATATATTTGTAAGCAGGCTCGCATCTGAGTTTTATAATGATCAGTAGCATAATCCAATCTATAGCCAGTTAGATAAATCCCTATGTATTTAACAAATAAATAAACATAAAGTAGCCTCCAAATTTGTTACTTCCTACTTTTTCATATTATAAGTCATTTGGTAAAAATCAAACTACTCTAAGTTTGACCAAGTTTATAGATAAATATAACAATATTTACAACAGCAAAGTAGTTTTATTAAATTTATAATTGAATATATTTTCATAATATATTTATCTTGGGTTGAAAATGTTACTGCTTTTTACTACAAACTTTATTAAACTTGAAGCAATTTGACTTTGACCAAATAAAAATGAACTTATAATCTGAAACAGAGGAGTATCATGCCTGTAGTTTCTTGACTTGATTCAAAGATTGTACAAAAAAAAAAGATGAGTAAAACGACAACGATACATGTTGATTCATGTTTGCACGTACAAAGAGAGTTAATTCAGAACTACTCAAATGTAAACCGTCACACAATGATGATACTAAACTATTAGGAGATCTGCAAATTCTGTAGACCCTTCTTACAACATGCTGATATTGATGTATATAACAGCAACATCTTCTAGACAATTGTACTATTCGGACCACAAAGTTAAAGTTGGACATACCCACCCCAAGTTCATTTGTGTGGTAGGATATAATTCAAAATACTCAGAATGTAAATTGGGTACTAAAACTGAACTTATCTTGCAGCCGCAACTTGTGGAGATGCCTGTTGACCAGCCATGCACTGCACTCAGCATTATCAGCAGCATAATACGGTCACCAGTTGAGTAAGCAAACAGCACAGCAGATGAGAAGTGTAGTTTACACAATTACCTGCTCTAGGAAAAGGAAAAGATATAGTTGCATGAATACAGCTTGGTGTTTTTTTTTTTTTGTCAAAAGAATGTTTTTCTTTTTTTTTTACTAATGTGGTTGTAACCACACCAAGGATACCACTGAGTTTGGAAGAAATGGTCTGTGATAATTAGACATTTCTGCTATACATACTGAGCGAAAAACTTGACTCGTGCCTGGTCTGGCTAAGCTTCAATTAATGGCAGTTGAATTGAATATTGAGCTTGTTTAGTTTGGAGCCAGTTTTTGCCCAGCCAAAATTTTGGTAGTTCCTCAGCTCTACCTCAGTTGTATCTGAACTCGACAAGTTTTGGTTTTGTATAGACAGAACTGAGGCAGAACTTTGACTAAAGCCTGAACTTGGTTTATCATCTACGGAAGCAAGCAAGAGCTGAAGCGTCCTCAAGAACCTGAAATCCAGTGTCCTCATCTGACAGCCAAACCACGCATACATACATCCTGCAGCTGTGAAGCACCATACATGTCATCTGCACTGGACCCCTGCGCGATTTCAGGCGCGTGCTCTTCACTCTGCCCATACCCGCTCTGAACTGAAGAACACATGCCTTTGCCGAGAGCTGAATGTGATGCTGCTGAACCTGAATATATGAATCGTGCGCCGCAGAACAAGGCCAGCTGCATGCACGGACAAAGCCACCCCTGCACTGCACCCAGCACCGTCAAGTGGTGTTGCGTGTGTTTCAGCTCAAGCTCGGACTCGGAGACTTCGTCATGGAGCCCCTGCTGTTCTTGTCCATTGTTTTACCTATATATGCTCTTGCTGCAAGTTACCAAATAGTATATGAGATTATCCTACTGACAAGTTTGTAGTTGTTTCTGCGTTTTTTATTCTTCCCGGCTATACTATAGCTTATGTTCCGTGGTCATCCATGGATACAAGAGGCTACAGTTTTATATGAACAAAAACTAGGACAATCACAAGTGCTGAGTTGTTCCTATGATCCTATCAGAGTATCCATGCAGTTTGGATGGTTCTAACAACCGTTACGAACATTTCAAAAAATAGAAAACGTTACGAACACATTCCTATGCACATGAGGTTGTATATTGTTGAAGGAATTGATTTGTTGTGTAACTAACATAGCGTGAGGTCGTGTAAAAAAAAAGACATAGTGTGAGGTCAGGGATTTATATAAAAAAAAGAAACGAGGTTTGGAGGGAGAGACATCCATCCAAACAATTTTTAAAAAGAAATTATAAGCGTATTGGGGATTGTACACGGGATCTCAGGATAAACCACACATCATGTGCTTGTCACTAGTATGTGTGTGTGGTGTATGTATACGTCTGTTTTGTAATAGTATGAAAATAATAATATGTGGGGTTATTTTTTCCCCTCAAATTAATGGGTTAGCCGACTAATTACGAAATGACACGTGTCAAGTTACAAACATTGTTCAGTTGTTGCGTAAATTGTTCTAGATAGGATGCCTGTTTATACCATTTCATGCACCGCCGCGAGTTCGCGCTCTTTCTGTTGTATCTGAAGATGGACACACACGCTCTTCCTCTGCTCTGCATCCTCTGCCTCACCACCCTTCTTCAGCTCGACGGCGGCGCTGCCATCTCCGGCGGCACCAACGACGGCTCCGAGCGCTGGGGATACGTCCAAGTCCGGCCAAGTACGCAACGCAACACCCGCGACGCTCTACCCTACCCTACCCTATCCTCTGCTGCTGTGACTCGACTGACTCTTATCATCTTCCTCCACGCGCCACCGCCGCCGTCGCAGAGGCGCACCTGTTCTGGTGGTACTACAGGAGCCCGCAGCGTGTGTCGTCGCCGGCGAAGCCATGGCCGACCATCCTCTGGCTTCAGGGCGGCCCGGTACACACTTCTCTTCACCTGAATTCTAATCATGTTTGAGCTCAAGAACGCTAATTAATCGATGCATGTCGTCGTCGTCGTCGTCGGAGCAGGGTGCGTCGGGCGTCGGGCTCGGCAACTTCCTGGAGGTCGGCCCGCTGGACGGCGACCTGAAGCCCCGCGGCTCGACGTGGCTGCATAAGGCCGACCTCATCTTCGTGGTCAGGAACACCACGACGAACTCGTCGTCGTCGCCATGCTCTCTCTCGATCTCCAACCTCTCTGCTTAATTATCATGGCTGAAGTGAAGCCCTACGCTCTGCAGGACAACCCGGTGGGGACAGGCTACAGCTACGTGGAGGACGACGCGCTGCTCGTCACGACGGACGGCGAGGCGGCGGCGGACCTGGCGGCGCTGCTCAGGGCGCTCGCCGCCAAGGAGGTACCCAGCCTGCAGAGCAGCCCGCTGTTCGTCGTCGCCGAGTCCTACGGCGGCAAGTACGCCGCCACGCTCGGCGTCTCCCTCGCCAGGGCCATCCGCGCCGGCGGCCTCAAGCTCACGCTCGGCGGCGTGGCGCTCGGCGACAGCTGGATCTCGCCGGAGGATTTCGCGGTCAGTGTCACTCCCTCGCTCTCTCGCCACTGATCCATTCATGATCGATCTCTCACTCGTCGACAACCATGGCGATCGATGCAGCTGTCGTACGGGCCGCTTCTGCAGCAGGTGTCGAGGCTGGACAGCAATGGCGCCGACAGCGCGAGCAAGTTAGCTTCTGTTCTCGTCTCGACCAAACATGCATTCCCTGCATCGCCATGGCTGCATGACAAGAGCTTCACTTCACTTGACTGACTTCTCTTAAACCCATCTCCAATTGTTGTTCATCGATCCATCAGGAAAGCACAGGTGGTGAAGCAGCGCATCGCATCGGGGCAGTGGAAGCTGGCGCAGTACGCGCTGAGCAGCATGCTCACCTCGATCGTCGCCAGCAGCGGCCACGTGGTAAAATAATCTTGAAATCTTCTTCTTCTACCTCGTAATCTGTCCATGAATTTGTTCGTCCTCGATGGTTGTGGTCTGCTTCTAGGACGTGTACAACTTCCTGCTCGACACCGGGATGGACCCGGTCGCCGCCGGCGCTGCTCCGGCGAGGAGCTTCCCGCCGGCGTACTCGGCGTACCTGGACAGCAAGCTGTCCGTCGGAGACTCCATTCGAAGCGTCATGAATGGAGCCATCAAGGAGAAGCTCAAGATCATCCCTAAAGACGTTGTGTGAGTGAGCTTCTTCACTGTTTTTACCACCCCTGATTTTGTTTTTGCCGGACAGAAATTAAACCATGTCTGAAACTTTGGTGATCACTGATCAGAACTCAGAAACCATGAGGTAAAATTCAGTGATCATTGATTAGAACTCGAAGCTGTCATACATGATATGATAGGAATCAGCTCACTGCCTGAAAAACTGCAAATTCGTGAATATGTCCTTTCTCTGAGATAGTCTAAATTCTTCACATCAGAATGTGTCTGGTGGATACGAACAAGATGTTCAGAAAATATACCTTTCATCAGTAGTTCATAGCGTTGCCTGTTCTTGATGATGTGCAGATGGGAGGAGCAGTCCTACACGGTCTACAATGCGCTGATCAATGACTTCATGAAGCCGAGAATTCAGGAGGTGAACCGAACTAGAACCAGATCGCAAATGATGCGTTTCTGGGATTAATTCTTCCTTCGTAAAACTGAAACTTCTTCTGAGATTGCCGGTATCATGATAATTATGCATTGTCATCTCCTGCAGGTCGATGAGCTCCTGTCGTATGGCGTCAATGTGACGGTGTACAATGGACAGGTTAGCTATACAAAACATTATTTTCCATGTGCAACTATTGTTAGTATACTGCACTCGAAACTAGTTCCATAACATTATCAATGAACTTCCATAATGTTACTTAGAATCATACAAGGAAGAGTTAAACATAAAAATAAAGTGTAACAAAAGAGTATAAAAGGGAGTAACTTCTGAACTCACAGACGTTGGACTTAGGACTTGTATTATCCTCTTTGAGTCCGTCCAAAATATGCTGATATTATAGTGAGGCTGTTCCTGAATCACTTTCAAGTTTGAGCAAAGGAAGGAAGCTGCACATGGTTTGCTGCTTCGGTTCAACTTTCTAGTGTCGATGAGCTGCTTCTCCTCGTCCGTTTCTTCGGCCTCGTTTGGAATCTAGCCATGGCGTGACATCTTCTTCAGGCCATGACAAGGCCTGGATATAGGCGTCTGCTTTCTGATACCATACCATACTTTTATTTTTCTTTATTTTCTCCTCTCTGTTTTTTTGTGAAATGTAATCCATGCGTTAGACTTGCATGGGAGATTGGCTCTTCTGCTGCTTCGTCATGCCGTGAACAACCAGAAGATAATGCTTAGTACTAGACAAATAATAATAATAATAATAATAATAATAATAATAATAATAATAATAATAATAATAATAATAATAATAATTGTTTGGTTAAACAAAGGTAGCAACAATGATAAGTATCAGTAGAACAATGTGTTTAGGGATGATATTGACAAAATGTTTTCAGTGGATTAATTGGTCATGAGTCCTGACTTGCAAAATTATAATTATTATAGGAAAATATAAATTTGATTAGAACAATGCATTGTTACCACTT
Organism: Oryza glaberrima; assembly: GCF_000147395.1. NCBI lineage: Eukaryota > Viridiplantae > Streptophyta > Magnoliopsida > Poales > Poaceae > Oryza > Oryza glaberrima. The sequence goes on along the minus strand of NC_068328.1, from coordinate 15,062,465 downwards.
GTGGCTCGGAATCACCCCAAGCTGTTATTTCAAGTACTAAATTCAGTATAATTTTCTTCTGTCTGAAGCTCGATGTGATCTGCTCAACGGTTGGTGCAGAAGCATGGGTTCAGAAGCTCAAGTAAGAGTTTTGGTTTCCATTGACCCTTTTGCCAGTTTTTCTCCAAGAAATATAGAAATATGTCTAAGCTCCTCACTTGATCATTTCTTTCAGATGGGATGGGCTGAAGAACTTCTTGGGCTTGCCAAGGCAGCCTCTACATTGTGGCTCTAGTGAAGTCACAAAGGGCTTTGTCAGATCCTACAAAAACCTGCATTTCTACTGGATCCTTGGAGCTGGCCATTTTGTAAGCATTCTTTTGAAAAAAAAAGTTATTAGACCTTTTATGTTTTGTGTGCTAATTGAAAACTGCACCAATCTGGACTGTAAAATATGAGTGTACACATTTTTTATCCAGGTACCTGTTGATCAACCCTGCATTGCTCTTGACATGATTGGTAGCATAACGCAATCTTCAGTTCAGTCTCATCCATAGAAGTGGGTCAATACAAAGGATGGAAAGGAAAGAAACTAAACCTAGTTTGCTTTTCATAAGCATATACGAAGGTCTGTTACGTAGAAGCCAATTGCATTGACAGTATTAGCTGGGCATTTTTCTTTGTTATTATAACATTCTGAGTTTACATCATAAATCAAAGAATATGATTATGTCTACTTCTTTATCTGTTACTGAGAAAAATGAATTTATTCTTCAAGATACAGTGTAAAAGACACACTCCTGTGTTAGAGACAAAATCCTACTGATAGACAAGGACAGTATTCAATTTGTTTGCCAAGGCCAAGGCCACGTTCACTCCTGAAGTCTTGTACCATATTAATTGAAGACAGAGAAATATCCACTATCAAGTACTCCATAGTGTATGGTAGGTCTAGATTATAATGATGAAAATTGATTGCGCATAACTACCAAAGCTATATAAGAAGTACAATTGTACATTTAGAAATAAATGCAAGATTGATATAATAATTTTACATTCTACTTTAATAAATTAGCCTTCAACAAATTATGCATAAAATTTGGCTAGTTTGGTGTAATCCTCAATTCCTCGTTCATCCAAACAAACAAAAAATAGTGGGAGAAACAGTAATGAGCCAAAACCATACTAAAAGCTGATATTGAGGACATCATATCGATGGCAGCATGTTACTACCTCGGTCCCAAAAATAAATTTTTTTTGGATGGGGGTAGTACTGTTTTTAAATAGGAGAAATCTCTTATGCAATTCAACTCGTCTTGTGCATACTTGTGTGTAACCGAGTGTCTTCTATCATATGAAGGGATTTCCTTTGGCACTGACCTTCAGCAAAAGATGACGAGTTTTAAATTCAATGATAGATAATAATTGCATCAAATGATATTAGAGCATATTCAGCATTTACCAACTACAGTAGTTGTTAAGCTCTAATCCATGAACTTACAACAATCGCCACAATTTGTAACAATGGTAGTTCACCTCAAGTCCTCAACAATCACCACAATGGTAGCAACGGTACTTTAACCAACTTGGAGTCTTAATCTTAGATAATTTGAATAGTTAACGATTCCATGTTTTGAAATTTATATATGAAGTTGTATTTGTTTCCAACTTTCAATTTAGCATCTTATTAATTTTATTCCAAAATTAATAATTAATTTTTAGCAAGTTGTAACTTAAGTGTGATCTTTTTTTAATCGTAGACATTTATAATTCAAGTTCACCTAGATGTTGAACATTTTTTTCTGCAATTTTCCAATGAGTATATTTTTTTCCCTGACATGTTTCAGTATGTATATGTGTCTACATAGATAATTTGCCAGAGGCTGTTTGAGTGGATTCAAAGGCTAGAGTTTAAGGCTCCTTTCGGACGTAGGAACTCCATAGGATTAATAAGAAATCAATTCAATTTGTGCGGAAAATCCTTTAAATTTATTTTTCGAAACTTAAAAACCTCTTAATGAGTCACTCCATGTGTCGACGTTTGATGTCGCAATTCTGGTATTTGCATGGTATGGGGATCGTCGGTGCTAGGATATACGTGAGACTGAAGTAAAAGAGATGGAGACAGGGATTTTTATACAGGTTCGGGCCCCTGAATTGTCAGGTAATAACCCTATATCCTGTTGGCCGAAGCCGGTGTTACTCTTTATTCACCATAATAACACCAGTACAATATATGGGGTAGCCTGTCTAACTGTTGTCGACATGGGCGGTCTGAAGGTTTGACTCGTAGTCGACAACAGGGTAGTCTTCCTCCTTGAATCCGTGCCCGGCGAGACCAGAGATAGCGCTTTCGTCTCTCCTGACAGTATCCGGAGACACCGTAGGGGACTAGCCGTGTTTGTCCCTGAAGTCGATATCCGGCGTCTTGTCTTGGCGTATGTTAGCTTGTATGTTGTCCCGTAGATTGTGGTGGGTGTTGATTATGGTGGTCGTCGATTTGTTGTCCCCCTCTCCTCCTAGGGGGTCTTGTATTTATACCCATAGGTGTCTCCTTGTCCAAGTAGAACTAGGGAAACCAATATGGATAGAATCCGAGTAGTCCTTGTCGTTTCCATGTAGAACTCTAGTTGTTTTTCCTTATGCGGAACTCCTCCTATATACGTAGGTTGTTCCCGTATAGGACATGGTATGTGGTGGGTCCTACCGAGATTTTGTCAACTACTATTAGGTATGTGGTATCCATAACCCTGACAGTAGCCCCCGACTTCAATGCAAATGAACGAATTCATATTCTCAAGCGCGCGCAGACCTTGGAGTAACTGTTATCGAGCTCATGTGACCGTTCTCGGTGAGTTCAGAGATAACGTTTGACTTCCTTTGTCAGCCTCGTGCGGGCACCTAAAGGGTTTGTCTGAGTCAATCTCCGACATCAACCAAGAAAGTATATAGCGTACGACTAAGTCTCCCGTCTTGCTGTAATCAAGAATCTGGATTGAAGTCAAGAAATTTTGGCTCGGCGGGTACACCATCTCTTCATTCCGTATTCCTTGTCGAGATACAGCAACCGTTCTCGAGCGATCGAGAAGGCGTAGAGTCTGCGACGGAGCTTTGTCAACATTTGTCGTACTCGCCTTAGTCGATCTTGGTGTAGAACCGCAGAGACATGGAGCCTTCGTCAATGTCGAATAGAATTTTCCAGTGTTTTGTATATGAGTGTCTTCTCTCTTACCGACTCCGATCAGTCAGTTTGTAGAGTCATACACTCTCCCTAGCCCCCAGCCTTGTCGTCGGAGAATCATTCTCGGAAGATAAGGCTCTTGGACCTTTGACCTGCCTCGGTTGAACAAGCACTGATCCTAGCCCCCAGCCATGAAGTTGGAAAACTCAATTTCTGATTACACGGCTTGGTTAATACGCACGGCGAGAACTCTTACACGACCAGATCTTACATGGTCTTTCATCTCTGAAGGATCCGACAAAGCTTTATCCGCTCTGGGCGTTCCCAGCCGAAGTTCCCTTAGGTTCATCAGAGGCTTTGTCAAGACGGCGTAAAGAGACATTAGGATAGGTTTCAACGCTAGGTGTCTTTTGTGGTAAGGGATCTCTGGGTAAAACACTTGGCAATCTTGTGCACCTGATATCAACTTTGTTGAAGTAGGGGTAATGGGAGAATCGCTACATCGCTGGTTGAGGACCAAGCAGTAGTCGTAACTCGACCACTTAAAGTGAAAGTAGTGGGAGAAACGCTACATCGCTGGTCGAGGACCAGGCAGTAGTCGTTGAAAGTGTCAATTAGGCCTAGAGGGGGGGGTGAATAGGATAATTCAAAAAATCAATTAAAAGCGAAAGTAGTAATTTTCGGATATGCTAGCACAAATAGCAAAGTAAATCCTAGATCTAGTTGCCTACAACAAGAATATGCTAGCACAAACAGCAACTAGACCTATAGCGGCTCAAACAAGCAAAGCTAGAGGAGAGGGAGGAAGTAAAGTCACCAAAGATGAAGCTCATGAGGTTGTTCCCGAAGTTCGAATCCTTGAGGAGATTCTACTCTCCGTTGAGGAGCTCACTAAGAGCCTGGTCTTAGCTAACCCTTTCCTCAAGAGGTTGCACTAAGCACTCCTCCTTCCACTAAGGGTATCTCCTCCCTTTCGGAGGTGAGATCCGACCTTCACAAACTTCTCCCGGCCAACCACAAGTAGATCGGTAGCTCGGGAGCGACACCTAGCCGCCTAGGAGTCCTCAACCTCCAAGAGTAACAAAAGAAGCAAATAACTCCCGGAGATGATGCAAGTGCTCATAAATCTTCACGAGGTCAACAACAAGCACTCACACAAACTTGAATCCACAACTCTCACACACACACCAAATCCAAATCGAACACAGGTGAGAGGGGAAACAAGAAAGCAAGGCTCAAAAGTGCTAGAGAGAGAGCAAGCCAAGGGCACAAATGATTGGAATAGAACCAGCAGCCCTCACAAGTGAGGGGAGGGGGCTATTTATAGCCACAGCCCAAATTCTGCCTATTATGCACAATAATTGAGATTTTTCGGATATTCCGAAAGATTTTCGGACAAGTCTGAAAATTCAAGCTCAGCACCAACAGCAAAGTCAACGAAAGATTTTTCGGACATTCCGAAAATTTTTCGGATAAGTCTGAAAATTTTCAGCACCAAAACATCATTCTGGATGTTTTCAGAAAAGTCCGAAAATCACTTTCGGACAAGTCCGAAAATACACAGAAGCGACTTTTGCCTTTGCTGAAGTTTTTCGGAAACTCCGAAAATCAATTTCGGAAAAGTCCGAAAATGAACAGAACCATATTTGCCATCACAGTCATTTTCGGAAAGTCCGAAAATGTCTTTCGGACATATCCAAAAATTTCCAGAAGCGAAAACTGGTTCTGTGCATTTTCGGAAAGTCCGAAAATGACTTTCGGAAAACTCCGAAAATTTCCAGAACAACTCAAATTGAGGAGAAACACTTTTAAAAATTGATTTTGAGCACTTTGATCACTCCTCATATGTCAATGCATCATCCCTCTTAATAGTGCGGCATTCCTATTGACTCAAACAAAAAGAAAAGTTACAATATACCATTTGTCCTTTGCTGCATCACATCTCATCAACGTACTTGGCGGGATATGCATTATGCTAATTCATTGAGGACATAACAACCTTCACATTTGCTTAAATAAAAATATTAGTCCTCTCTAATCGCATTGTAATTAATCACCAAAATCATTAGGGGCCTAGATGCACTTTCAGTCGTAACTCGACCACTTAAAGTGGAAGTAGTGGGAGAAACGCTACATCGCTGGTGAAGCATCTAGGCCCCCGATGTTAATTTTGGTAATTAATGACAAGCGCTAATTGTGGACTAACCGTTGTCTTTGAGGAGTTGCCCGATGACCTTTCCGAGAAGATTGTGGAGGAGGCCCGGCGCCAGTTTGTGAATGGTTTGGAGTTCACCACCTTCGGAGTGAAGGAAGAACTACCCCGAGTGATCGAGGCTTGGGTAGTCCTCTCCGTGGGCCGGCTCCCGCCTTGCCCACCCCTTGACGAAGGGGGCATGTGGTGGCTTCGTGGTTGAGCGGTGGAGTTGGGCTCGCCTCAACGGGGAGTAGGAAACCGGCGAGTTTCCGAACCTCGGTGAAAAATCTCTTGTCTCATTGTCTCATTTGATTGTCGCATTTACATTTGTGCAATTTACATTTCTTGAGACATATTTGAGATCATATCACCCTAGGATTGCAAAACATTGACATAGGAGCGTGATTTACTTTCCTAGAGATATAATTGAGCCACTATCACCCTAGGTTTGCAAAACACAACTTAGGTGCTTAGTTAGAGTTCACCCTCACCAAGCCTAGCATCTTAGGTTAGATTTGATTAGGTATTATTTAGTTTTAAATCGCCTATTCACCCCCACCTCTAGTCAACATCTCGACCCTACAAGTGGTATCAGAGCTTGGTCTCTCTTGATTGGGCTTCACCGCCTAGAGAGAAGATGTCGAACGAGGTGAACCATGTAGGGAAGGCTCCCATGTTTAATGGCACAAACTACTCCACTTGGAAAATTAAAATGTCTACTCACCTCAAAGCTATGAGCTTCCATATTTGGAGTATTATGGATGTATGCTTTGCTATTACCGGCACACCCTTGACGGAGATTGATCACCGCAACCTCCAACTCAATGCCCAAGCCATGAATGCCTTGTTCAACTCTTTGAGCCAAGAGGAGTTCGATAAAGTGAGCAACCTTGAGACCGCATATGAGATTTGGAACAAGTTGGCGGAGATCCATGAGGGTACAAGTGAGTACAAGGATGCCAAGCTTCATTTCCTCAAGATCCAATATGAGACATTCTCCATGTTGCCTCATGAGAGTGTGAATGACATGTATGGGAGGCTCAATGTCATTGTGAATGATCTCAAGGGGCTTGGGGCAAACTACACCGATCTTGAGGTTGCCCAAAAGATGCTTAGAGCCCTACCGGAGAAGTATGAGACCCTTGTCACCATGCTCATCAACTCTGACATTTCAAGAATGACACCCGCAAGCCTCTTAGGGAAGATCAACACCAATGACATGTACAAGTTGAAGAAGAAGGAGATGGAGGAAGCCTCACCCTCCAAGAAGTGCATTGCTCTCTAAGCCGAAGTTGAAGACAAGAGCAAGAGCAAGGTGAATGAAGTCAATGAGGACTTGGAGGAAGAGATGGTCCTTCTTGCTAGAAGGTTCAATGATCTCTTGGGAAGGAGAAAGGAGAAAGGAAGGGGCTCCAACTCCAATAGGAGAAGAAATAGAAGACCCAACAAGACTCTCTCCAACTTGAGGTGTTTTGAGTGTGGTGAGAAGGGACACTTTGCTTCCAAGTGCCCTTCCAAGGATGATGATGGAGACAAGTCATCCAAGAAGAAGAGTGGAGGCTACAATCTCATGAAGAAGCTTAAGAAGGAAGGGAAGAAGATTGAGGCCTTCATCGGGGAATGGGACTCAAATGAGGAGAGCTCCGCCTCATCCGAGTCCGAGGAAGAAGGTGGTGATGATGCAAGCTCCAAGAAGAAGAAGATGGCCGTTGTTGCCATCAAGAAGGCTCCATCACTCTTCGCTCCACTTTGTCTCATGGCAAAGGGCTCCTCTAAGGTAACATCTCTTAGTGATAGTGAGAGTGATGATGATTGTGATGATGTTTCCTATGAAGAGCTTGTGAGTATGTTCGAGGAGCTCCATGCTTATAGTGAGAAGGAGATTGTCAAGTTCAAGGCCCTAAAGAAGGATCATGCTTCTTTGGAGGTCTTGTATGAGGAGCTAAAGACCTCTCATAAGAGACTCACCATTTCTCATGAGAAGCTTAAGGAAGCTCATGACAACCTCCTTTCCACTACTCAACATAGAGCTCACATTGATGTTGGCATATCTTATGATTTGCTTGATGATAGTGCTACTTGCCATATTGCTCATGTTGCATCATCTAGCATTTCTACCTCTTGTGATGATCTTATGGATATGCCTAGCCCTAGCTCTAGCTCTAGCTCTTGTGTTTCTATTTGTGATGCCTCACTTGTTGTTGAGAACAATGAGCTTAAGGAGCAAGTGGCTAAGCTCGACAAGAGTTTGGAGAGATGCTTCAAGGGTAAGAACACTCTTGACAAGATTTTGAGTGAGCAATGGTGCATCCTTAACAAGGAGGGACTTGGATTCATTCTAAAGAAGAGTAAGAAACCTTCTCACCGTGCCACTCGTTTTGTCAAGAGCAATGGTAAGTATTGCTCCAAGTGTCGTGAGGTTGGGCATTTGGTGAGTGATTGCCCCGATGGTAAGCCTTCTAAGACATGCATGTTTGATTCTCATTATACGCTTAGGAAGGCTCATGATGGTAGTATTGTTGCTAGATATGTGGGTTCCCCTATACTTGGTGGTAAAAAGAATGCCATTTGGGTGCCCAAATCTTTGATTTCTAACCTCCAAGGACCCAAACAAGTTTGGGTACCTAAAAGAGCTTGATCTTCTTTTGTAGGTGAACTACCGCACCGGTGGGAGCCATTGGGTGTTTGATAGTGGATGCACTCAACACATGACCGGTGATAGGGCTATGTTCACCACATTTGAAGTAGGAGGGAAAGAACAAGAGAAAGTCACATTTGGAGACAATAGCAAAGGAAAGGTAAATTGAGTTAGGTAAAATTGCTATCTCCAATGATTTGTCAATTGATAATGTCTCTCTTGTTAAATCTCTAAATTTCAATTTGCTTTCGGTTGCTCAAATTTGTGATCTTGGCTTGTCATGTGCTTTCTTCCCGCAAGAGGTTATTGTTTCTAGCCTTCTTGACAAGTCTTGTGTGTTCAAAGGTTTTAGATATGGAAATCTCTATTTGGTTTATTTCAATTCTAATGAAGCAAATTTGAAAACTTGTTTAGTTGCAAAAACTTCATTGGGTTGACTTTGGCATAGGAGGCTAGCTCATGTTGGCATGAATCAATTGAGCAAACTTTCAAAACGTGATCTAGTTGTGGGCTTGAAAGATGTGAAGTTTGAGAAAGATAAGCTTTGTAGTGCTTGTCAAGCCGGCAAGCAAGTTGCATGTTCTCATCCTACTAAGAGTATCATGTCCACATCTAGACCATTGGAGCTCTTGCATATGGATTTGTTTAGCCCAACAACCTACAAGAGCATTGGTGGTAATAGTCATTGTCTTGTGATTGTTGACGATTATTCTCGCTATACTTGGGTGTTCTTTTTGCATGATAAGTCTATTGTTGCCGAGCTTTTCAAAAAGTTTGCAAAAAGGGCCCAAAATGAATTCAATTGCATTCTTGTAAAAATTAGAAGTGACAATGGTTCCGAATTTAAGAATACAAATATCGAGGACTATTGTGATGATCTTGGTATTAAACACGAACTTTCCGCTACCTACTCACCTCAACAAAATGGTGTAGTGGAGAGGAAAAATCGTACATTGATTGAGATGGCAAGGACTATGCTTGATGAATATGGTGTTTCCGATTCCTTTTGGGCGGAAGCCATAAACACCGCTTGCCATGCAACCAATAGGCTTTATTTACATCGTCTCTTGAAAAAGACTTCCTATGAGCTAATTGTTGGGAGGAAGCCAAATGTTGCCTATTTTCGAGTTTTTGGTTGCAAATGTTATATTTACCGAAAGGGTGTTAGACTAACCAAATTTGAAAGTCGGTGTGATGAAGGGTTTCTTCTAGGTTATGCCTCAAATAGCAAGGCATACCGGGTCTACAACAAGAACAAAGGTATTGTGGAAGAAACCGCCGATGTTCAATTTGATGAGACTAATGGCTCCCAAGAGGGGCACGAGAATTTGGATGATGTAGGTGATGAAGGCTTGATGAGAGCTATGAAGAACATGTCTATTGGAGATGTCAAGCATATTGAAGTGGAAGACAAGCCATCCACCTCCACTCAAGATGAGCCATCTACTTCCGCTACGCCAAGTCAAGCTCAAGTTGAAGTGGAGGAGGAGAAGGCACAAGATCCACCTATGCCTCCAAGGATACACACTGCTCTTTCCAAGGATCACCCAATTGACCAAGTGTTGGGTGACATTAGTAAGGGTGTTCAAACTCGATCTCGTGTCGCTTTGATTTATGAACATTACTCGTTTGTTTCTTGTCTTGAGCCAAAACATGTATATGAAGCTCTTTGTGATACGGATTGGATGAATGCTATGCATGAAGAGCTCAACAACTTTGCAAGAAACAAGGTGTGGACCTTGGTTGAAAGACCTAGAGACCACAATGTCATAGGGACAAAGTGGGTCTTTAGGAACAAACAAGATGAGAACGGGTTGGTGGTGAGAAACAAGGCAAGATTGGTAGCGCAAGGTTTCACACAAGTTGAAGGTTTGGACTTTGGTGAAACTTTTGCCCCCGTGGCAAGACTTGAGGCTATTTACATCCTTCTTGCATTTGCATCATGCTTTGATATAAAACTATTTCAAATGGATGTGAAAAGTGCCTTTCTAAATGGTGAAATTGCCGAACTTATCTTTGTTGAACAACCTCCCTGTTTTGAAGATCCTAAAAATCCTAACCATGTTTACAAACTCTCAAAAGCTCTTTATGGTTTAAAACAAGCTCCTAGGGCTTGGTATGAAAGATTGAGAGATTTTCTTTTGTCAAAGGATTTCAAAATTGAAAAGTTGACACCACCCTCTTCACAAAAATCATTGGTGATGATTTCTTTGTGTGTCAAATTTATGTTGATGACATCATTTTCGGTTCTACTAATGAGGTATTTTGCAAGGAATTTGGTGATATGATGTCTAGGGAATTTGAGATGTCCATGATTGGAGAGTTGAGCTTCTTCCTTGGACTTCAAATCAAGCAACTCAAGGATGGAACGTTCGTGAGCCAAACCAAGTACATCAAGGATCTACTCAAGAGGTTTGGCTTGGAGGATGCGAAGCCCATCAAGACACCTATGGCAACCAACGGGCATCTCGACCTTGATGAGGGAGGTAAACCGGTAGATTTAAAGCTTTATCGTTCCATGATTGGTAGCTTGCTTTACCTTACCGCATCTAGGCCGGATATCATGTTTAGTGTTTGCATGTGTGCACGGTTTCAAGCCGCTCCTAAGGAGTGTCACTTAGTGGCCGTGAAAAGGATTTTAAGATATTTAAAGCATTCCTCTACTATTGGCTTGTGGTACCCAAAAGGTGCTAAATTTAAGCTTGTTGGCTATTCCGATTCGGATTATGCCGGTTGCAAAGTGGATAGAAAGAGCACATCCAGTAGTTGCCAAATGCTTGGTAGATCCCTTGTGTCATGGTCATCCAAGAAACAAAACTCCGTAGCCCTCTCTACCGCCGAGGCGGAATATGTTTCGGCGGGTAGTTGTTGTGCCCAATTGCTTTGAATGAAACAAACCTTGTTGGACTATGGCATATCCTTCACCAAAACCCCACTCCTATATGACAATGATAGTGCCATAAAAATAGCCAATAACCCGGTCCAACATTCTAGAACTAAGCATATTGACATTCGCCATCACTTCCTAAGAGACCATGTTGCCAAGTGTGACATAGTCATTAGCCACATAAGAACCGAGGACCAACTAGCCGACATCTTTACCAAGCCTCTTGATGAAACCCGCTTTTGCAAGTTGAGGAATGAGTTAAATGTCATAGATTTCTCTAATGTGGCTTGAGATGGTGCACCATGGTTGCTTCTTTTTGCATATTGTATATTTGCTCTTATGCTTTGGATTTATTGCCATTTGGTTCTTCATTGCGAAAATGGAGCATGTCACATTAAGGGGGAGTTTTGCACTCTTGCATGTGCTCTACCTCCCTTTATATGTGAGCAAATCAACTAGTGGTGCTAGTAGTATTTTCAAATGTCCAAGTCAACATAAGTCAAAACTTTTGCAAAATCAATGAAATTTGAAAACTATCTCTTGGAAAATGTTTCAAAAGGGTCCCTATATGTTTTCCAAGCCTCATATTGCAAGAAAAATGTATTTTGGATGAAAATGGCTTTTTGGCCCTCTTTTGAAGAAACTAGAATCTTGTTTTTGGCCAAAATGAGATTCAACCCCAAAATGAGTTTGAGAAAGAATTTGAGAAAAGTTTCAAAACAAAGTTGGTAGAGAGGAGGATTTGAAATGTTTTTGGTATTCAAATCATTTTCAAAAACCAAATATTTCAGAAGTTGTTTGAAAATCAAATTCGTCCAAAAAAAACCCCTATAGACCATAAAAGGTCACCTCCTAGCACTCAAGTGAGTTTTGTTGCAAATCTTCATAAATTTCAAATATTATGAATGGTTGGCAATATTTCAACTCACACATTTCAAAATTGCTCCAAAAATCTTTTTTGTTGAATTTTATTGTGTGGGGGTTGCCGGCTTGTGCAAGGGCTATGCACAGCCGGCAGGGCGCTGCCCGGTCTGACCGCCCTTATAAGGCCGGTCTAACCGGCGTGGCCGAGGCGGTCTGACCGGCCGCATAGGGCCGGTCTGACCGGCCGAGCTGGTGGGCCCAGGGTTTTAACCCTCTTCTTCTTCATCCCGCACCTACCTCTTCTCTTCTCATCCCCATTCATCCCCAACTCGAAAAAACCTCCTCCTCTCTCCTCTCCCAAACCCTAGCCACCTCCCTCCACCAAATCCATCCGATTCAACCGTCAAAATCACTCCGGTTACACTGTAAGTGAATCTCCTCCTCTTTCTCTCTCTATTCCATGGATTTGTTTGAGTTTCTATTGAGCTTGTGATCTATGGCATGGAACCCTAGGTGAAGGAAGAGGTGTTCTTCGATTTGCACCAATAGAGGGTAGTTTCTTGGTGTGATTCAACTCCTTCAACCGGTAAATCACTCTCCCTCTTGTGCATTCTGTCAAATCGGTCTATTTCAATTTCTAGGGTTAAGGGTAGTTTCCCCATTGCTTCAATCTTGATGAAATAGACCTACACCTTGATGTTCATTTTCCAATCTTGTGCAACTTTGTCCTAGCAATTTTTTAGAATCATTTGTGTGGATTGTGGAAGGATTTGGTTGTGCTACTGTCAGTGGCGGTCTGACCGACCGAGGGCCGGCGGTCTGACTGGTCGTGAGCTGCCGGTCTGACCGGCCTATGGCCGTCGGTCTGACCGACTTGGGGCCTGCAGTCTGACCGGCCTTGGCTCTCGGTCTAACCACCCCTGACAGACAGCACTCCCTCTTCTCCCACTTCACTATGTGGCTTCTAAAATTGTTGCTTATCCATCCTTTGCTCCTTGTTTTTCAGCTATGCCTCCCTGCACTCGCCATGGTCGTCGTGAGCCCACGCCCGATCCCGTCAGTGAGAATGAGGAATCAAGCAGAGATGAGTATGTTCAAAGTGATGATGAAAATATGAAAAATGTTCAGGGTGATGAGATGGAAGTAAGTGATGATGGTGATGACAATGGGAGTGGAAATGGTGAAGATGATGAGGCAAGTGATGATGGGAGTCCTCTCGATTCCACCATCCAATTTGTGCTTAATTTGAGGAATGCTCAACAATACACTATCCTCCGTCATCATGATCAATTCCGGAGGCCTAACGATTGTAATGATCCAAGATTTCATACACGGTTCCAAAAGTCCGTGTATGAACAAGTGTATGCCAACAAAGCCTTCGCCGAACACAAGTGGATTTTTTGGAGGCACATTGGTGAGACACCGGAGTTTGAAGATTTGCAAGAGATGTTCCGGATCGTTGGGATTGATAGAATTGTCACCATGAAGCAGCCTTTTGATGAAGATCTCATCCGGCAATTCTATGCCACCGTATGGGTGTCCGGCGATTGTGATGCAACGAAGTGGATGTCGGGGACCCTTCGATGCTCTATCAACCGCCATGAATTCAAGGAGCTCTTGCACATTCGCTTCAACAACGGGGATGACCTTCATGATGAGCACACCCACAACCCCTTCTCCATTGATCACTTTTCTCGGTTTTATGAAGAAGGGGGAAGGCACACATATGGAAAGATGGCGGGTTTGAGGGCTCTCCCAAGAGTGATCAACCGCATAGTAAGGGCCACCATCCTCCCAAGATGCGGCAACAATGATGACATACGCGGAGTTGCTTGGCATGTCATTGATGCCATTTTGGATGGTCGTCGGTTTGATGTTATCAACCTTATGATGAAGGAGATTGCCATCTCAAAGGGGACTATTGGACAAGGAATCTATTATGCTCCCTACATAATGAGGTTGATTCAAAGCAAGTTGGGACAAATTGGTCAAAATTTAAAAAAACATAAGGAGTACAAGCCTCGTCTCCAACTTTCCACTCCTAGAGCTCCTCGTGTGCGCCAACCAACTTTTGATCAAGGTGCAAGCTCAAGTGCAGCCCCTTCTCCTCCTCATGGGTATGATCCAAGTGCTTTTTTCCATCCACAATATGCTTACTTTGGAATGCAACCCAACGAGTACTTCAACCCGATACTTGGGGCTATTAATACCCTAAGTGAAAGCATTCAACGCTTGTCTACCGAGCATGAAGCTTTGCATGAGAATGTTCGTGGCTTGCGCACCGATGTGGGCAACTTGAATACTTCGGTGGGAAGATTGCATACTAGGGTGGGTGTCTTGGATTCTCGAGTCCAAACTTTGGAGAGTACCCAAGCATTTGTGTATCATCGTCGTCGTGATGCTCATCATCCTTCCACTTCGGCGCGTCCTCCTTCTCCACCACAAGAATGAAGACCTTTTTGGTACTTGATGCCAAAAGGGGGAGAAAAGTGTGTTTCTATGTCTTGTGGGTTGGGACTAGTGGTAGTGAGGTTAGTCACCTCATATCTAATAGGTTAAGGAGGTTTGGGCTATATTATGTATGGGTATGGGCTATTACTCTATATTGTGTGTTCCTTTTCGTTTTGTTGATCTCTATGTCATTTGGACCCTTCGTGGTCTTGTAATAGCCTATATTTATTTGTGAGCCCTTTATGTGGTCTTAATGTGAACTTGTGCTATGATGGATGGTTGGTGTGACATTGATATACTTGTGACCATTTTATGCATTCGGTTGATTCATATGTGAAGTTCACATTATAATTTGTCTATGTGTTGTGCTATGTTGATTTGTGAAATTGAATTGTGCATTGGCTCCATATTTGCTATTGGTGATTGTTATGCATATGTTTAGGGGGAGCTTTTGCTTGTCAATGCAATATATGTCCATGTGCTCTATGTTTGATTATATATATTTGTGGTGTTTGTTATCAATTACCAAAAAGGGGGAGATTGAAGCATCTAGGCCCCCGGTGTTAATTTTGGTAATTAATGACAAGCGCTAATTGTGGACTAACCGTTGTCTTTGAGCTATACATTTTAAGTTAGGTCCACGTCATATGTACACATGGATGATTATCGATGGATTAAAATTTGACGACGCAAAGCAAAGGGAAAGAAGACGGTAAAACTAGCGTTTTAATTTAGAATTGATCGAGGTGTAGGGCGATCAAATTTGCTAGTTTATTTTTAGTTTCGCCGTACTAATAAGAGGGGTAATGACCTAGCAAAGAGATGATTTTAATTGCCACATTAGGTCATTATGCATCTAGACTTGTGCTCACATTTCACACACACACACTTCACTGGGTTCGGCCTGACTAGGGGCGGTCAGACCGGCCACATAGTGGCAGTCTGACCGGCGTGCCCTGGCCGGTCTGACCGGCCGCAAGAAGGCGGTCTGACCGGAGCATAAGGCCGGTCTGACCGGCGGCACTTGCGCGATCAGACCGGCCCCCTGGAGGCCGAGATGGTGCTGCTCGGGATGGCCGATACAGAGCCGACGGAGCCGTATTCGGTCAGACCGAGCCGATGGCGGTTTGACCGAGCCGAGGCCGGTCTGACCGACCACCCCATGTTGGTCTGACCGGCCAAGCCGATGGGGCCCTCTAACAGGGCTACAACGGCTAGTTTTCTAGCCGTTGCAGAGTAGCATGGTCTGACCGGCCACATACCTCCGGTCAGACCGGCAGAGCACAGAGTTGAGGGATTTCGCCCCCAACGGCTAGTTTTGGTGGGTGGGAGTATAAATACTCCCCCACCAGCAGCAAGGGGGCTCTCTTGGCACCCAATTCAATTACTCTCACACTCACTTGAGCTTTGTGTTCATCCATCTAGTGTGTTAGAGGGTTGTTTAGCCAAGAGTCAAGTACATTTGTTTCCATTGTAGAGCTAGTGTGGCACTTGATCATCTCCACATCGGTCATTGCTTGTTACTCTTGGAGGTTGCCGCCTCCTAGACGTCTTGTGGAGGAGTTGCCCGGTGACCTCTCCGAGAAGATTGTGGAGGAGGCCCGGCGCCAGTTTGTGAATGGTTTGGAGTTCACCACCTTCGGAGTGAAGGAAGAACTACCCCGAGTGATCGAGGCTTGGGTAGTCCTCTCCGTGGGCCGGCTCCCGCCTTGCCCACCCCTTGACGAAGGGGCGTGCGGTGGCTTCGTGGTTGAGCGGTGGAGTTGGGCTCGCCTCAACGGGGAATAGGAAACCGGCGAGTTTCCGAACCTCGGTGAAAAATCTCTTGTCTCATTGTCTCATTTGATTGTCGCATTTACATTTGTGAAATTTACATTTCTAGAGACATACTTGAGATCATATCACCCTAGGATTGCAAAACATTGACATAGGAGCGTGATTTACTTTCCTAGAGATATAATTGAGCCACTATCACCCTAGGTTTGCAAAACACAACTTAGGTGCTTAGTTAGAGTTCACCCTCACCAAGCCTAGCATCTTAGGTTAGATTTGATTAGGTATTATTTAGTTTTAAATCGCCTATTCACCCCCCCTCTAGTCGACATCTCGATCCTACAGCTGGTCAAGGACCAGGCAGTAGTCATAACTCGACCACTTAAAGTGGAAGTAGTGGGAGAAACGCTACATCGCTGGTCGAGGACCAGGCAGTAGTCGTGACTCGACCACTTAAAGTGGAAGTAGTGGGAGAAACGCTACATCGCTGGTCGAGGACCAGGCAGTAGTCGTGACTCGACCACTTAAAGTGGAAGTAGTGGGAGAATCGTTACACCACTGGTCGAGGACCTGGTGTAGTCTAAACTCGACCACTAGAAGTAAGGGTAGTTGGAGAAACGCTATATCGCTGGTCGAGGACCAAGCAGTAGTCGTAACTCGACCACTTAAAGTGAAAATAGTGGGAGAAACGCTACATCGCTGGTCGAGGACCAGGCAGTAGTCGTAACTCGACCACTTAAAGTGAAAGTGGTGGGAGAAACGCTACATCGCTGGTCGAGGACCAGGCAGTAGTCGTAACTCGACCACTTTAGGCGAGAGAGATCACTACGTTTTACTGGTTCGAGAACCAGGAGTAGGAGTCTCTTAATCACCTATAGGGGCGCTAAAGTTGGTTTATTACATGTGCATATCATGTGGCCAGCATGACTCACATAACCAACTTATAGCATATCCGGATGTCCACTCGCAATCATGTCGGGTGATCAAACAGATGGCGTTTGCGAGGAATTATCCGTTAACAACCTTTTCTCGAGTAGTCCAGCCATGGCCGGTGCTATGAGATAGGTCGTCGGTCTTCGTTGGTAAGTTGGGTGCGACGACTCCGTATTTGTCGAGAATGTTCTTGATAGTGGGGTGTACTCGACCACAACCTACTAGAGTGCTCAATTGTTCCTGAAAAATATTTTCTAGAAGACAAGATATAGCAGAGAATATCGAGTATGTACTCAAAAACTGCATGGATCTTCTAGTATTATCATGATATAACGAGCAGATGTAAATATCAGGCATTATGTAAACCGTAAACAAGCATGATTTATATAGAAGATAACAGAGCGAGCCCCAGCATTAGACCGTAGTTGGTTTAACATCAGAAACATACGTGCAATAGATATTGTATAAAAAACATGCTCTAGGTAAACATAATAAATTATAGATCTGACAATACTGTATGATCTGAATAGGTACGATAAATTGCAGATAAAATATTGCATATCTTTGTAGATACATGCCGGATATATCTACGAAATTAGTAGATCAATTTGAAAAACCAATCTACCAATTACCTTATGTGTACTCGTTCGACATCATATGATCTGACATCTTTTGGTATGCCACGTATCTTGAGGCTTGGATGATCTCGATAGACCAAGTTGTCGATGAGGATGATGGTTCCGATCTGGTCGGAAGATGTACTTCGGTCGGGTTAGATCTCCTCACAGCCGAAGTCGTCGAGTAGCTTGTTGTTGGAGAATCCATCTCTTGAACCCATCTCGTCGAAATCCTGAAGCACCAAAGTCCCCTACCTGGCGCGCCACTGGCGACGTTTGATGTCGCAATTCTGGTATTTGCATGGTATGGGGATCGTCGGTGCTAGGATATACGCGAGACTGAGGTAAAAGAGATGGAGACAGGGATTTTTATACAGGTTCGGGCCCCTGAATTGTCAGGTAATAACCCTACATCCTGTTGGCCGAAGCCGGTGTTGCTCTTTATTCACCATAATAACACCAATACAATATGTGGGGTAGCCTGTCTAACGGTTGTCGACATGGCGGTCTGAAGGTCTGACTCGTAGTCGACAACAGGGTAGTCTTCCTCCTCGAATCTGCGCCCGGCGAGACCAGAGATAGCGCTTTCGTCTCTCTTGACAGTATCCGGAGACACCGTAGAGGACTAGCCGTGCTTGTCCCTGAAGTCGATATCCGACGTCTTGTCTTGGTGTATGTTGGCTTGTATGTTGTCCCGTAGATTGTGGTGGGTGTTGATTGTGGTGGTCGTCGATTTGTTGTCCCCCTCTCCTCCTAAGGGGTCTTGTATTTATACCCATAGGTGTCTCTTTGTCCAAGTAGAACTAGGGAAACCAATATGGATAGAATCCGAGTAGTCCTTGTCGTTTCCATGTAGAACTCTGGTTGTTTTTCCTTATGCGGAACTCCTCCTATATCCGTAGGTTGTTTCCATATAGGACATGGTATGTGGTGGGTCCTGCCGAGATTTAGTCAACTACTATTATGTGTGTACAGATCCACTACTTAACTAAAAAGATAATGCTCTAAGATATACTCGGATTAATTGCTCAGAGAGTACAGGTAGACTATTGGCATTACTCTCTATCCCAAGAATACCTTAAAAATAAATCTGGATATAATGTATGTCTAGATTCATAGGGTTCTTAATTGAATTTTTTAGATATTATGGGATAGAGGTAGTTGCTCATATATAGCAATAATATTAATTGTTGCCTAAACAAATACTCAGATATTTATTATTTAGGCAGAAATTAAATTTTTTTTCTTGTACAGTACTCCCTCCGTCCCATAAAAAGGGTAGATTCGTTGTACTATGTAGTATCCCATCGTTGTATAGGTTGGTTTTTTATGTATGACGCCGTTGACTTTTCGACCAACGTTTATTCATTTTATTCAAAAAATTTTGTGCGAATATGAAAATATTTATGTCATGCTTAAAGAACATTTGATGATGAATCAAGTCACAATAAAATAAATGATAATTATATAAATTTTTTAAATAAAATGAATGGTAAAACGTTAAAAAAAGACAACAGCGTCCTACATTGAAATATGAAATATGAAAGAAGTATTATACCGGAAAAGCAGTTAATTACTCGGATCAATATTGGTAATAACCACGAAAGAAATCACTGAGTGTATCACGCTTTCCTCCGTCCCCTCCCACAAAATAAAAACAAACAAAAGCGTCCCCACGCCCACACACACGCAGCCACAGAAAACCAAAACCATTTCCCCCATTTCCTCCCCTCCCCTACCCTACCATGGACTTCTCCGGCGGCAGCGGCGGCGGCGGCGTCGCGTCGGGGAGGGTGCAGGCGGAGCGGTGGCTGGAGATCGCCGGGAAGCTCCTCGCGGCGCGGGACCTCGTCGGGTGCAAGCGGTTCGCGGAGCGCGCGGTGGAGGCGGACCCGCTCCTCCCCGGCGCCGACGAGCTCCTCGCCGTCACCGACGTCCTCCTCGCCTCCCAGTCGGTCCTCCCCTCGGGCCAGGCCGACCCGCTCGCCGTCCTCCAGCTCCCCCCGTCCACCAACCCGGCCGACCACGCCGCCGTCTCCCGCGCCTACCGCCGCCTCGCCCTCCTCCTCAGGCAGGACACCAACCCGCACCCGGGCGCCGACGTCGCCCTCAGCCTCGTCCACGACGCCTACGCCATCCTCTCCGATCCCAACCGCCGCCCCCCGCCGCCCGTCGCCGTCGCCGTCCCCCACGCCCATCCAGGCGCCGCGTCCCACCCAGCCGCGCCCGTCGCCGCCGAATCCCCCGAGTTCTGGACGGCTTGCCCGTTCTGCTCCTACGTCCACCAGTACCAGCGCGAGCTCGTGGGGCGCGCGCTCAAGTGCCCCAACGAGTCTTGCCGCAAGGGGTTCGTGGCTATTGAGATCTCCACCCCGCCCACCATCGTGCCGGGCACCGAGATGTACCACTGCGCCTGGGGGTTCTTCCCCCTCGGCTACCCCACCTCCGCCGACCTCAATGGCAACTGGAAGCCATTCTACAAGATGTTCCCCTGGAACAATGCGCCCGCTGGTGGCGGCGGCTCGGGTGGTAGGGGGGGCTATGGTGGCCGTGGTGGAGGCAGCGCTGGTCGGCAGCCGCAGAATGGGAGCGCGCGGGGCGGGTCATCCAGAGGTAGGGTGAAGAAGACGACCGCTCGCAAGAAGGTCGGTGCCGGGCTCAAGAGGCGATCATTCGGCGGCGTGGAGAGCGGCATTGAGCCGATGGATGGGCAGGATGGATGGGGTGAGGGTGAGGAGGGTGGTGATGGACAGGCAGAGGAGGTGAGGGGGATTAACATCAATGAAGAGGCACAGTCTACAGATGGTGCTACCAGGGGACATGTTCACGCAAGGGGGAATGTCAGCGGTGGGGTTGTGGACATGGGCACCTTCCATCTGGATGTCGATCCATCGGAAGATATTTTAGGGAATTTGCAGAACTTGCCCTTCTTGAGGGTTGACAATCTTGGGCGGATGCTGTAATGGGCTATGGCATTTGTTGTGCCGGAGAAATGCTGTATGTTTAGCTGGGTCAAAACAGATGTTTCAGGGACCGACCCTTACCGCTCTTGTTGTCGTTATTGTTCTTGTGGCATTATCTCTTGTTGTAGTAGTAGTTTACCTTGTGTTTCTAGTTACTTAGCTGGCGGTGGAGTCCCATAGAAGTACTATATGTGAGTTTGTGGTATCTCCAAATTAGCTGGGATATGTATTCTGTCTTAAGCAAACAAACTTGTGGAGTTCTCTCAGGATGAATTTAGTGATTCATGGATGGGCGATCACTTCGGTTTCTTCTAGGGCAATGGCAAGACAAGTCACTGAGAGAAGTAAGTGAAGCTGTGAGCTGTCTGTCTTTCTGAATATACAAAGCTTCTTTTGTTACAGCCATGCATTTAGCTATTTGATAAGATTGACTTGGTTTTAATTCAATATTCTACTGTGAAGTTGATGCTGTAACGGTTTTTGGTATGCCTGCTTATGATTCAGTTTTAATTAAGAATCTCTATTCGATAGCTATTGATTCTTGTTCACCATGAACCATGAATTCCTGTTGTTGCTATCCATTCAAGTAATTTGTGTGTGGTCTTCCTTTAGAGCTGATAATTTGGTATTATACCTCACAGAAGAATATTGCAGAAATTGTGGTTATCAATATGTTGAAAGAGAACTAACTTACAAGAAGTCTAGTATCCTAGTACATGATTGGCCTAATAATGGTCTGCATCTGGTACATTACAGACCTCAAAATGGTCTTCTTTAGCAAATAGATGATGTTTCAATCATTTGTACTTGTATGATTTGGGTTTGAATTTTTTTTCTCTTCAAAGACTATGGGGCTATTGACCTAGTTTGTTGAACCATCCCGCTATACATAACATGGTGATAAACTGATAGGTCACAGCTACATACATCATATACCAATCTACCTTTGTTTTATTCATCATTCTGGATTCAGCAGTCAAATATGTCGCTCACATTTGAAGTTTGTACTAATAGAATGCAGATTCATAGGTGAAATTTATTAGTGGGAACAAATATTTAATAAATGACATTCTATATCAAAGCAGTAGGCAACCAAATATCATTTATGTTACCATCATTTCTGACCAATCTGTGTGATATTTTGAAATGCTTTTGTAGTTTACTTGACTAACTATTTTCTTAAACAAACATTTTAGATATCTTTGTCGCAGATTTTTGGGGATTACATGGATGATGGATTTGAAATCATTGGCATAGTTATTTAGGATAGCAAATGCCTGAGGATTTCTCTCTTGCTTGATTTGGCTGACTATCAGAAAGCCCATAGTTATTTTGATATCAGTATTTATCACTAAATAAATGAAAACTCCGAAAAATGGAATTGCAGTTAGGTTTAGGTTGATGTGATATATGCTTCTTCTTGTGTAGCATATAGATTGCTCTGAGAGTCGACTCTGGTGCATAGTCATGATGAGGAATGGTAGAATTGGGTTGGGTTCGTATTGTGTTTTGGTTGAGTAAACTTCTTTGTTGTATTTCTGTTCTATTGCAAGCATGACTATTATAAAGTTGATGTTGAAAGTATGCATTTATTGGTTATTTTTTTAGAATGCATCTTCTGTTACAAAAGTTGCTCCATCTGATTTTTTTTTCCCGCAGCTATCTATTGTCATGCATCAAAAGTAGCAAAGTTTTTGTTAATGTGATCTTAGTTACTTGTGCATTTTACATCTGTAGAGTTCCTTTTGTGGTCAAAGGGGCTCTCAGATTACATGTAATATTTTTACTCATTTCCCAAGCGGATCATTTTGAAATTGGAATAAGTGTTGCATAATTCTTTCAGGCAAAAAAATAAAAAGGAACGATGTGTTATCCCAACCACTTGCCGGAACTGAGGTGCCTCAGCTTTAGAGGGATCAGTAGCCTGTCAACATTTTTTTTTTTAATTTTAATGAGGACATTAAGAAATTTCCTCTCCCCAGCCAGCAAGAGAAATATGGACAGCATGTAAAGCACCGCCATTTGCCAAGAGATTCTCACTGTAGTTGCTATGGTGCCCATGTTTGCTATGCTAGCATTTCCAATGTTTCTGTGGTTATTATAGTTGTGCTCATGTGAATGTGTATTTAAGCTTGAAAATTGCAGGTGAGCATATCGGCTGCCAATGATGGATCACAGATTGTCTGAGCGCAGTCCGACTGGCTTCTCCGGCCTTTTGGTCTTTTGCTTGGAACCATTGCTGGATTCATTAATTCATGTTCTATGGTGGGTAAGTATTGATTCATGCTCTATGGTAGGTACTAATTCATGTTTTATGGTGAGTAAAGAGTTGTGGTGTTGTCGAGTCTTTGCTGTATGGTGAGTTGTAGTGTTCTCGAATTCTCTTTGCTGACAATGTGGTATTCTGCCCTTTTTGTGAGAGGGAGGGAGCTGGTATATTCCTAGTGTTGCATGAGACATCTCATTTCCTGAATTACTCTGGAAAGATTCTTGTGTTCCCGTGTGCCTAAATGCTGGCAGGATTTTTCATGTTTTTGAAGTGGGGGCATGAGTCTGAATGCTGCCAATAGTGACTGCACCGATGCAATCGAGTACGATTCATGGACCTTGGATTCGCATGTCATATGACGAGTGGCAACCGGGTTTGAGTGAAAAATCAGTGGCAAAATTTATCCACCAAAATTCATCGTTTTGTAGAGTAGCATCAAGCACACAACCCAGTTTGTCCAAATGTGTATTGCATCACTTCCTATGCAGCTTGTCTTGATTTCATATTCAAGCATTAAGCACCGGTTCTCCGATGGTACTTCAGAGATGGCATTGATACGGGCTATACTATACAGTCGCCGTGGGTTTAGATGATTATCCATTGTCTTTAGCGCTGCGAGGCAATATTGAAGTTGAGCAACCTGTCAATGCTACATCAGTTGTAATTCTAAGCTTCTAGCTCCTGAACTATAATCAGAAGCTCAAGTCCACAGATCATGCTATGGAACTCCAATTACAATGGATTCTTTTACCCTTTTTTTTCCCATTCACAAAGAACATTACAGAGGTTGCACGATCTCTGGTTCCTCTATACGGACACTTTCCATGTATCAAAAAAAGCAATCATATGAACACGACTCCTAAGGGGATCTTTAGATACAGAGAAGAATACCATGCTCATAAACCAAACGAATCACTTCACTCACCAACGCACAAGGTCAAACAATTTTGTTGGTGTGCCATCTGGAAGGATGAACCATGTAGTCGCTGAAATCCGCCAAGCTGCATATTGTCATAAGTAACAGAAGCCCTTTCAATCAAATGCCTTGAATTTTTTTTCCTCGAAATCTTTGTTGAAAACTGCGGGTCAACATTCTAAATCTGCCCAGTTAAGCCTGCTCGCGCCCTCAGAACTTCAGTGCGTTTACTTCTTTCCATCTGTTCCACCACCCAATCTATGCCAGATTTGATCCCCCTCCTAAGACAAATAACAACGTCAGATCAAAGTAAAAGTATCAAAAACCGTATATGCCTAATGGACAATAACCAGGCCAAAGGGTAATATTGTGTACAGCAACAAAGTAAAGCTTGAACATGAGCATATAACTCACAATAGTTATTCAACCAGAGGAAAGGTGCAAAATTATGCATGACAACACGTGAAAATTTTCTTCAATTATTACATATTCAGATGAAGTTAACAAACCAGTAGGATTACTGTGCTCACCCATCATAGGCAGATACAGCTTGAAACTTGTACGGCCTCTCATCTAGCTCTTTAAGCTGCAGATATCTAGCTAATTCTTCATCAGTGATGACCCCTGGCAAATCCTGTTGAAAGAAATTCAATAGTACCTTGAAACATGATATCATGAGATGAATCATCATTGACAAAGCAATTTGATATAAGAATATGAACTTTGAAAACCGTTCAGCATCAATATATAAAAAATAAGTCACAAATGATAACATGACCCATTTATGGAAAAAAAAATTGCCACATCAAAGCTAATGGAAGCTGGGAGGAATGAAATAAATCGTTTGACTAAACTAGAAGGCACAAAATTATTTCCTGCTCACCACCTTTTCAATTTCTGATCTCAATTTATACATGAATTGAAAACTAACTGTCTCAAATATATTATCATGAGAAGCATTTGAAATTATAGCAACAAGGGGAACATACAATAAGCAAGAACATCAAAACGAGGGCTATTCAGCACACCATTCCAATAAATAAGATACATGAAGAACTAATTGCTACACCGCAGAAATGTTCTACTTCCGCAAATTGTGACAAATGTGTTGAGAAACCTTGACCTATACAGTTACACACCCTCTGATCTAAAATAGGTGCTAAACATATATGTATAGAGTGATTAGGATAGAAAATGATACTACAGATAAGCTGTTGAAACCAGTAATCCAGTATCAAAGTAATTTTATAATTTTCTTGGTAGCAATAGTTTCATAAGTTCTACATTAAACATCAGGAAAAGCCTAACATTCATAAAATCAGGGTCAAGTTGTAACCTTGAAGACCAGGAAAAACCTAAAACATCAAATTTCATAATGGGAGAAATACAAAATTTTCTATTCCCTGCTCATTCAATAATTTAGACAATCAAGAGCTGAGGTTACACTTCTCTTTCTGTATATTTGATAATTCATATTTCAAACATTTTATGGACATATGTTAACTGAAACAACTTGATACTGTTAGATATTTGACTATCATCTTTTTTTAATAGAGATGTCAACTTCATTTGAAGTAGCACAGTTTCTAGCCCAAAGAATCAGTAGCTGTTCCAATGGGTAATAACGCAAAGAAAATTAGTATTTCATAGGTCATTTCAGGAAAGTGTAAGCAAACCATTCACCTGTTTGTTTGCAAATATCAGCAGCGGTGCCCCTTTAAGATCCTCGTGACGAAGAACCTTTTCTGAAGTAAGAACTCAATGTGAGGATCTCTTCTATAATTTCCTTCCATATTTGAAATTGACCAGTATAACAATTGAAAACAAAATAAGCAAAAGAATCAAATACCTAGAGCAGATTTGGCATCTTCAAATGATGATGCAGCGGCAGCATCAATAACATATATTATAGCATGGGCCTCTTGATAATATTTTTCCCAGATTGTGCGAAGTCCAACCTATCAAGCAGACAAGCATGTAAAGTGTGTCAAAAATATGAACCAGGAGAAATGAAAATCTTATATTACTGGGAGAGATAATCACTTGTATAGGCTAAATTTTAGTTTTTTAGTTCCTATTACAAAGGGAAGGTAACACCTCCCAATTCCCAACAACATGGAATATACAAAGAACACGGTAGGTAGCCAATGGATTCAACAATAGCACAACTACAATGCTTCTCAAATCCTCTATTATCAGGCAACTACATGCATAGCAGTATAGCATATGATTGATCATATGAAAATTGTCCACCCATTCCGAAAATAGATTGAGTTCAAGCATGCTGTTGTTCCAGATTCACAAGGAAGATTCATGATTCAGTGTACACTCACTCTAAGCATATCATTTGATGTTTTACCTCATCAGGAGTTCTAGTTACTAATAAAATCAACTAGATCTTACTCCTCCACTTTCTATTGTATACATTCCACACCTAATACATCTTGAAAATAATATGTAACCAACAAAAAAGAGCTTGACAGCCTACTTAAGGGATAATCGACCACAGCAGACCAAGTTACTCCCAGACTGTTATCTTTAATTAAGATTTTCAGTCTGTAATTCTGTATACCTGACCTCCCAGATCCCAGAAAACAAGCTTTGCATTTGCATCTTCAATACGGCCAATATTAAGTCCAACAGTGGGAACGATGCGATCAGGTGTAAGCCCTTCTCCTTTCAGATAAATCGATTTTATCTTTTCGAGCAAAGTCTATATCATAAAATATAGAAAAAAAATGTCAATTTTAGGTTAAAAAATTGTAATTGCTACATTTTAATATGTAAAGCGTTTATATGAAATTGAAGAAGTGCAGCATAAGCACTATAATATGAACATGATAAAAATCAACTTGAAAGATAGTATACCATGTACATGATGAAAGAAAGTTAACTTAAAAATCCATTATAAGCAATGGTAGAAGATACTAGATACTCCAACAGAACCAGAGTAGTAGTTTGCATGGACACCATCTACATTTCAAATACACTTACCAACGGTCAAGTAATTTCCCATCAATGCAATCAATAAATAGTCTCCCAAAACAAGATTATGCGGTATGCTACAGAGAACATCATGACAATAAATTGTATTTCAAGATACAGACACTGAGGTACATAACGGTGTACGAATTGGTACATTCAAAGAACTTGACAATGTACAACCATGAGTGCAATTATTTGAAAGGGGCGGGAAATCTTTGAATTAATAAATGATCAGACAACTGTGACATAAGGAAGTAGAACACAATATTAAAACTTATAGATATTAACTATTATTTCCAAAACAAGCTTGCAAGTTATTACCGTTTTGCCAGCCTTGTCAACACCTAGAATAAGAACATGAAACTCTGTCTTGTTAAAGATGTACTTCCATAGACCATACGCCAGGGAGAACATTGCTCTAGCCCGCTCCGCTGACCAATAAACTGTTGTCTTGACTGACGATCTACAGCCAGTGCACTTCCTGAAAAGTGATAATATGTTAGATATATTCCTTTAACCTAATATCAAGGAAAACCCAAACTACCATATAAAAACTCTAAATCATAAATGTTGCTCCTACAACAACATACATCATGGACCTAGACCATGCATCTCTGGCATGCTTCATCCAAAGAGAAGCCCTGATGAATGCAAACACGCGAATTTTAAGACAATCACCCCTTAATTGATGCCCCACACTCCATGGATAGTAAATTGGATGCCGCCATCAGCATCACAAACTCGCCGACATATGGACTAGAACAACAAACATGTTGTGGATTTTAGAGCTAGGCATCTTCACCAATCACCAATCTGGCATATTAATTAAACCAGCGTTGCATTGAAATCGCACGGAGATAACCAAAACGGTAAGAGGATCATTTCACCTCCTCCTGTCCCTCCTCAACCCACTTGACTATAAACCCAAGCGCGGCAACGTCGAAGAAGAAAACCCTCACCGGAAAATGCTACTTACGCCAAATCTACCCCAACCACAACTCCACCATGATCAACAACAACAACAACGACATACTAGTCAATTAGACTGGAGGGACAAGGATTCGGAACGCAGGAGGCCACGAGCTCAACCAAATCCAGCAGCAAAACCGGAGCTGGCCGGTTGTTGCCGGGGGGATCGGTGGGAAGAGGGGCAGCGGATCTGGGTCGCTCACCGGAGAGAGAGAGAGAGGGAGGGAGTCCCTACTCTCCGCAGGCCGGGCGGCGGGGGGAGAGGGGATCGCTCCCGCGGTTGCGGGCGCCGTCGGTGATGAGCCTCGCGCTCGCGTCGCGAATCCGGTTGGCCTCGCCGGCGATGCTACCAACAAAAGAAGGGCTATATGCGGAGTGGGGTGGGGGGCGGTGCGGATGGATCCGATCCGAGGCGAGGCGAGGCGAGGCGAGGCGAGAGGCGCGCGTGCATATGACGGGTGGGCCCCACTCGCGGCGCGGGAATGGCACGGCACGAGGTTTGGCCTGGTCCGGTCACTCAGGTCAGGTCAGACTGTGGGTGCACTTCCCACCTCCGCGCCTTTGATGCCACGACGATGACAGGCGAGCGGCTCGTTCGATTCGGTGTGTACGCAGGTGGGATCGTATCCGACGGCCACGGGGGAGTGCGACCCTCACCAACCCCACCGCGGTGCGGGAAGAGGATCCTCTGACCTAAAGTCAGAGGGGCCCATCTATCAGCGACGCTCTTCTCACATAAAGTCTGCGGCCCATTGATTATACGTCAAAAGAGCTCCGTCCCCACGGTGCGTGTTTTGGAAAATCCTAATCCTAAAGAGAATTTGTATAAATGGTTATTTAAGAGATTGGTTATTTTTGTTAAAAAAAAGTCGGTTTTATTGGAAACTACCCTTGGCTGAGTTTGAGTAGACGGGGATTGAGAAGATTGGAAATATACGCAAAACGAGAAGAGCCATTAGCCCATGATAAATTGAGAATTAACTATTTTAAATTTCAAAAATGGATTAATATGATTCTTTTTAAAGCTACTTTCCTATAGAAAATTTTTGCAAAAGACACACCGTTTAGTAGTTTGGGAAACGTGCACGCGGAGAACGATGTGTTTTCACCCTCAATCTCATCCTATCGTGTGATCTCACGGTCACCCACTGTACGTGATAACTGGCGTTCACTACTCATGATCGCACTAGTCCGCACGTCTTGTGATGGATTGGAGCGAACTCGATTCTCTATAAGCAGAGAATGAAAAATCAGGTTTTGGGAACTCGATTTATTGAGAGAGATGATAGCGAATCCATTGGGAACGGTTTTTGACCACAAATCCCATAAAATCTAGGATTGGTATTGTTGGTAATGCTCTAACATTAAAGAAAAAGATTGACATTCTTGAACACGTGATCACTTGCGGCTAAACTTTATAGCTTTATAGGAATAAGTCTCACTTATCGTCCCTCATCTATACACCGAGTTTAATCAGCATACCTAAATCGTAATACTAGAAATCTTCACCATACGGTAGTATGGATGGTTGTTTTGGCTGGCGTGGCATTCCAATCATTTTCTTTTTTTAAAAGAAAACATGTTGAACCAACATGTAAGTGGACTTCCACCTCTCCCCTCTCTTCCCCTAGAGCTTGCCGATGGGAAAGGAGGTGCGAGCCTATCCGCGAGAGGTAAAAGGTGGTGGGAGGCCGACGACGAGGGAGCTCCGGTGATCCACGGCAATGGAGGAGAAGAGAAGGGAGGCGACAAAGCTAGCGAGCTCATGTTCTTACGGGCTACAGCTATGGCCCGTCGTCGTCTGGGGCTCTCTCGTTGGACTCAGAGCTGCCGAGGAGCTTTGACACCGTGGCGGCGTAGTGGCATGCGAAGTGGCGGGGGAAGGAAACCAGGGCTCTCAACTGACGAGCCTGCCTCACATCACACCCCTGTCACCGGTAGAGGAAGAGCAAGGCCGTGTGACGGCAACGGGGAAGCAGAGAAGATTTGCAGGCAACTGGACACAAAGGGCATCATCGACCTACAGCGCGGTGGTAGGAGGTATTGCCGCCGTCGTTGTCGAAGCTCGGCTCTTATCTCACTACGGCAGCCTGTCTCATGTAGGCCTCGGGGTAGGCCACACGAGTGCGGAGCTCGTTGATATAAACCATGGCAGCGCACGAGGAGGGATGCTTTGTCCATGCGGGGCACGAAGGGGGATGACGGCGTGGAGGCCGACACAGTGCCTCGGCGCGTGCACTGCCCACGACGAGCTTGTTAGGATGCCGGATTTGGAGGAAGAGGGAGGGGAGAAACAAGGATGCGGCCTCGCCATCGCCCCTCTCTTCTCCATCATCGTGAGCGGGCGTGACAGTGACGGGGCAAGTGATGTGGCACGTCGAGCTTGCCATCGCCGTGGGTGCTATCACCAGCCATCCCCGAGCCGTCTCCACATCCAGCACACCACTCCATGCCGACGCACTTTTTGGGAGGTGGGAGAGATAGGGGAGTGAGAATGACATGTGGGGCTTATTTTTTTCCACGTAAACAATTAGCCAACATGAATGGACCGGGTCAACTTGCCATGTCATCGAAACCAGCCATATATACTGTCAGAGGGCCTTGTTTAATCCGATTTTGCAAGTTGGGGGTGTAGATTTCTGGTATTGCGGTTTAGGGATGCTCGGACAGAAAGATGAGGGATGGCAGGTGGACATATTCTAGCTTTGAAGTTGCTCGGTTTCTAAATGAGGATTTGCACTAAATTCTTGGGCCAATAGGTTGAAGGCCCAAAATCCAGAGCTAAGTCTATCTCTCAGACGAGCTTTCGTTGCTCGCATCCTCGCTGCCGGAATCGGGACCGACGCCGCGGGAAGCCGATGAGGGAGGTGAGGCCGGCCGGGAGATCTGCGCCAGCCAAGGTGAGATCCACCGTCTCTTTCGCCCATCTCCATCCGCGAATCAAAGGTTCCCGCCCCAGTGGCAGACGTAGGATTTTATAAATGGGGTATGATAAACTAATCTACTTATAAAACAATAAATTATCTAAATAAATATAAAACACAATATATAATAAAAATTGGACTAGAAATAAACTAAATCTTATTTTTATCTCTAGATCTCATTGTAATATATATATAGACATGTAATTTATTTGAAAATGAGATAGGGAAATAATATCTCACCCTCCAAAGGGTAATATTGTATTAAGCCATACATTCATCACACCTCATTTAATCCTAGCCATTCATCCATTTCCCTTTCTCAATCCCACCTCTCATAACCCACATCCTAAATAGAATATCATAACTCACTTGAACAATATATATAAAGCATTATGATAATTGGATTCTTAACAAGTGTCGATATCTAATTCATCTATAAAAAAATATAATTATTTATAGCATTCTAGATTATGTTTAACAAAAATATCTTTCCACTTCTTACAAACCTAGTTAGGTACCTTATATAATTACAATATCATTAACAAATATAATAATTATTGTTTACTCATGTAAAAACATAGATGATATATATTACAGAGCACACACATATGAGTTAGCTGCTAGTATTCATGTGCAAGTACTAGTGCTGATTGTAGCAATATTATTATCAAAAATAAATAAGAATGAGAAAGCGAGAAGAAGATGGAACAACAGAAGAATATAAGGGTAAAGTTTTAGTTTTACACCGTATTAAGACGAAGAACAATTTTGATAATATTAGTATATTATCGATTAATGTGAGTATATACCATACCATGGATGTGAGTAACTTTTCCCCACGTGTGTTTGAGCTAATGACTAAACCTCCTTTTTTTTCTTACCTTCTTTCGAAGTTCTCCTAACGTGTTTGGTTAAAAAATGTTTTGTTTTGAATAAAATAAAGAAACTTTTTTGACTAGATTATTTTTTTAAGAGAATCCAATGTGTGCTGTTGACTTTGTCCCTGTTCTATAATATGGCATTGAGTTTATTAAGTTATACAATATGCCATCGTATTTTGCTTAACCTCTATAATATACTGTCGCCGTCCATTTAGACTTCGTTAGTACTATATAATTTTGTTCTAATAACTGAAATATCCCCGGGATAGAAATTCCAAAATTTGGCCGAGTATTCCGAAATATCATATTATAAACAAGGCAGAGAAGATATCCATCTCAAACTTTGGAAGTTTTACAATATGATATTTGAATTTTTCGTCCCACGGCTATTTCGGTCATTACAATAAAATTATACAATACTTACGAAAGCTAACTAGACGACGATGGTATGTTATAGAAGTTAAGCAAAGTGCGATGGCATATTAGAACTTGACAAACCTAGTGGCATATTGTAGAATAAGCAATGGCATATTAGAACTTGACAAACCTAGTGGCATATTGTAGAATAAGGACAAAATCAATAACACACGATGGATTCTCTATATATTTAATGGTTGTTTAGTTCATTACCTATCTATCTACTATCGTGCGACATTTTTATAAAAAGTTAAATCTTATACTATAAGTTCATATCTTACACATTAAATTACATACACTTGTAATATAATTTTCAACTTATACAATGCCCTCTGCACATTTTATAGGAGAAATATGAAAAATGATTTATTATTTAAATATGAGAAACAATATTAGTCCAAATTAACGTATATGTAAAAAAATAATATGAAAAAAATTACGGAAATACCTACGATCGTATATCATGCAGTGAGAAAAGGTGACCACAATCGAATCCCTTATTGTTGAGCAAAATTAATGGCATTAATTTTATCATTTTTTAGCTAAATCTATCTAACCATAATTAATTAGCCCGTGTTAGTAGAAGTCTGCATCTTCATGCGTCAACATATCATAAGACTATTAGTAATAGCCAAGTACACTGACCCAACAATACTTAATATATCACAAGACTATCGGGTAATGGACAACTCATCTTTAATTGTGCTAAAGACTTAGTATATCACAGGAGTATCGGGTAATTGACAACTCATCTTTAATTGTGCTAAAGAAAAAAATAAATTATAGTTCGTGCTATGTATTCTTAAAAGTTTTCATATTATGTCATACTTTAACCATTCTTTTCATTTACAGAACAACTAACTTTACATTTCAATTTGGACCACCCTATTTCATCCATCTTTAAGTCCAGTGACTCACCAACCACACACTAACTCTCTCTCTCTCCATTTTCTTTTTTCCCTCCGACAGTTGGAGAACTGCTAGATCCAACAAGAAGGAGCCTGGATCTAGCGTCTCCGCTCTTCATCGGGTCGACTCCTGCCTCCGTGAGTCCCTACAATAGTGTGCATGACGAGATGGAGAGGAAAAAAAGGTGGCTCATGGAGTGTAACTAGAAGGTGCGGTTACGCATGCAAAGACGGAAAGGAGGAACGATGGTGGCTCATAAAGAAAGAGCAATGGTGGCGGAATGTGGGCCACTAGTCATCATCTATTAACTTATTAAAGGAATAGAAAAAGAAGCCTTCACGTTCATTCTCACAGCCTAGAAATTCTCATATTAATCGGAGAAAAAGAAAAATAGAGTCCATATAGAAATACAATTTTGAAGTAGTTGAAATTCGGAATTAAAAAAAAGGAATATTGAAAGAGGACACTAGAGTCCATATAGAAATACAATTGAGAAACAATAGAAAATTCAGAATTAAAAATAAGGAATATTAGAGGTAGAGTACATAGTACATATAGAAGTACAATTAAGAAATAATAGAATTCAGAATTAACAATAAGAAATATTAGATGTAGAGTATAGAGTCCATATAAGAATTTAAAACTAACTAATATTCAGAATAAATATAATAAAATTAAAAGTAGAGTTTAGAGTTCGTATAAAAATACAATTTACAAATAACTAAAATTCGAAATTAAAAAAACAGTCAATATAAGAATACAATTTATAAGTAACTGAAATTTGAAATTAAAAATTAAAGAATATCGAATGATGAGTTTAGAGTCCACATAGAAATACAATTAAAAATAATAAAAATTCAGAATTAAAAATAAATAATATTGGAAGAAGAGCCTAGAGTCTATATGAAATACAATTTACAGATAATGAAAATTCAAAATTAAAAAAAAAGAAATATTGAAGGACAATTGTAGAGTCCATATAGGAATATAATTTACAAATAACTAAAATCTGATGTTAAAAATAATTAATAACTAACACGTATATAAAATACAATATGAATATTATACATTAGTAGCTTTGTAAAGACAATACAAAATTTAAAATTATATTGTCATTTTAATATATTTGAATAATACATTAAGAAAACATATATGCTAGCTGCGCAATCTGTACGGGGCCACCATGCTAGTTATAAAGAAATACTCCCTCCTTCCAAAAATTGAGACATATTTCTTTTTCATCAATATCAAGAAGCAAGTATCTCACTCATTATTTAGCAAAACCAATGAACATGCAACCAATAAGTAGTAGAATGGCTTCTTGGTTTTCGATCAAAATTTAATTTAACACATAGTGACTACAAATATACAAATAGGACTTAGATTTTTGGAAAAAACCAAAGAATAAATTAGGAAAAACCAAAAAATGAATTAGGTCTAGGATTTTTGGAAGGAGGGAGTAGATAGTCTTAAAGTAGTAAAATATTGATATAAAGGTGAGAGAGCTTTTAACTTTTTGCCACTTTTAAAATATGGTAATTAAGAATTTACTACTCATAGTCTATAATACGTGGGTCCTCATGTGTATATGACATGTGGGACCAGCGGCAAATTCTTAATAATTCCTCTTCAAGCGTCTTCCCCTTTCCTTTGGAAAAATTGGACATTCTGCCACTGCCAAAAAACGGTTTCGCTCAAATACCATTCCACGGATTGGATTCGTTAAAAAGCCATCCCCAATCGATGCCAAACCTTTTCTTTGCCATATTCACCAATTCACCATATTTCCACCATTATTTGCACATTGGCTGACCAGAATACCCACTCGTCGAGCTGAGGAAAGGGGATCCCGGTACCCCGTCGCGCTGGGCCGCCGGGACGCGCGCCAGTCCGACGCCCGCGATGTCGAGGGGAATTACCTCCCGCGCATCAACATGTCCGCGCGCGCCATGACAGTGCTGTTTATGCGGAAGGGATCGACGCCGCGGGAGCTCGTGGCGCTCGCCGGCGCGCACACCGTCGGGTTCTCCCACTGCGGCGAGTTCGCGCACAGGCTGTACAGCTTCAAGAGCGCACGCGCGCTGCAGAGCTCATGCACCAACTACAGGAGCGACCCAACCATCTCCATCTTCAACGACATCAACCGGATCGCCGCCACTGCACTGGTGCCCTCCTTGCCGCCGCCGCAGCTCGCTGACCCGAGAAGTATGACGCCATTGCCCCCCGCACCTCGACGACGTCCGCGTCATCATCCCCCGACGACCTCGCCGCCGTCTCGCCGGAGCTCATGCGTCAAGTTCATTTCGTCGCCGGCGGGCATCCTGACGGGCTGACGGCGCAGTTGGTGAGGCCGAGCACCCTGGAGAGCTCGATGAGGATGGTGTAGAGCACGGTGTGGCATTCGAGCAACTTGTGTCTCGTGGGTGAGCATCCGGACATGCCAGCTCGCCTCCTCCTGCCGCTTCATGAGGACGACCTCGTTGTCGAGCTCCCTGGCCTTGAGCCAGAGCAGGCTGTCCCTGACCTTGATGTGGAGCAGCTGTGGACTGAGGGTATTTTAGTCAGCCCGGTGCAAAAAATGGTAGAAATCCAGTGAATCGGTGAATATGGCAAAGAAAATGTTTGGCATCACTTGGGGATGGTTTTTTAACGAATCTAATTCTTATAAGGGTCAATTGGATCCATACCATTACAAAATTGCCTATTTAGAAAAATACTATTACTATTTGTGAAATCTAG
Source organism: Oryza glaberrima (assembly GCF_000147395.1). Taxonomy (NCBI): domain Eukaryota; kingdom Viridiplantae; phylum Streptophyta; class Magnoliopsida; order Poales; family Poaceae; genus Oryza; species Oryza glaberrima. Next base: position 15,026,976 of record NC_068328.1, on the reverse strand, counting down.
TAGTACATGCCATCACAATTTTCTAAAATCCATACCATACTATTGCCGTCAGGTTTTCTGTCAATATCATCTTCCATAGCGTCTTCCGTCGAGGTCATGACCGTCTTCAATCTCCAGCCACCGTAAAGAGTTGATACCAGCACGGCGCCGACAAACCGGGCTCCAGCATGTCGCCGATGATCCGGGCGCATGACGCGCATGGTGCCGTGGGGCCCCAGTGCGGGGGAGAGCACGACGACGTCGAGCTCCGTGGTCTTGGTTTTGGGCGGCATGGCGGCACCTTTGTGCCGTGGTACACGCAGAGATTGATTCGTTCTGCTGCCCTGCTGCTACTGCTACTGTTGGAACACGTTAGAGATGTAGACAAGCGGTAGAACGGCTGGTGGGAACTCGATGTCTGGCCATGGAGATGACGAGTTAAGGCGTGATAGTTGGCGATGATTCGGGGTCCGATTGAATGGGGATTTGTGTGGAAATGGCAGAGGGAAGTAGAGGGAGTAATTCCCCTTCATCAATTAGGAACGAGAATGGCCGAGAGAGTTGAATTTGGAGGAGTTGCCGCACTGAGTTTTCAGTGGAGAAAGGAGGCATTGGCTGGAGGTTGAAGAAGGGTCTGACGAGTGGACCCACCTTGACGGTAGCGGTGATGGTAACAGAAAACCGGACGGCAATGGCGTGGATTGAATTGAAAAATAATACAATAGCAACCGGACGGCAATGGCGTGGATTGAATTTAAAAAAAATACAATGGCATGTAACAGGTTTTATGAATAGTAATGATATTTTTTTAAATCGGTAATTTTATAATGGCATGGATCTAATTAACCCTTCTTCGAACGGCATTTAAGCGAAACTGTTTTTTTTTGGCCGTGGCAGAATATCCCATTTCTCTTCCCTCTTTTGTGGCGTAATAGAAAGAAAATCTCCCGTCTCCTTGCGCCGCCAAGACGAGTCGCGGCTGAACAGGGCGGCGATCTCCATCGGGCGAGCAGAGCAGGGGATAGGATCACGGTGAGCATCCACATCCTCTTTCTGATTCATCTCTCTCTCCCTCTCCCATCGGGACTACTTTTGTCTGGAATTTGCTTTGCGTTCGTTCGTTCGTTAACCCTAGCTTCTCTTCTAGATCTGGAAGAAGCTCTTCCCTTAATTTCAGAGCCTTAACCTTAATACAAGTAACAGTTTGTTTCCGTCGCATGAACCCGCATTGGGGTTTCTTGATTTCTTGTTTGCTTCCTACCCATTCTTGGTAAAAAAATGGCATCTGCGCGGATCACGAGTTACTGCGTGTCCTTGGAGAGAGAGAGACCACGGCGTCTGCTGGAGACGGTTCGTCCTGCGAATGTGGTAGTATGTTTGAGAATGATCGTGCGTGGAGGAATTTTTCGCACTTAGATTAGATTTATGCGGTAGCATGTAGAACTAAGGCGCGGCTGTAACAGATTCCAGAAAACTTTCTTTATGTACCATTTTGAATGCGGCGGGTTGATTGGAAAGCAAACATCCACTTGCTTTGGCACTGGATGTGAGGTTTTCAAAGGAAATTCATGAAGGAATCTTGTGTTCAAAATGGGTGGTAGAATGTTACTTGAAATCCATTGTAGAGAAGTCTAATACAAGGCACGCATGTCGTCGCATGTTTATTATCTGTCTTGTTTCTGTGATGTGCATGGAGAAATTTTCTGGTGGATAGAGCATGGAATTGCTTGTGAGACACCTGTTTTTATGGCCTATTTTATGAGCATATGTGTGTAATCTATCTAGGGATTCAATGTGCGGTGATTCATTGTTAGGATTAATTTTTATATCCACTTGAAATATGTGGTAACAGTAAGATGGCTTGATTTGGTACAAATAACTTGTAGAAAGTCAAGTACCACACAACAATTACTATTAAATAATAATGCCTGCCATATATGCTCTTGCATATCACATTGTTATTACTTTGAGCCTTATTGTTACCTATACCGTTTTATGGATCCCACAGTGAGAAGCTTTTTTTTTTTTGTTCATAATTGATGTCAAATTCAGCTCCATTTATTCTTAGATTTTCCATGTTTCCTCAAACATGATAGTTGTGATAGACGGAAGCTAAAGTTTGCAACCATTAGCTTAGCATTGCTATCTGGACATGGTAACTTGGTTGTGCCAGTAGCCCTACTTGGTGCCTTACTCATGACTTGATATTCAGCACATGATGAAAACTAGTATGTCTGCAGAAATATCAGTTTATTCCTAGGGATCAATACATCTCTGGCTTTTCTTACATCTTTGGTATGTTGTGCTAACATATTTCCAGAATTTGTGGTGCTTTTCATTTTTAACCCATGGAAATCTCCAAGCTAATAAAGATCCCAGTGTTTTTTCTCTGATGTTTCTTCGTCTCCACTATTTTCCCTTCTGTTATCATGTTCATCAGCTAATTCTACTCTCCCATTCCTCTCCAGTCACCCCTTCCTAAAATCCATGGGGGTGTTGTGGCTAGCCTAACATTGCTGAGTATGGGCAAAATGTGTTTGCTGTAACATATATAGGGCCTTGCGACTGGTTTGATGCACCTGAGCCTTCCCAGTACATGGCGGCCACAGAATATGAATCTAGTGACATGGTGGTTTTAAAGCACAGCACATTGTAGCACGTCACTTTTATGGTCATTAGTTCTTTCACCCAAAATTAATTAATTAATAAAAGATCATTATAAGTTGTCTGAAAAATTAAATTATGCTTACTTGTCTGTTTGTTTTGTTGTCCAAATTTTATTCCTTGATTCATTTTTGGTATAATTAATCATATATGTAATTATGGTATAAAGCTTTGTACATAACTAATATGGTTTACCTGATGTTTTTCTTTTTCCTGTATATTTTTTGCAAATAAATCATAAATCTCTTAGTTTCTTCATTTGTCCATTTCCATCTCCAATTTACATGTAGTTTTGAGTGCAATAACCAAGATGGCAGGTGTTATAACATACTCATGTTGCAATTTTTTATTTTTGGTCTGCTTTGTGAAGGGAAGTTGAATTTTTATGTGTATTCACTGCCACTGCTAACCTGTGTGTAAAGGTTTTCCGCTACTATTTTTCTTTATTTGTGTGGTTTCTATAACTTACAATTGCAATTCAATATTTTGTTCATAAATCTCCTGAGTCAAGTGAACTTTTTACCTTAATAGTATGGTCATCTCCAGTTTCCCATGTAAGATGATATTGAGGGGCATGATATAGGAGGGTGGGGCCATAACCTTGGAGGAATGGGTGCATACGATGGTTGTGGGGGGAGAGAAGGAAAAACGATAAACAAGCCTACATTACTACCTCAAAGTAATTAAGTACTGCGTTCTGCAATGGGGTATTAAGGTTAGCATAAATGCGAGGATGGAGCTTTTTATATGATACGGCAAAGATTTAGCGTGCTGTTAAATAGAGTTGTGAAGGAAAAGAAATGAAGATCAATTAAAGCGCTGTTTTGATTTCGAAATTGAACTCTATTCAATTGGGAACTATGGTGTAAATTTCATGTTTGTATGTTTTAAACAATTATTAATCAAGTTCCCTGTCTATCGGTTGTTTGTGATCTTTGGCACGCTTTCCACTCAATTGTTAGTTTTGCTCCTCACGAAAAGCAACTTTCAAGGGTTTTCTGTGCTTATTCAATTGTTGAATTACATGTTGGCACATGAAAATAATCAAGATGCGATCTTTGAATCTTAGAATTCCTATTATACAAGTAGTCAAAATTTGCTTGCTATATGAACGGAACATACTATATTGATTGATTTGTTTTAACCTCAGTAACTCAGAAACCCATTATTGGAATACCTGTTTCTGATGTTTAGCATATAATAGTTTGATTCTGGGTCACCACATGGCTAGTTCATCTAGGATTTTTTGCAAGAACCTGCATACTACCATTATCCCTGAACATGTACATTTCAGTTTTGGAAGGCTAAAAACTCTTCTTGCTACCTTTATTAGTATTTTATATCCCCAGACCATATGTGCAACAATTTTGTAACCTTTGTTCTGATTATTACATATTTTTATGTTTTTATTTACCCTAATGATGAATGCATATGAACTTGATACTGTTTGTGTTCTTTCTCAAATCTCAAGATCTGAACCATTTTTGTGCTTGCCTATCTTTCCTGCAGATGTTTGACGATCAAGACCTGGGTTTCTTTGCCAATTTCCTGGGAATCTTCATATTTGTTTTGGTCATGGCATACCACTTTGTGATGGCAGACGTGAAGTATGAAGGGAACTATTGTGGTTGAAGCGAAGGCATGATAAGGATCCATGGATCCATTTTGGCACATTACTTGTTAGATTATGCTAGAGATTGCTAAGCATTTGTTGAAAGTTTACCATGAAATCTGGGAGTGTCAACTGATTTGCACTGATGGATGTGGTACTTATAGCATTTCGACTTCCGTAATTGTTTAATTAGCTACCAAAAGCATCACAATTCTTCCCAAAGCTGTTTTACTTCTCGAAGGTTTTCTCCTTTGGAAGATAGGATTTTTGAAGGAAATAATTTTTTCAAGGCGAATGAGTAGCTAGGAATGGCGTCATTTTTGCCCAAGTAACGGCTTGTCCCTGATTTGGTCTGCAACCATGTCAACTGCAGCCATGTCTTTGACCTGATCTGCATGAAGCGATGTCACTGCTTGTTATCCCTGGCATTATGTACAACAGCAACTGCCCCTATCTGAGGCAATTTTGACTCTTTGAGAGTACAAAATTTATTTTCCACGAGCCATGGACCACAAAATAATGCCTTGCGAAACAAAAAAAAATAATCTGAGTTAATTATCACCATTCAATTATCCCTTTATGATTTCAGACGTTGTACCAAGAATACTACTATCACTAAGTTTTGGGTAAATTAATATGTACGAAGAACAATAACAAGAGTTGAACCATGAACTTGTCATCAAGAAGCACCCATTGACTCAAATCTAACAAGGCAAATGACATCTCTAAAAAAACAAGGTAAAGGGATCTTCGTGATACTATATCTTAGACCAAAACTTGTAGTATTATCAGCTTCTTTCTGCAAATACTACTTGGCTTGATTTTTGTTTTTGTTTTTTTGCTGACTTTTGTGATCATATTGATAGATGTATAGATTCTCTCTCTCTCTCTCTCTCTCTCTCTCTCTCTCTCTCTCTCTCTCTCTCTCTCTCTCTCTCTCTCTCCACGTTTGTATGATAAAACATGTACAATCATCCACTATCATAAAAAGGCATAAATATAATCTTCAAGGAATTTTAAAGACCAAACTGGGAATTGTCTTAAAGTTTAAACATCTGGTCAAGATAATTGAAACAACAATTTTCATTGATGTCAAAGATTTTAAAGCTAAAAATTTCCCGTTTAATAAACATGTGTACCATGAATCAATTTGACACCAAATGACCAGATGTTGATCGATTCATTGCAGGGCTAGTTTAAGAACTGGTGCAGAGTATATTCCAACTCTCCAGGGTTTACTAATGCTGACTTGATGAGGTCGGGCCTAGAAGTAGGGTGCCTCAAAATTTGTGTAATCACTAGAACTAATAAACCAAAAGTTTTCAAGATGCTAGCTTAAATCAAAATACAATTTCATAAGATATATATATGCGTGCAACAATATAACGGTAGCATATATTACATGAAAAATAAAAAGAAAGGGTTAAAACACCGAGATCAGATGAGATTAATAGAAACACAGAAGAGAAGTCAAGATAAACTATAGGATTTTTCTTATTCTTCTCATGTTAGTATTCCATAAACACAGTGACCTTGTTTTCAAGATCTGAGTTTGTATATTTCAAGTAAGTTTAAACAACTGATTATATTTGCATTAGTTCTTCCTTAAAAAACCGTGAATCCTTCTCACTAGCTATTAATTAGTACCAAAAGAGGTATGGAATCATGTTCAAAGGTGTAAAGCCACCAGAAACATTTGCACAGATACACTTAATTTAAATATGCGCGTCACATTTTTCATCAAGAGATCGATATTATAAATCAATTTGGTGCCATATTAAGAGAGCTTGGTTCATTATTGGGGAATGTTGTGTTCAGCTAACCTGTAATTTTTCTTAATGGGTGCTTTTGCTACTGAGTAAACATGCTGGAGTTCTCAACAGTTATTGTACATGATATATTGTAAAAAATGGGATGAACACTTTTACTGGGCTTAGCCCTTAATTAGTTCACCTGATCAGATGCAGGGCATTTCGTCAGAGTCCGCCAATGGTGAAACATAGTAGTAGTCATGGATGCAAACCTGACTTATGAATGACCACATACAAATATAATAATAATATATTTCTCACTGGTGGATGGCTTTGTTATTTCAATTATTTGTAGTCACACATTGTGAGCAATATTAGTCAGCTGTAATATGTCATTGCTCTATCTACAAGATTTCGTAGAGTCAATACTTGTCTATTGTTATCATCAGTACGTAAGTCATATCGATGATGTCATATGCTAGTTTGACCACCTCGAATTAATTAAGAGAGACAAGCACTTTTGTTAAGAAAAGAGAGACATTTCTAGTGTGGCAAATATAAATTAATATGTTTGTAGGAAAACAATTGCAACATGACACTTATAGATCCTCTGCACATATAGTAAACTCTAATGCATATATATACTCGAAGTGACCAACAACAGCCAATGTGAACAAATCATATAAAAGACCACAACTATCACTCCATTTCAGATTATAAGTTGTTTTGACTCTGGTCAAAATCAAACTACTCCAAGTTAAGCAAAGTTTGTAAAAAAAATAATAACATTTTCAACCCAAGACATATATATTATGAAATATATCCAATTATAGATTTAATAAAACTACTTTAGTGTTGTAAATATTACTATATTTCTCTGTAAACCTGGCCAAACTTAAAGTAGTTTGACTTTGACCAAAGTCAAAACGATTTATAATTTAGAGATTAATATATTATTTTAATCAGTGGGAAAATTCCTCTCATTTCAGTAATAGAAATACATAAAAGATCACAACTATATATCCTATGCCTATGTGTACTTTGCAAACTAGTTAGTTAGTCTTCAAGCCTCACATAATTCAAATAAAACAATAAATAGTATCAAACACAAGTTACCTGGGGACACCATTGTTGTAAGCAGGGACATTCTTATAGCTAATAATGGTAAATACAACATTGCAATTAGAAGAATCATGCTTAATTGGACAAGCTAGCACAAAAGGTGCTGTATCATCTTTGTCTAATTACTTCATAATAATTGCCTAACCTGGATTAGCACACGCAGAAAACAGAAAGTCAGAAACAACCCATCCAAAAGAAGCAGCCGCAGCCAATGCGCATATGAACGCGTTCCATCGATTACACGTCGGCAAAAATCAACGCCAAAAATGCCACATTAGGATAGAATTTTCTCGCTGGCGTTCATCAGCGAAGCGCCATTTAATTTCTGCAGCTCTTCTGACTGCCAGTGCCAGTGCCACCCCGGTTTCTGCAGGCAAAAACCAACGATGCAATCATCGTCTAATCACCATTAAATGCTTGCCACTAATGGCTAATCACCCTCCTCCACTCCCATATATAGACGCACACACATCTCCTCCTCATCTCGTCGTCATCGTCGTCTCCAAGAGAAATCGAGATAGATAGATATAGGTAGATAGATAGATGGATAGGTGTGAATCTTTTGTACGTGAGCATTTCTCCATGTCTTCTGCCTAAGCTATAAGTTGCTCATTGTCTCCGTTGGAGAGACCGTAGCCAACAACAGGTAGGAAATGGATCTTTAGCCTCTACAAGTTCAAGAAACAGCTACTGAATTCTTGCTTGATTTTTTGTTTTTTTGTTTTTGTTTCTAGAGTTGTTTGATTTCTGTGAGGCAAATCTTTTGCTTGCTGGCCATGGGGTTCCTCTGCCGCCGCCGCAGCAGCGCTGCACCGGCGGAGTCCTTCTCCCTGCTGTGCGAGGAGGACAGCGAGAGCGTCTTCGGCAGCGACGACGACGGTGTGGAGACAGCGACGATGGCGCCGGAGTTGGGGAAGATGATGAGCCTTGGCTTCTCTGCGTCTCACCATCTTGGGGATGGTGGTGGTGGTGGTGAGGAGCTCGTTGGATCTTTCATGGAGAAAGAGGTGGAGCAGATGGTTGAGACTGCGAGAGGAGAGTACCTGACGAAGCTGAGCAATGGAGGCATAGAGCTCTCCTGCAGGATTGCTGCCATTGATTGGATTTGCAGGGTGAGCAGAAATCATTCAAACTTTTTTTTGTTCAGGGAATACGCAAGAGATCGATTTGCGCATGTTTGTATCAAGAGATAAGAGTCGATTCAAACAGCCGTGCTAGGCATCGGTCCTCATTTTATTTTGGTTTGTTTCTTTTAGGATCGGTTAGTGCATGCTTTGAGTTGTCCATTATTTTGTCTGGAATTTTTCAGTTGTTGTTGGGTCTGGTCTATTCTACTTATTGCAATCTAGTTCTTAGGTTTGTTTTGGTTTACATCATGTATCTTTTTCTCTTTACAACAAACATAAAACAATTTTGTTTGTGTGCGTTAAGTTATAACTGCCAAGATATCATTGACTTTTGCATTATTTGACCAAAGATGCTAATAAGTGAAATGGGCTGCTTGTCTCTATCACCTGCTCATGCAGGTTCAGGCTTACTACAGTTTTGGACCATTGTGTGCTTACCTTGCTGTCAACTATCTGGATAGGTTCCTCTCCTCGGTAGAGTTCTCAGTAACAGTAAGTTCTTCGACTGTACATTGTCCTTTATTTATCAACATGATCATTAGTAAGCATGTACTATTTTTTCTATCATGAGAATAATTATTGCATCAGTGGATGCTAATGTGACAAAATTATGTTGATCCTTTGTTGTGGCAATGTATGCATAGAATGACATGCCCTGGATGCAGCAGCTGCTGATAGTTGCTTGCCTATCTCTTGCTGCCAAGATGGAGGAGACTGCAGCTCCCGGCACTCTAGACCTTCAGGTGAAGAAGAAACAGTAGCATTACATGTGATCAATAATATTAGTTCAGTGGCTGATAAATTAAATTTCAATGTTGCTTGATGACATAAGTTTTTCTTAAATTCTATCATTTGTGTAATAGGTTTGCAATCCAGAATACGTATTCGACGCAGAGACTATCCATAGGATGGAGATCATTGTGCTAACCACTCTGAAATGGAGAATGCAAGCTGTGACCCCTTTCACTTACATTGTTCACTTCTTGGACAAGATCAATGAGGGAAATCGGATAACCAGTGAACTGATATCTCGATGCACCGAGATCATACTCAGCACCATGAAAGGTACCATCGAATTTAATTTCTTTTGATGATAACTTACTCATCTGCATTGCTAGTTCCAGTATCAAGCACCAGCTGATTTGATTGGACTGTCTTGTGCATTTTGATTTGCAGCAACTGTGCTCCTGAGATTCAGACCTTCTGAGATTGCCACAGCTGTAGCTCTATCTGTAGTTGCTGACGGAGGCCGCGTTCTTGACTTTGGCGGTGTTCTTGAATCTTCTAAACTCCCTGTAGATAAGGTGTGGATCCTCTTAGCAGAAGAATCACATCATGTAATTTCCTTTCCATTGTTTTCTGAGAAATGAACCTGCATTTTTTTTGCAGGACAATGTGGGGAGATGCCATCAAGCAATGCAAGAGATGGCATTGGTGATGCAAAACAGCACTGCAAGTCCATCTGGTGTGTTGGACACATCATGTTTCACCTCTAAGAGTGATGATGACAACTCAATCCCAGGAACATCACCACAAGTCGATAACAACAACAACCAGGCCTGTACTCTTGCTTCCAAAAGGGCAAGGGTAGAGGAAGCACCAATGTCATAAGATCACACACATAAGGCATACAGGATTGATATTCTCTTTATCGTTTTGCCGAATTCGGCACTTAGGCATAATTTAAAAAGAAACAATAGGCATGGTAACTAGAAAAGAACCATATTTCTTCTTCAATCCTTTTTTCTTTTACGAAAAACAGTAAGAGAGATTCGATACAATTATGCTTTCTCTTTCTTTTAATACAGTCTTCTCCTGCAAAAGTGATATACAGAAAATCAGAGAAAAGTGCATCCATTTGCTTGTTCTTTGACTATATGGAAAATCAGACTCTTGTTTCAAAAAAGAAAGGGGAAAATCAGACTTGGCCTCTATGTGTAACTGTGTTCATCCCATGTATCTCCTCCATCTCATTACCCTTTTTTCCCTTTTACTGAGTTGACTCTTGTCAGGCTTTCCTATGCTTCCATCCATCACTACATGAAAAGGAGAGAGTCAATCTACACATCTGGGGTGTGGCATTGCACATCAAAACAGAAGGATACTGCTTTGCTATACCTGGCCCCATGTTAGTGCTTCTTGAGGTTTTTGTACCATGATAACTATGCATCAATCTGCAAGCAGTGAAGAGCCCATGAAACTCTAACCTTCTGACTGCACACACTGTAGTATGTGCAGAAAGTTCCAACAGTTACAATGCTAGTAGCTAGCTAGTAGCCTCGACGAATCACCTCGTATTGATAGACGCAGCCATCGATGAATCTACCTTACATGCCTCCTGCCACTGAATTTATATCGAGCACATTTCAAATTCAGTCACAGGCAGCACATGGTGAGGCCTTCAGCAATGGAACAGTGCAGCAGGAGTTACTGAAGATGCACATCAGGGTTAACCTTGTACTACCATTTGGTTCAGGAAATATAAATACATCTTGTACTAGGATAGCATAGGATGTGCTACTGCTATCTCCTGAGTCCTGTGATCATGGTCAATGCTCGAGGTCGACACAGAGTCTGCTCTGCTCACACACTGGATCTTGAGAACACGATCTTCAGTAAACAGTAGTAGAGATGAGAATGATCACAGACATTTCTGATGACGAGAGATGAGAATGGTCACAGACATTTCTGATCGCGTCATTTCTGTATAAGTGATATCATTTCCGACCGTTTCCCTTTTTAATGAGTATAAACTTTGATTTTTTTTCCTTAATTTCTTTAGTGTCGTATTGATGTTGACGCTGAATATTTCACTCCGTTTTAAAATATAGTAACCTACAACTGGATGGTATATCCAGATTCGTTGTGCTAGGATATGACCAATCCAGTACTAGATTGCTATATTTTAAGACGAAGTAAGTACTCCCTCCGTCCCAAAATATAACAACTTGTAGCCCTCAGGATTTGTTCTAAAATATAACAACTTTTTCATCAGCATTCTCTTCCCAACCAATCATAACCCTCCACCATTTACTTTTCCTACTTACCTCCACTACTCATCCAATCACAACTCTTCACCACTCACTTCTACCTACTTTCTTAATAACCGTGTCCAACTCTAAAACTTTTTATATTCTAGGAAGAAAAGAGTAGTTTAAGTCATAAATGTGGTCAATTACCGACCGACCGCACCTTATTTTCGAAGAGATGTTATCGATTTCAGATGTTTTCATCCCTAGACAATATTACAGGTGAGAAGGGGCCTGCAGGAGTGCAGGCTACAGCTATAGCTCCTTTTGCTACAGTATTATCAAGTACAGGGTAACCTTAGTGCAGTCCAGAAAGCTGAGATGGCTCAGTGTCAGTTTGATGATGGCTACCTGACTGAGCTCCATTTCATCTCATGCAGGGGAGTGTGTGTCCCTGCAAAGTGGGCCCAGGTTAGACGTCACTTCATGTTTCTCATGAACTCCTGATATTACCATGCAGGGACCAAAACCTGACCATCCAAATGGAATTGAATACAAACATCAAGAACCCTGAAATTTGGAGGTTCCATTTGTCATAATGGACACAAGTGGCTAGCTACTAGCTAGATTGCCTCTTGAACTTTTCTTCGCTTCCCACGATGTCAAATGAGGTATATACCTCCTTACTACTGGTAATTAATGGCGAGAGGTAAAAAGAAATATAGTGATTGAATTTAATTTATGACTGGTAATGGCGAGACTTTTCATATCTCTGAGAGGCACAGAGAGGTATATATTACCTCCTGACAAACGCATATGCTTATAAATCTGCCAAAAAATGAAGAAAATCAAGATAATATGCAAAAATGAGTTTTCCGTCCTATTCCATTCTATGAGATTAGTTCTTTTACCTCTTCCTTCGTAGAGAGGTACTGTATAATTATGAGAATGTATATATCTCTTCAAGTATGGAAGAAAACCTTTGTTCATATGGAGTATATATATAGTCTCCATACATAAACAAACATTATGAAATACTCCACTAGTCTACCTTGTAGCATTCAATTTCTTTAGGCTGTGTTTAGTTTCTGAAATTGGGAAGAAATTTGGGGAAAGTTGGTAGTTTGGAAAAAAAGTTGGGAGTTTATGTGAGTAGGAAAGTTTTGGATGTGATGTGATGTGATGTGATGGAAAGTTAGAAGTTTGGAAGAAGTTTGGTGTGAACTAAACATGGCCTTAGTATTGGTGTTCCATATATACTCCCTCCATCCCATAATATAAGCATGTGTTTGGTTTCGGGACTAGGTGGGATGGGATGAAACCATTCCTGATTTTAGGGTTGGGATGATTCCATTTACGTGTTTGGTTTGTAGGATGGGACAATCCCAATTTTTTGTTTGGTTGAAGGGATGAGCTAGAGATGGGATGGGCGCCGTTTGCTATCACCGTCAGCGAGAAAGAGGAGAGCAAGCGGAGGTGCGACGATGGCTGGCGGCGAGGAGGAGGAGCGGCGCAATATTGCGAGCAGGCGGACGAACAGAGGAGGAGCATGGACGGGCGAGCAGGGGTGCGGTTGGAGGAGCAGGCCGGCGGCGAGCAGGTAGAGGACGCGGATCCGCCTCCACCGCCCTTCCCACCACTAGATCCGCCGTCGCCGTCGCTGAGCCCCCCGCGGTCGCTGTCGCGGAGCCCCCGCCGGTTGCCGTCGTCCAGTCCCCCGCGGTCACCGAGCCGAGCCCCCTCACGGCCGCGGTCGCCATCGCCGAGTCAAGCCCCTCGCGGTCGCTACAGCAGAAACAGGATGTAGAGACGGCTTTCTTCTCTTGTAAAGATGGTTTTGCCCGTCTCTAGGTGTACTAGAGACGGCCCTGTGAACCGTCTATGAGGCGTTGCCATTGCTCCCGTCTCAATAAACAAGAGACGGTTTTGCTAGCCGTGTCTACCAGGTAGAGATGGTCCATAGAGACGGAAAAACCGTCTCTACATATATTTTCCATATTTTGTAGAAATATCATAATAAACACACTAGACACAGGTTCGGACCGTCTTTACAGATAAATTTCTTAGATACAGAAACAAACCTCCTCAATTCTGGCATCCATAATTTTATTTGGAGAACATCAGATTGCATCACACTTTAGCATTATAAATAAAAAAAAACAGGGAGGGACTTGTCGAAAAATCACATATTTCATTCACTGAATGGTAATTTACATCTTACATGAAAAGGTGAACTTCTGGAAAAAAAATGTACAATTTCAGCTACAATATCATAAACAAATACATAACTTGGACTTCTCCATCTAATTGAAGTATACTCTCTATTGCTCCAGATTGATTGAACTGTTATTTCGTTAATCATCATCTTCATGCACCCTAAGGTCCTGAGTTCAAATCTCCTATGGAGCGAATTTTAGATTGGGTTATTTGCGGGGCTAAGTTCCCTACTTCAATGGCCGTATATATCCGGTTGGATGTAGAGGCCGGGCAAAAAATACCCTTCTCTAAAAAAAATAAAAAAATCATCTTCATGCACCCGTTAATCATCATCTTCACACAAGAACCTGCTATACAATGTAACTTTACAATGTGAAAAAAAATAAATAGTGAAAGTGGACTAGAGTAGAGATTGTGAAGGAAGCTATTGATAAAATATTCTGTCAACAAAATAATGACAAGACTTACCGTGCAAAACAACACGGGATGGACTATGAATCATGTGAATAATAGATCAAGTTAACTCCATGGTTTATCTGAACATCTGAAACTGAAAGTAGATCACTCGATCAGAGTTTGTGAGAGAATCTATGAAAAAAAAATTATGTCATACAAGAAGCACCATGGATGCAAAGGAATATGCCTCTCAATCATCAAGTATATCACGGAGTTTCCAGGTTCAGCTTGTAGTGAAGTCTACAAAAGAAATTGTCTTTTGATCTGCTAAGGAAAAGCAAAAGAATAGTGAAACATGATTAATAATGTCCTGCATTGGATATATAGTGAAACAAAATATATATCGACAACAAGTGCAGAGTTGATATCATTTCTCATGATAAGGCAACATGTAAGTTAGCAATCATATATGCATAATATTTTATTGGGAATTAATCAACCTCACCTTGCTTGTAGTAACATGGAGGTGCTTCAGCAGTAACTGAAGTTCCTGAGAATTGATAATCGCATATGTGTCAAATAGCAGCAAAAGCCGTCCCTCTAGCTAGTGTGCTAACAGAAACCCTGCATTAAGGTAGGAAGCATATGAAAGCAATCAAAGTCAATATATATCTGTGTATATAGGTTGTGCCCTTTTTGAACTTCAGAAATTAAGGGATTCAGTTCATTTTCCAGAAACTAGATTTACATTGAATGCAGTAATGTTGACAACTTTGAACAACATACCTAACTTTTCAGGAAAGAAAGATCATTAAGAACAATGGCCTCTAACCACAGTCCCAATGGATGCAAATTAAAACTACCAAAGCATACCAAACCAAATGTTCATCACGAATCGTCCTAAACCAATGTATACCTGTGTGGATTCTCATTAGAAAGGGAGAACAATGAAATTACCTTTTCTTTGATGAAGCTGTGCAACTCGATCTGATTCCTCACAGCAGGTCAATCCCTTGGTCGTCCTAGCACTTTCAATCAGCCAATCGGGGGATCATACTCTGAATCAGCCAAAAATCAGAGTCTCATCCCTCCACAAATCTGCTCCCCACGTGTTCATCTACCTAGCGACTCGCAAGATCTAAACCGCGCCGTGGTGGCTGCAATGGAGTGGCAGCTCAGTGGCGATAGGCAGCAACGGCCAGAAAGTAGAAGCGAGGGTGTAGGACCGGAGCGGCGGTGGTCAGCGGTGGCGCGCGATGGTGGTGGAGGAGGCACGCCGGCGATCTGGGGCGGGCGCGCGGCGGCGTGCGACTCCGTCGAGGGTTTCGATAGACCAACGATTGTACCGAGCAGTTCCAAAAATAAATAGTGATTATCCGATTAATTAATAACTTTAAAGGATATTATGATGGTGGGTGCAGTTAAGTGGGAGGTAGCCATGGTTTATCTCTCCGTCTCTTTTATCCGACTCTAGGTGAGGGGGGATTTCTCGCACGTACGTTGGGATAGTTTAGTAGCAACGGTTTGATGACCCGTAGTATTTTAGTCGTCTCTAGTTGCCTGTTTTGCTGTAGGCGATTGCCGTCGTCGAGCCTCCACGGTCGCCGTCGCCGAGGCCCCCGCGGTCTCCGAGCCGAGCCCCCGCGGCCTCGGTCGTCGTCGCCGTCACCGAGCCCGCCGCGGCCGCCATCGCCGAGCCCGCTGCGGTCGCCATCGACGTCGCTGAGCCCGCCGCGGCCACGGTCGCTGTCGTCGAGCCCGCCGGTGTCTACCGCTGCTCCTGAGGGCGAGTAGGGCGAGCGCGCAGGCTGGCCTCGAGCTCGAGCGGGTCATGCCGTTCGCTCGTCCCAACTGGGACCAGTTCGTCCGCCAGAATTTGCCGGATCGGTTGGTCCCGGATCTGAGAGGAATATTCCTCTCCAGGGACCAACCCATTCCACTCACCCCTCAACCAAACAACCTCAAAAGTGGGTTCGTCCTATCCCATCCCATTCCATCCTTGCAACCAAACGCACCCTAAGGGATTTTGAGTTTTTCCTTGCACTGTTTGGTCATTCGTCTTATTAAAAAAAATTAGAATTATTATTTATTTTTTGTGACTTACTTTATTATCCAAAGTACTTTAAGCACAACTTTTCATTTTTTATATTTGCATAATTTTTTTGAATAAGACGAGTGGTCAAACATTGTAAGAAAAACTCAAAATCACTTATATTATGGGACGGAGGAAGTGTCATATTAACACATGAGCTAGCTCTTTTGTACCTAGCTACATGTGGCAAATACTGGATGCGTGGTTGATGTGGGGCTGCCAGCTAGCTAGCGAGATCTGGTCAGACTGTCGAATTAATCACTCCATGGTTAATCTAGTGATGGTTAATAATGTGTTTCAATATATTCTTGGGGCAAGTTAATTAATTAGTACAATAGATTTGTACTTGCATTTGCTGATCGTACAGTAATTAATAACGATTCCTGAGTTTGTACTTGCACATGACATTAAGCACTGGGAATGACCTATTTTCTGCATCCACACATGTGCTCATCTTCTTCGATCTCTTCATTCTATATGAACGAATATACAAGGACTTCTGGACCGACTTAATTAGATAGAATATCAAAATGATGTTTTTTAAGAGGAAAATGATAATCGATCCTTTTGAACTTATTACCTTGTCTTGTTTTCTATCTCAATGTCATTTGGCAGTTGGCACCACCGTTTAGAGTCCATTCCAGAAGAAAGCATCATATTGGCATGACTAGCTAGGATTTTTTTTATCGTTTACTAGTAGTTTTGTATCACGTATTCTTTCCATTCCAAAATAAACCAATCTAAATTGAGATAGGATGTAACCTAATTCAATAAATATTTTACTAGCGTACGTTTTATCCGAATCTTTTTATTTTGGAAGGGAGGGAGTAGATGTTGGAAACATTAGTTTGTCACTTTGTATGCACTTCAAGAAAAAAAAAAGGTATTTAGTCAATAGTACTATGCAGAGCACATGCGCTACTCCAGCTAGCAAGCTCATATATATAGTCCACGTGTGGCAAATCCTATATGCATTTCATAATATTATTTCAGAAGGCTTGTAGAGATCTGATAGATACCAGGTCATCTGTAGTTTACTACAAGTGCTGGTTTGTCGGGCATTCGATTCTTGGGTCAAAGATAATATTATTACTGCATACTACTACCTTCGTCCATAAATGCAGCTATTTTCAAGTAAAAGCACCACGTCCCAAAATAAAGTTATTTTTCATCAACTCTCTACTCTCAACCAAACAGAATCATTCTAGTCACCTACTTTCTCATCTCCACCAATCATATATAACCCTTATCCAATCATCTCTACCTATTTTCTTAATACTCGTGCCTACATTCAAAACAAACATCAAAGCATATCTGGTTTTACAATTTTTTAAATCAAAATTTACCATGATATTGATGCTTGAAAATATAGGGAATAATAAACATCTTTCTTTTATATTAGAGCATTTAAACTAAGCCCCAAAACAATTTTTGGGTGAAGGGAGAAAAATCGAGGTCCAACACGACTCCTATTAAACCCCTAAAATAGGAAGGCACCCAAATCCCCCTCACTAGCCCGCAATCCTGGGGGCTCTACATCAACCCTCATCTCATTTTTTTTGGCGCAGGTGAAAATTCCCGCGCTTCCCCTGTCGTTATCGCGTCCTCACTATGTCGCCACCGCCCTTCTCCTTTGTCATGCCACCTGTCGTTGTCTGACTATCTTAACATTCATATTTGTTGAATATGTTATTTTTTAAATTATATATTGCTTGTGAACTTGCATATGTGTGTGATTGTGGAAATTGAATTTTTTCATGCATTTTGCAATGTTGAAAATTTTGAACCTAAATTTAAATTGTGGTCTACAAAATTGTAAATTTGAATATGGTTGAATTTTACGTGTTCGGAATATTTATGTTTGAATTATTCTGGTGTTAAACTAGGTATAATTATAGTGTGTAACTATGCATACTGAAATAGAAGAGAAAGAGAAATGACACATGAGAAATGGGGGTTGTTGCTGAAGTTTAAGTGAATTTTTGGATCCTTAGAAGATGGGGCAGTTCCCCATTAGGCCTCTAGGGGCTTTACAATATGAGCTATTACTGGATATGCTCTTAGAAGCACTAGCTAACTAACTCAAGAGCACTCAAGAGATAAGATATGTGTTTCTTCAGTCTACAAGATATTCCTTCTGATCATAAATATTTAACGATTAAGATAATATATGGTTCACGTTTTAAAATTTTGAGCATTATTGGTTAACTTTGTGCATATTTTTCTTTAAAAATATTATCATAATAGCATGAACTTGTTGGATTTTATAATGTTATTCTAATACTAACTAATCAAATCAATATTGTCTTAAATCTCAAATATCTATGACCGGTCGGACTAAGCGAGTTAAGAAATTAAGAAATGTCCGATCGAACGAAGATATCTGTATTATCTTATTACTCCCTCCGTCCTAGAATATAAGTAATTTTTAGAGTTAGACACGGTTATTAAGAAAGTAGGTAGAATTAAATAGGGGAGAGTTATAATTGGATGAGAAATGGAGGTATGTAGGAAAGTTTTGAATGGTGTAGGATTGTAATTGGTTGAGAAGAGAATATTGATAAAGATGTTGTTATATTTTTAGACAAATTCTATATGCTTGTCGGTGATATGGGCCCGGGGGTACGCACAATAGAGGGAAGTAACCTTCCCACCTAGCTACGTGGCCGCGCGGCCTGGCCTCTCCCCGCCCCCTCGGGGGGCGATCAGGTAGCGCTGAGGTGGCTAGGGGGCCTCGTGGTGCCACGTCACGCCCCTCGGGCCCCCGGCGCGTGCTGCCCCGAGGCCCACGCCTGGCCACCACGTGGCGGGGAGAGTGGGCGGAGCAGGAGGCGCTGCTCAGCGCCTTCAATGCGTGGCGCCCCAACCGTCCCTCACCGCATTTAATGCGGCATGGGCGGGCGTGCGGCGCCCCCCGATTGACCCATGTGAATCGGGCTTGACCGGTCTGTGACCGATCCCTAGCGATTGGACGGGTGGCAGTGCCCCCACGTCTTGCCCTGTGTCAAGCGGAGTGGGGGCAGGTATGCCCTGTCCCATCGGCACGCTGCCGAGTGCGCCGCTTGCGCATGGTGAGTCCACCAAAGTCTTCATACATTTATGAAGGAATGACAGGGATATCCCCGTATCATGCGGAGGACAATTCATGGCCCCATCTGGGTGCGAGCAATTGCTTTGCTTTTGGTTGAAGCAAAGGATGTCGATCTGAGCAGGGCCATGTGGGCCCCCCTCCTATGGAGGGGGAGGTATGAACGGTGCATGTGGTATCTCCTTGAACTATAAAAGGAGGAATGTCACCACCGAGAAAAAGGACGACTCTCAATAGCTTGAGCTCTAGAGGAAGAACAGCTAGGTTTCCCCGAGCGCTCAAGATTTCTTGTAAGAATTCATTATAATCCCACACACAGAAGTAGGGTATTACGCTTCCCAGCAGCCCGAACCTGTATAATCCCCGACCTCGCACACAGATTCACAGCGATCTAATAGTTAGACCACAAGCGGAAGTAGGCTCTTGATCATCGCGCCATATCCTCCGGCCGAACTAACAAAGGGGGGGTCTCACGACCACCCGCTAGAGAGGATCACTTCTCGACAATGCTAGAGCTGTTATATTTTAGAACTGAGGGGTACCTTTGATCGATTTGGGGACCTGACTTGTTAATTATCAAGAAGTAATTAAATAAATATCGAGTGCATATTTAGCTAACTGTAAGCATTTAGCTTGTTCTGAAGTGGTCAGAATGTGCTGTACGATCTGAACCTTTGTTAATTGGTAACTACACAAGATCGAGTCGTTTTCTGGGGGTCAATATATAGTTAGTGACCACGAATAAATCGCTTATGGTACCTGTTAATTAGGATGTCCAGATCAGTCACACAGATTTAGTTTAGTCATTGCTTAATTCAGTGCGCATCTCAATGCTGATCAATATTCCACAAACACACACACAGTGAGAGAGAGAGAGAGAGAGAGATTGATTTCAGTTTCATGGTGGCTAATCTAAATCCTACATATATTTATAATTTTATAAACTGCAATCACGTTGCTACACCCGATAATTTTGTGATGCATAGCAGCATTGTATTGGATGTTGAAGATAAAAAAAGGGTTAGTTAAGAAACCTCTCGGAATGTAAGCTAGATCTCTACACGAAATTAGAAATTTATTACTCCCTCTGTCTTTTCATTTGATGTTGGCAGTGGCGGAACCTCTCTTGTGGCATGGTATGGCAGCTGCCATAACTATGCCACAGCCAAACTAAGTAGCATATCTGGACATTTGGACATTTAGATGATTAATTGACTATTTGGTTTGGTAGAAACTCTATTTATTTGATTACTTGGATGTAAGGGGTATGGTATAACTGTCCTGTGTCTCTAAAAATGAATGAATTGTCTAATAAAATAATTAACCCGTATAAGTGCAACCTCTAGTTTACTGCATTCTTTTTCTTAAGTATAACCGCATTCTTTTTCTTAAGTATAACCGTTGATTGGACTGACCGTCCGATGCTCTAACCAAAAGGCACAACAGGACGCAACAGCGGAAAAAAAATTAAAACAAGAGTAAGCATACATCTGTAAAATGGGGAACACATTGTGAAAATTATTTCACTCGTCAAACTTACATAAAAAATTCAGGATTATAGCTTTGTTAATTGTGTGTAGTGCTATATTTTCTAGCTAATAAGTGTAAATATAGTGTGATTTATGTATAAACAAATTTTAGCTTATTTGTTGAAATTACAATGTTGTTCGATATGGCACGTTAATCCGCCATAGCTAAATTTTAACGCTGGGTCCGCCACTGGATGTTGGTTTATTAAAATATAAACTATAACCAACGTTATATTAAAAAAAATGAATGGAGAAACACCTTGGTTGCCGGGTGAGCGTGAATTATTTTGATTTTACGATCCTGTTATGGGTTGAGTTACTAATGATTTTACGTTTTATAAATGTCACCGGGAGGTAGAGCGCTACATGTTATAATATTGACAATATTCCAATAATATCTTTGAAACTGGACAAACAAGCATATGTATTAGTTGATTTTGTTTGGTTTGCCATCGCTCTTTTAACTTTACCAAATTTTGATAAATAAGGAACGATTTTGCTATATCTCACTCGAAAGATTTTTTCTTATCTCTCACTCGATTTTCTCACTCAAATTTATAGTGCATTTTCTTGTAAGTTACAATGTAATTTATGAAACTTACACTGTGACTTTTGTAAGTTACACTGTAATTTTTTAATCTTCGCATGTAAATTTTAAATTTTGTATTGGATTTGGTCTTTTTCACGAGGATATGGTAATTTAGTGTCCATTATGGTGTTTCTTAATTGCTTTTTTGCCTTTTATTATATCTATCGGATTTTAATCCAAAGATTAAAAATCTATGTGATACGATAATAAAAATCTTTTGAAAGATGTATAGGTACTCCCAGTAAGGAATGAACCAGAAGTATCCTAAACATTGCTACCCTACTAAGTTTATATCTTGTGAGGAATCGAGTGGGCTCCTATTGGGCCTGCACATCAATTCACACATGATGGCCCAAGCAAATCCAAGGAGAGAGATACAAAAGCAAACAACATCAGCTCTTCCAGGAGGATCGAACATTTCAACCGGCAGCGACGGCGACGGCAACCTGGGCGGCCGGTGGCACCCTTGTCGATCTCTTCTCCTTCTCCTCCTCTTCCTTGAGTTACTAGCAACTTGTATCCCCCGTTTTATTCAATTTTTTGTTCCACCAAATACTTGAGTGTCAAGGTGATATGGTTGCTAATTGAATTGGAGCAAAGGGTGCTAACATATCTTTAGAAGTTTTCACTCTTTAAGAATATGCCAAAAATTGACAAGACTTGGATCATGCCATTATAAATTTATAAGTTTAGAAAAATACGCTTACTATTTACAAAATTAGAAACATACCATTACAATTTAATAGGTCTTCGAGATGTACTACCGCTTACCCCTTTGTCATAAACTCTAAATTTTTCTGATTAAAATGTGCTCGTCTTCTTCCTCTTCCCATTTCTCACTCTCCTCTCACCCCTCGTCTCTCTTTTGGCGCCTCCTCTTCGAGTCCTGGATCACTGCCCCCCACCCGACGCTCTCCGGCGAGGAGGTTGAATTCACCGAAGTCAACGACGGCACGATGCGTGTCGCCAACACCGTTGTCACACACCCAGAGGAGGAGGCGACACATGAAGCCACGAGCAGAGAGGCCAGTGCCGCTGCCCACCACGAGGTGTCAGATTAGGGACGGGGTTCCCGCGACTGGGGTCTCGCGGGCCTCCTCTTGCCGTGCTCTGTCCAGGTCTATCCATCGCACCGCCGCCTACCATAGATCGGGTTTCGAGGCGATGGGGTGATAGGAGAGAAAGAGAAAGGAAAAGGAAGGAAAGGATGGAAGAACAGGAAGGTAATTTGGTCAGAAAAGAATTTCAGCGAAGGGTGGTATATCTTGAAGGCACGTTAAGTTGTAATGACATGCTTCCAATTTCATGAATAGTAACCTGCAAATTTATAATGTCATGGATCCAATGAACCCTTAAGGGAACATATCCCAAAACTATCAAACAATAATAATGGCTAAGTATGCCAAAGTTTGGTGGTGTCAAATTTTGATAGGGTTAGAATGAAAAAAAAATCAAACAAATTCTCTAAATCATGTAAAAAAAGGAGTTGCTAGGGTTGTGAGGTGTGTGATTTATTTATGAGTAACTTTTAGCGCTACCAAATTTAGTACGAAATTATTGATGGGTAACTTTTAGCGCTACCAAATTTAGTAGGACAAATTTGCTACTACTTCTATCTACTTCCTCCGTTTCACAGTGTAAGTCATTCTAGCATTTTCCATATTCATTTTGATGGTAATGAATCTAAATAGATATATATGTCTAGATTCATTAACATCAATATAAATGTGGGAAATGCTAGAATGACTTGCATTGTGAAACGGAAGGAGTAAGAGATAGCGTTGACAAAAATTGGCACAAAACCAACCATCAAGAGATCACACTATTTTAAAGCAGCGTTGAATTGTAGGGCGAAATTTGGCACCAAACCAAACTTGTAGCACGATAATTCTCCAAATTTGGATATATAGACATTGTTGGGCTCGAACTGCTTGCTGCGTTGGGCTGGCCCTCGTGGATGCATGTGGCCGTGTCCAGTTAGCACGCTGCGGCTGTTCACGGTGTCCACTTCCACCGGGAGTACGCATTTGATTTGGGAATAAGTTCGTCTGGTCCCTTAACTTGTCAACGAATCCGATTTTCGTCCTCCAACCAGAAAACCAGATATAATTGGTCCCTCAACTGCCACGTCAGATGAAGACCGAGTCAATTTAGCCACGTAGGCGTCACATCAGCAAAAACTGCCCTCCAAACCGCCATCGGACCTATATTACACCGGTTTTGATAGTTGAGGGACCAATTGTATCTGGTTTTCTGGTTGAAGGATGAAAATCGAATTCGTTGATAAGGGACCTCGAATGAACTTATTCCTTTGATTTGGTGGGCTGCAACAATTTATTCTGAGCCCATTAAGGGCCTTATTAGTAGAACGGTAGCCCATTTAATTTCTCGGCAGTTATTATTTATGGTCCAGGACCTGCCAAAATTAAGAGGAAATGAACTGCTCAAACAAAACTTAAGAAGAAGCCCGGGTACTAGGACCGGTGTGGCGGTGTATGTAAACTACGAAAATGAGTTACCCCTCCTTTCGAAAATATAATCCCTCCGTTTCACAATGTAAGTCACTAGCATTTTTTACATTCATATTGATGTTAATAAATCTAAATAAATATATATGTCTAGATTCATTAACATCAATATGTACATGGGAAATGATAGAATGACTTACATTGTGAAACGGAGGAAGTAGTAATCAAACTAGTAAAAGATGTGATATATTTAGTACATAGTACTATATATTTTAATGTGATCACAATGTTTACGTATGTGTTATGTACACTTGTTTTTATGGAAGGGGCGTATCCTCTCCCTACCTTGGCAGGGAGTAAAATAAACTTTTTTTACTAGCAAATATGCTCGTGCGTTGTAATGGGTGAATATCTAACAAATATGGATGGTTAAGATTGCTTGTGTACTTATAACACATAGGCACAAAATCTTAAATATGTACATGCCTCGCAAATATATCCAAATTTTATACCGCTTTGCAAATTAAATGGATGTGATTGTCAAAAAAAAAAAAAAAAAACTGGTTACCGAAAGAGATTTCGTGTGAGATGGATGACTAATGAAATTTTTTACCAGAAGCCTTACTTATTATTTTTTTTAGGTTCTTCTCGTTGGTTCCATTTACTTAGAAATAAATTAGAATGCACATACAAAATTTACAACAATTTTATATCTTAAAATGATGGCTTAAAGTGATTAAAAGTTAGTTCTGTAAATATAAATTATTTTTGGCCAAAAAAATAGAGGGAAATGAATAAGACTTGAAAGCTGGTGGTGGCCCAAAACAGCATGCGTTGGCCCGATAATGCACGAGGCTCGGTTGGTGCGGCCCGTTAGGCGAGGAGGCCCTTCATCGCGCACGGAGGAGCACATGGCCCGTAGCACGTGCGGGCAGCCGAGCAGGCAGTGGGCGAGCGCGGGCACCGGGACCACCTATTTGTTGATAATTTTTCTACTAAAAAGATGTAATTATAGTACAATCGTAGTGTAATTACACTGTAACTTGCATGTAACTACAGTGTAACTTGTATGTAAGTTTCACGTAATTTTGAATCGTTAGATCTATTACAAGATTTGTTCTGGTGAGGAAGAAAAAAATCACAGCATACACATATGTGAAAGGATTTGTTCCCACGACCTTTATTTTACTGAAATAGCATGTTACCGAGAGATTCTTGATAGTTACATACAAGTTACATTATAGTTATAGTATAATTACATGCAAGTTACAGTGTAATTATAGTATGACATCTGACAAATTTTTGGAGGAAAATTTGACGACAAATATATAGTAAATTAGGCGGGCACCAGATGTGGGTGAGCACGTGTGGCCTAGTTACCACCCGCAGGCCCATTAGCTTGTGTCGTTGGATCATAATCAATGGCTAGGATTGCTTGCGGCGGTGTGAGTTTGCGTGATTGATGGCGTCTGTAGGATCTTGATCGAATGATTGAGATTTTGTGAGCTTGGGACAACGCCCCCTTGCTGAAAAACCCTAACCCTAGGCCATTTCTCTCCTTTTTCCCAATTCCTCCGGCGTGAGCGAGGGAGCCGACGGCAGTGGCGATTCGGTAGAGTGGCGACGACAACGTGCCCATGCGCGGTGGGCTTAGGCCACGCACGACTCAGGAGAAGGTCAAGCCGGCGGTGCGCCGCAAGTCGACACCCCTAAGTCTACTGTGTCAAGTGCCCATGGGCTAAGGTTGCCGATCCGCTCCCTGTTGATGCAAAAAACACAAATTTTGGCGTTAACACTCCCCCGCCATGGTTCCTCTCCTCGGTGCGGCTGAAACTGTAGCTGAGGCGAGCCTCAGTCTCACATGGCCAACTTAGACAGGCGCGGCACTGGTCGGTACGGCAAAGTAAGATGTGTACATGGGGGAGCTGAAGCTGCCCGCACCACTTGCATGAAGACGGAGGAGGTGCTCAGAGATGCACACGACGACGGAGTTCATGCCTCGCATGGCTGTCTCCGATGATCCGTAAGTCCCAATCCGATAAGCAAAGGTCCTATTGCTTCGGGATTTGATCAATTTGGTGTTTTTCGGTTAGGGATTAATTGATTTGGGGGTTTAGGGTTCTTGATTTTAGGGAAAATGAAAGGCAAGCAACGGCGACGGTAGTGACCTCAGCATGTTATCGATTTGAGAAGTTAGTTCCTTTTATTGGGATAGGGACATGAATGATTCACATCTTTTCAATTTGATTCAATTCTTAGATATGATGATCTTGGTGATTTAGGCATCGATCTAGCTAGGCATGCTGTGCGCATTGATTTGAGCACCAATACATGATTTGGATAGAACAGGCTAGAATTTATCTTCTTCCTATTTTTGTGATACAGATCAAGGCTTAGAAAACTTTGACGATGCGATCCTTTTCAAGGTTGGTTGGGCCTTTTGGATTTGTGTGATTTTTTTCCTTTTTCCATTTTTTTCCTTTTTGTTTAGGTTTTCTAAGTAGTGATTACCCGATGCAGAGTTCAAAACAAACGCGGAGGGCAATGGCGAATCCCAATCAAACCGGTTAGACAAGCGGGCATACACACAAACGATCGAAAACCAGAAAGTTGCGTGTATGAGCAAAGAGCCGAACGGTGGACGAAAAATTTCATCGGAAGCCTTACGTATTTTTGTATTACGTATATAGAAGATATAAAGCTGCCTCGTCCGTCACTGGGCTAGAGCTATTAAAGTATTTTTTGCGGGGTGGACGAAGGCGCGCGTGCACGTACAAAGCTCGTAGGACTGTATAGCAGCAATCGATCGATCGATCGATCGAGCTCATGATATCAAAGCATCCACCCTATGCAATCTCTCGCTCGTGCGGCCGCCCACGAACACCGCCTACACCTACATGCAAATGCACGCACCGCGCCTCATGCATATTTGCCTCCGCGCGCGCCGGCCCATGAATCCCCCCATGATCGACAGCCACTCCACTACATGGTGTTGCCTGCCTAGCTAGTTTCTTGTCGGTCTCTCTGCCTCTCTTCTCCGATCGATCTGACCTCGATTATATACCCTACATATATGTATGCTTATTTTTCTTCTCTGTTAATTAATTCACAATAAATTAGGATTACCTCTCTGTTATTGGTGGTGCCATGTCAGCATTTGCGATGATGGGGTAAAGGAATTACTCCCTCCTTACCAAATTAATCATCATATAAGTTTATGCACCAAAACTAAAAATAATTTAAATCACATCAATCAAGACACCATGCACATATTCTCCAACAATGCATGTATCGATAAAAACACCATGCCAATTACACTATACCATGCACACATTCTCTCATGCTGTATTAATTGTATTATGATGAGATCCGTATCCATACGGTTATATTATGATCAATTTAAGAAACTTGATTAAAGGAGGGAGTGATGAAGTGAAAAATAAAATGAGTTTTTATGTTAACTAGAAAAGAAGCCCGTGCAGATGCGCGGGCAATTTATTTATTGTTTATAAAAAGAATACTAAAAGAAGTCATGTATCACTATATTCATTATAAGAACCCTAGATTAACATATAATCGTAAAAGAGAAAAATATTTATACTGTTAAATAGATCATAGACTTTATATAATAAATGAAAATGGCTATCGTATTCAAACAGAATCACTTTGTCTAAATTATATGTAAACTCGCCTATCACCATCCTTCGCAAACATAATATGGGCTTTGAGTTTTTTCTTTTATTATACATCTAATTCACCTATGTATGTTTATGGGTAATATACGAAGGAATAATTTATATTGTTGAAATTATTTGTGCTAATTGCTAACGCTATTTTCATGAGAACAACATAATTAAAAAAAGGATATAATGTGGTTCCGTATGACATTTCCAATTGTACATATGTATATATATTTTTTCTAGTCAATAGTAATCTCTCATACGCACTTACTTTTTCTCTTTTTCTGAACAAATATTTTTCTCTCATATGGGGTAGGGTGTGTGTATATGTATACATGGGGTGGGTATGTACACATTTATATGAGCGCATATGATTGCCTTTACATTATTTTTTAAAAGAAATCCTTTCAAGAAAATTGGTGGGATGGCGTGAAGCAGCGCCATAGCGGCGTTGCTTCTTTGACAACATCGCCAGGAGTGGTTGCTACATACATGCATAATTTGAAGAAAACCTTAGGGCTATAAAGAAACAAACATAAAACTACCAAGATGAGACAGATCGTAAGCACTCTTCGTTTTTCTTCTTTTCGATATCTCTTATGTATATAGGGATAGATTAGCTGATTTTTTGGAGCAAGGGATTAGAATAGATCTAATTTAAGGGTTGAAAATCATGGATTGATCGGATTAAGTGTAAATTGATGACCAGATGTTTTGCCTTTTCTTATACTTTTTTTATTTATTAGAGCGTCACATAGCATTTTAGGAGTGTTTGTAGGAGTGTAGGAATGCTATTACTCATACTCACAATCTATTTGTAATTAACTATTATTTGATATGGTTTGGTGGCACTATCTATTTACTTAGGCTGAGTTTGGCAATGAGAGTTCCCAACTCTCCTCCCTCATTTTCCGCATGCACATTTTTCAAATGGCTAAACGGTGTGTTTTTTTTTTGCAAAAAAAGAAAATCTATAGGAAAGTTGCTTTTGAAAAATTAATTATATTGATCCATTTTCAAGTTTTTTTGCTACTACTTAATTAATCATACGCTAATGAGCTACTCCGTTTTCCATGCCAGTGGAGAACATTCCCAACTCTAACAAATGAAAAGCAGCCTTAGTATCGTCCTTTATCCTCTGTGCTTCATGACAAATGTTTTCATTGGATGTCAGCTAATTATTAGACACACTGTGCATGGATACCATGTAAGCAATATGACTTTGCAATTGGTGGATAGTGGTTTGTATATAGAACTTATATACATAGCGATAAATTAGTGGGGACATTTGGTTGATATATTAGGATATTCTTTATTGACAAATTATATATTGTATACTACATATTAAGTGTTTTAGTACATAAGTAATAAATTTATGCTTAAGTTCTAAAATGCTTATCCGATTGGCTACTCACTTAGTTATCGTGACTACGTTTACCGAATTGCTAAATTGTGCGTATTTGCAAAATATTTTCTATACATTTTTTTTCAAAATCAAATAAATTCACTTTTGAGTTTATAATATTTAATACTTAATTAATATTGTGCTAATGATTTATGTCGATTTGTGTGCCCTGGACATGCTCAACCAATGAGCAAGATGGAACGAAGGCTAAGTAGGAGATAAAGAAAATCAATATGGTGTCAAAAGAATATATTTGTTCTTTAATTTTCCAATAATATATGAATAGAGAAAACACAAAATACATGAAAAGTATATTTATGATAAATTTAGAAGTGTCATTTATATATATGTGTGTATTTTTCATTGTTGGAGTTATTTTTTATTTTCGAAGATATAGGTCTAATTTAGCTATTATATAATCTACATTTTTCAATTCATTTATTTTTTTCATTGATTTTTCGATGACATGCGTCTAATTAGAATACAACTCGAAATAACATATTCCCTCTATCCCAAAATGTAATAATTTTTAGCTGTGAATCGGGACTAATGCTTGTTCAGAATCATAGTTAAAAGTTACTATATTTTGGAACTGATGTAGTACATGTTTACACCTTAAAGCATAACACCCAACTTATATGCGTATTATTATTCAGTATGGTTTTAGTATATTTTTATTGTTTCATTGTTATTTGGTTGTCACGCAAATGGCAAAAGACAGTGGTACATATATGTTTAAAGTTAGAAGAGTGTTTTCTTATACGTGGATTTAATGGTTTCACCGGTATAATATTATGGTTCTACTGATTTAAATGAAAATTAATGGGTATTTTTTTCTTTGTAATATTTTTTTCTAAATTTAAAATATTAGCTAGAAAATAGGAAGGTGAGAGAGAGGATTATTGGAGCATGGAGGTACGTGCCTATGTGGGGCGACGCTAATGGGCGATCGATTGCTTGGAGTGATCGATCCCCATCCCCCTATATGCTCCTCTCCTCCTTCCTCCTCCCTTTCTTCTTTTCCTACTACACCATAAAAAATAAAAAAACAAAGTTAGAAAAAAATATGTATAGAAATAATATATATATATATATATATATATATATAATATTTGAATTCAAATTCAAATTTGAATCGGGTATATAAACTTTGGGTCTCTAATCTTTAGGTATATAAACTTTAGATGGGTAAACTTGAGATGTATAAATTCACTAAAATAGGAAAGTAACGCGGTGCTAAAAACGGAAGCCAGCCACATGGGGATGGGGAGGGTGATCACCCAGGGCGATCAATCACCAACAGAATTTTCGGCCTATGTGCGTGCATGGGGTGTTTGGAGGGATTAATCTGCTTTTCATCTAATCTAAATAAAAAGAAAAAAAAAGATGTGCAACCGGGAGAACATAAGTACGTACATACGTTTATTTTTCTTTTTTGGCAGGAATACTATGCACATACTTAATCGGCAGTTTTTGATAGATATTTTTCTGGAATACTTACGTGTATTTTTAAGTAGGTATACATGTATATAATCTAATTTATTTATATAAAATAATGGGTCCACCAATTTAAGTGAAAATCGACAGCAGGTATAGATCTAATCTAACGGTATAAAATAACGGGTCCACCAATTTAAATGAAAATTGACGGTGAGATTTGACTGTGCCACATGGCAGCCTAAAAGCGTTTGAAGAAGTGCCACATGGCGGTTTGAGAGCGTTTGTAGGAAGTTTAATGGACTTTTAATATATAATAGATTAGCTCCTAGCTAGCTAGCTAGTAGTGCTCACTAGTCACTACTGCCTCGATTGATCGATCGCTTTAAGGTTAGGTGTGGTGACTTCGCTTTGCTTGTGGGGTTGCATAAGTATCATATTATCATGCATATAATATATTGCTTGCCGCATCCACGCAGCAATGGAGTGCGCATGGCATCGAGCACCAATGCACATATATGCTTACTTGGCATGTAGGAGTATGTATACATGCATGGATGGATGACCCGCACGACACCCTCTTTCCTTTTGTCACCTATCAAATTATTGTCCATCTCGATGCCTTTACGTGTACATATCATGTTAGTGTTTTTGGCTTTTCTTTCTTTCTTTCTTTCTTCTTTTATCTCCAGCAAGCGTTCATGCTTTGCATGCAATTCCACGGAGGCATCCATGCACATCTCCATCTCTGGCCTGCATGCCTTTTGCTTCTTTGCTTTGATTTTTGTGAGGAATGAGTTAGGTGCAAGCTCAAATTTCAGTCGCTCATGGACGGTCTAGTCTGCTGGGACTCTGGGGTGGAACTAAAAGCCCGTTTTGTTGGCTTGGTTTAAAATTCTTCTGATTGATCTAGTTTTTCGTTTAAAGTTAAATTTATTTTATTTTGAAAGAAAATTGTTTTTACCCTGGCTTAGCTCGGCTCGGCTTGTTGGCTAATCAACAAAAAAAAAGTCTCAAATGATTGAGAAAAATATAACCAATCATAAATATAATCGGCATCGGCATAACATGATTCAGTGATTATGCAGTTGCATAAGAATTGGAAAGCATGCACAGGAAACATCTGTAGCAAATAAATTTAGGTAACACTTTACATTTATTTGAGTATGATGCTACAATCCTCTAAATTAGCAAGGAACTGTACACGAGTGTTGCAGGTTAAATATTGTACTGTGGCATTTTATTACAGCAGGTCATCAATATTTATTTTTAAGATAAGGAACGTGAATTATGATGAGGATATCACTCCTTCAAATACACACTACTTCTCAAGATGTTTTGCAATGTCCAACCACTATAGCTCGCGTCCGACAATTAAATTTACAGGTGAGCTCGTTCCTAAGTATTTCTTTATGTGCTTTTAAGGATAGATTGTTACCTAATGATTTAATTGTGATTAGAAACTACGGAAATGACCATGGAGCACTTGGAGAGAGGCTAGGAGATGGACAAGGACGTCATGAACGTTCAAGTCAAGAAGGAGGTTAAACTCATATCAAGTTCGAGTTCATCTAGGGCATCAGGAGCCATCCACACTAAATTCGCCATCCAGGTTGCATTCGGACTCCGATTTCGACATTCTACATATGTATGAAAAGCTAACGAGACTACTTTTCCAAGGTCCCACGTAAAAATTTCTTCTGAGTCAACGGGAATCTTCGAAACAAGAAAGCATTCAAAATCTGTCTGGGTGCTGAGTCACTGTCTTTGGGCCCGTTGGGCCGTGTATCGTGTCAGAGTCCAATAGGGATGCATCAGGGGTCCAAGGTCGACCCTAGAACCTATATATTCAGTAGTCGTCATTGAGTTAGGGTTGGGTTTTGCTTAGATTATTTTTGTCATCGCAGTTTTGCCGCTAGATCAGTCTGTAGAACCCTAATTTCGAGTTCTTGATTAATCATTCAATTGTAAATGAGTTGTTGTATTTCATATTCTTGCTTGTGTTTTTTGATTCACACGCAAGGATTAGCCTTCTTGGTGAGGTCAATCAGATTTCGGCACGGTTGATAACCAGAGAGACGTGGTGCTGCTATTGCAGGGTTCGAATTGTGTTGATCAGAAGCCAAATCGTGTGTGTCAAGTTTCCACCAAATTAATAGTTATCTTCACCTGGCGGGAGATCGGCCATCCCGTTGTCACCAAATTGCATCCCCAGCCTCTGCATATATAGGATGTACACAACCAAAGTTCATGGATGACGATTGATCCAAGCGTGTGTTTCAGATAGCCACACTATCTTATTTCTAACACGATATCATGGACCATGTATAGTGCCAAGTTGGTGTGTGTGTGTATGTGTGTGTGTATATATATATATGAATTTGGCCTACAATAATTATTTTTTCATCGAGAACAAAACCATTAATTGGAACAAAGCCAAATTGAGCAATATCTAATACATAAACACCCATTGAAAAAAGTAGTTATATTTGTTAAAAAAAATAGTTAAAATGTTTTTACATTGTAAATTGTCTACACTTGTATTGTATTTACACCGTAAATTTTAAAATTTACATTGTAAATTAGAATTATGATTAAAAGTAATTTATTACCTACTTAAAAGAGGAGATATGAGATATAAAAACATAGTTATATATAGAAGAGAGAACAATTGTATAGAAAAACAAGTGACTGAAATTAAGTGAAAAATTTGGTGCCATAATTTTAGCAATTCTGAAACAAATATAGCTAGCATCAAACATTATATGCAAAAGACAAGAAAAAGGGATGTTGAATTGTCTAATCTAGAGGTGCAAACTAAAACTGCAATTTTGTTACCTCTCGTTTTCGTTTGGTCAAATATTATCTTGAAGTTAAAATCCCACCTATAAAAGCCATATAAAGATTTATAACTTTTAGGAGGTTTATAAGAGCAGGTCATCGATAAGTATGGGACGACGTTAATTACTTGCTGAGATATATGGACGATGACGATCTGCTTTAATCCAAACCATATGTATACGCTGTTCTTTTTCAATTCAGACACCAAACTCGAATTCATACAAGCAGATGGAGTATATGCCTAGGTATGTAGAAACCAGAGAATATATATAATTACCAAAAGGCACTTGGGAGTTGTGTACATATGGTTGGTTAGCGCTAAATTAATCAACAAAACGTCCACGCAGGAATGGTGTGCCATAGTAGTACCAAACTACCAACCCACGCTGATCGATTAGTGCTACCGTTTGTCAAACAAAACAGGCATATTTGTCTCCCCCCCCCCCCCCCCCCCCCCCCACCAAAAAAAAAAAAAAAAAAAACCACAACAACAACAACAACAAAAAAAGAAAACAGGCATATTTGTTCACTAATCACTGCGCATGACAATGGGGTCTTCAACTCACATGTAAGGGTCTGTTTGGAATAGCTCCAGCTCCAGCTCTACCTCTCCTTGAGCTAGTCAAACAGTTTCAGCTCCACCAAAACTGAGAGTGGAGCTGGGTGGAGCTCTCTCATAAAATGAACTAGAGTTGTGGAGCTAGGTTTAGACAGCTCCACAACTCCACTCCAGACCCAACTCCTGGAGCTAAATTTAGAAGTTGGAGCTGTACCAAGGGCCTGTTTGGTACAGCTACAGGAGGGGTGGAGCTAGAGCTGGAGCTGTGCCAAACAGACCCTAAGTAGCTTTATACCCTCTCTTTTTCTATATTTACTGGTTTCCAAAGGGGCACCGCGAGTTGGTGTAAACATTGTGTTGATTTTGGCTTTGGGGCGGTGCGTTCCGTGCATGAAGCACGCGCCGGCCGGGCCGCCGAATGCAAGACATAAATTAAGAGGCCAGAGATACTACAGATGATAGCTAGCCCTTGTCGTTAAACCAACTGGGTGAATAGCTAATACGGTCGTTGAACTTCATTCCGATCCAGACCAATTTTAATTTTAGCTCTAATGTCTCATTCATATATATTATCCACAAAAGTATCAAAATCTATTATCTTAATAAAATAGTAGAACAAAAATCACCGTGTTCGGTCTCACTATCTAAAAATTCTCTCGTTAATAGTAGAAAATACTCTAATTAAGCCCTTGATTAAAGTGTGGGTCTAGATTATAATACCCTATATTAAACCAAACGGTCCAACTTAAAAATATAATTTAAAATATCTAAAATTCAGAATGAAATTTAAAAAAAGAGTACATACATAATACAATATGGGATTAACTGAAATTCCAAATAAACATATATATAATAATAATAATCGATAATTTCATTACAATACTAATTCCAAGATAAATCTTAAAATCACTAATATGTGGAATAAATAATTAAAAAAACATATGGAAAATGGCATTGCCAATATGGAGTATGTAGCTAGAAGAGTTTCGGTATCACAGTTTGCTAAAATTTAAATTTTAAAACTTTATTTTGAACATGATTTATCTGATTTTTCATCGAAGTTTTTTTTAAGCATTGGCTTTAAATAAATAAATATATATATATATATTCTAACAAATTATTATAAATTAAAAAATACTAATAAGCAGCATGGCTTATAATCACTATTAGGCCAACCAACGGCTATCTTCGTACCAATATACATTTTATAGATATAAGAGATTAATTAGGATGGAATATATTAAAGATATAATTTACTCTATGCCATTTAGTTTTTACTTGCTCAACTATTTTTCATCGATTTGTCCCTTTTCTATAATATATGATGCCAAGTTTATCAATTATTTCTACAATATAATTTGAGTCACATATAATTTCTAAAAATACCGAGAATGTCCTTATAGATATATAAGGTTGACAATTGATTCATCCCATTAATTAGAATATTAAAAAGGGGTATGGCTTGTTTCCAGTCACCTAGCTAAAAGCCTAAAATCTGCTACATTATATTGTCAGTTTTTTTTTTGTTTGGCCGTCACCGCATACTATATCCAGAACGATTTGCTTTCCTATCTGGCTTATCAGATAAGGGAAACAAGAGTTAAGCATATATAACAAAGAAAGCACTACAAGATTAAGTCGACTATAAGTTACAGTACTAAACAAAGAACCCTATCATATTCTAATTCCAGTTTATACTAAATTAATTATAAGCTGAATTCGGTATCTTGCTGTGTCCATATAACTAAATATATAAGCCCCTAACTTATAGAGTATTACTAATGTTCAAAAAAAAAAAACTTATAGAGTACTAGCTAGCTGAATCCTCCTTTATCAGCACAGCATGCTTAAACTAATCACCACGCGACACGTCGCGTCAAAACTCTCCTTTGATTAAACATTTAGCTACCTGAGATGAGCCGCCTAATCAAAAGACAAAAGCTTTACCAGTAGTAGTGCTAATTAGCAATCCAGAGTCTGAGACTGAGTCACTAGCAGCCTAGCTAGCAGGCAGTCCGGCCCCCTGCACGCTAACGAAATAATTAGCGCGGCTTAATCAAACCGCATGGATGCTTTGCTAGCTTTACTAAAAGCAGCCATGTCTCTCTCTCTCTGGCTCGCTAGCCCATGCTTAATCTGCTAATTAATTTAGTTAATTATAATTAATTTGCTGGTCAAGTTATTTATCAGTGGAGCAGTGCTAAAGAAAAGTATAATATTAGAAATTCTATGGCTAAGGATTAGCTTTATGCGGTTGCTACCAAAAGAGTAGACCTCCACATGTTGACTCGCCGCTGCCTTTGTTTCCTCCGCTCTTAACAAACAAACTACTTGTGATACTATAATGGCGCAAATTAATTAATTATGTGATTTTAAAAAGCGACCATGCATCCACACGGCTGCTTTTTAGCCTGCCGGCTTTTTGATCATCTCTCTTTTGTTTGTTTGGTGCGTGTGTGTTAATTAATTGATCAATTGATTAATTAAAGTGGTTAAAGGTGATAGTGTAATAGTGGGTGTGAGGGGAACAATAAACAATCGGTGGCAAAATCTTCTGCTTTGGGGCTCCTAAGATTTGGTTTGCATAGGCATGCGTGGCTCCGGCTTTATGGAGTAATATTGTACCATCTTCTCCTTGGCTTTCATATGTCGGCCGGATTATATATTCACCTGTACTGGTCTAGTACAGTGTGGTGTAGCCAGTGGTTATCTCTCAAATTTCTCATTGGCACGGATAATTCAACACCTTGTGAAGTTCAGCCTTATCCTACTTGTACCAGTTGTCAACCTCTACATTGCACTTACAATTTGATATGTTAGATGCTAAACTTGTAGTCATACAACGAATGTATAGGATATTAATTTCTGAGTTACACAGGATTAGACTAAAACAAGAGTTGATATTTATTGCAACTCACCAATTATTAATTTGACATTTCAAATTTTAATTAGCTAAATACTAAATTTAGATTCGAAATATGAATACAAGTCTATATTTGTTAATTCTGAATTTAAGAAAACTGAAAAAGGTTAATGTTATATTTAACACGAGTTCTTAATATATACTCCCTCCGTTTCACAATGTAAGTCATTCTAGCATTTTCCACATTCATATTGATGTTAATGAATCTAGACATATATATCTATTTAGATTCATTAACATCAATATGAATGTGGGAAATGCTAGAATGACTTACATTGTGAAACGGAGAAAGTAATATATAACTATGCTCATATGATCAACCTAATTAGTAATCCAATTCTTCTTAACCTGGGAGTCCAAGGTTAGTGTCCAAGCCGGTGAGATCATCGATCGAGTCAGGACGACACAAAGAGCTAACGTTTATCAGTGATCGACAATTTTTTACATGTGTTGCCAAGGATTGGGCACCAGTCGAAGCCTAGGAAGCCAACCGACAAATTGGGAGATGGTTCTGCCAATTCCTAAGTGCATCCAATTAAAATAGCAATATATGGGTTGTTTGGCAAATTGGCCGTGCCTACGCCGTGTGCGTGCAGCACCATTGTTGTTGGCTGCGTCGTAGCCACATATATTAGAATTACCTATCAACAGACGGCATATAGTTTTTCTCTTTGTCAAAATAGTATAAAATCTCTTTCCACTGTCAGTTTTCATGAAATAGTATTTTGTTTCTTGCTGATTAACCGTCGAAAACCCGCCGTATCTAATGTGTCTTTGTGTTTAATTTTATCCTCTCTAATTGGCTCGAGAGGAATCTATCAAATGTCCATTAATTAACAATATTTTCCAAGGGATTAGACATCAGTGTTAGTTTAGCCATAGGTCCGAGGACGAGGAGGAAGATGATCGAGAGCGAGATGGAGGTGTACACTACACACACTGAGGCAATGACAAAATCCACGCCTCGCGATTCGTGCACGCGCATGCATGAGCACGACGCTCGCCGATGATCTAGCCAGCAGCGTGCCAGCGTGCAGCTCCTAGCAGCAGCATCGATCGATCTCTCGGATGGATGGGTAGGGATACGCGTGCAAGTACGGCGCGAATCACGATGACACGTGGGACCCCCTGCCCTCGCTCGCTCTACTGTATTGGTTGTAGCTAGGGCAGGAACCCCGGCTAAAAAAGTTGACTCTTCTTCGGGCGCTAGCCTCGGAAGAAGCGAAGGACCGAAGGTAGACGCCGTTGCGTATAGGCGTGCCATGAATGAGATAATCGTGCTTTAATTTGCTTTGCTTGCATCTCCTCGAATTGCTGTCTGTCGGTATCGATCTAACGGTAGATTCCATCAACAACCGCGATGGTTTCTGCTTCAAACTACTGCTCCCTCCGTAAAAAAACACAATTTAATATAGGATCTCATTCTATATTAGATTGGATTTTTTTTAACAAAGAGAGTAGATCGATGGAACATAATTAATCCATCGATCGACCGAGCATTGTTTCTATATAAGAGATAACGTTTTCGACCATATCATTTTTACTATTTGTAAATTTTGTTTTCTCTAAATTTTTTTTATCATATTAATGCCAACACTAAGTAGTTTAAATGATAAATATAGTCAAATGCTGACTGATCGAGCGCCGTATGCTATCGATTCCGATTGTTTTCACCCCTTCCAATGGTGTATGTATGTATTTTTCTTTGTTTTTCTTTTGTGACAAGAAAGAAAATTAAGGCCCAGTTTTGAATCGAGGATGTGGTTTTCATTAATTAATGTAGGAATAATATTAAAAAGTACTTATATTTATGATAAATTATTTCTAGTGATAGACAACAAATTTATCAACAACAAAGTGACTGTGATAACTTTGTCAATCTCAAGATACATAGATTCGATAAGTCTTCGTGAGTTGCTCACAGAGGTATAGTGTGCGTACGTGTGTTCATAGGCGGTGACCGGTGAGTGTATACGCATTGTGAGTGTGTTTCTTAAAAAAAATGTTGCATTATCGCGTTCGCATGGAGGCAACGAGATTGCTGGATTTTGCGATTGCGTGGAAGCAATGGGAGAGGTTGAGCTCCCATATTGACATGGAGGTAATCGCGCATGGAAATACATGTGCGCACAGATATATTTAATATTCCTAAGAGTTGTTTGTTGGATTCTTTGGCTCACCAGAAATAACATGGTTTTCAGATATAAATTATTGTATTCTCCCATAACTTTATCTTTCCAAATTATTTTAAATCTGTTGCGGTGGAAGAAGCTCTTCCGATATGAGGAGGAGGATAAGCCAACAGAAAGGACGAAGCTGGTGGTAGCAAGTTTAAGACCCCCAAGAACACGAGTCGGGTAGCTGGACTGTGTTCTCAGTTGCCGCCCATTTTGAGTTGTTGTCCTGGGTTTTTTTTTTTTTGTTAGAGTCCTGCTGGTGGTTTTCTGTCACTTATATTCGCCGTCCTCAAACTGTAATCCTGCTTCCTTAGTTCTGTTGCTTTAATTAGCAGAGTTGGTTGGGGTGTTTTCTGTAATCCTATGTTGTTTCTGAACTCTTCTTGTTCGCTGGTTTCCTAGCTGAAACATTAGCAGTGTGGCTTTTAATTAAAAACCGGGTCTCCAACATTTTGTCTTAAAAAAAACTCCTAACAAGAAAAAAAAGTGCTAAAAGAGCCCAAAAGATCACTGTCTATCTAAATCAATATATTCGGCCCAAAATCAAGTTCTGAAATGGATATCGATCGAGACGCTGCACAGTGGCTAATACTATGCACAACAGTGAGTGTGAACTGTGTGAGAAGATGCTGAGGAAGCGGTAGTCTAGCTAGGATGCTACTCTCTCCGTCTCATAATATGGGATTTTAAGTTTTTGCTTGCAATGTTTGACTACTCGTCTTATTTAAAAAAATTTAAAATTATTATTTATTTTATTTGTGACTTAATTTATTATCTACAGTACTTTAAACACAACTTTTCGTTTTTTATATTTGTAAAAAAATTTGAATAAGACGAGTGGTCAAACGTTACAAACAAAAACTCAAGATCCGTTATATTGTGAGCTGAGGGAGTATTCTATTGGCACTACACTAAACATTTGCAAAGATGGAGTGGGAGGTGAAGTGAAGTGAGCCCCCACTGGCACGCGAGAAGTTGGTACGTACAGGCGGGGCGTGGGGGCTCGTCGGTGGCACCATCCATTGCATGCTTCCATGATCCATAGTAGTATGTCATATATATGTGTCAGGTCCAAAAGCGGCCATGGGGGCAAGCATACAAAATGCTCATGGCTTTATTGGCCACCTGCAGCCATGAATGGAGGAGCATTTATATAGATAGGCCTTTTTCTTTTTCTCTTCAACTCCCTTTTCTTTTCCTGCGGCAGTTCATGCATTGCACACAAACAAACATAGTACTCCCACCGTTTCAGAATACGTTCCAAAATATAGCAACCTATCCTAGAACATTTTCTAGTACTATGAATCTATAGTACTGGGAAAAGTCCTATCCGGATATAGGTTGCTATATTGGTTGCTATATTCTGTAATGGAGGGAGTACAGTACATACTAGTGAGTGTGTGTGTGTATATATATATATATATATATATATATATATATATATATATATATATATATATATATATATAGAGAGAGAGAGAGAGAGAGAGAGAGAGAGGGGGGGGGGTTTGGGTTTGGAAAAGAGTGAAGGGCATGGCATGTATTGCATGGATGATGGAAAGATGATCTGAGCAGCACACACGTACTGCAGCAGACACTTTTTCTTTGGGTTTCTTTTTGGTTTGGTTGGGGCTAGAGCTGGTGCTGCTTTAGCTTAGCTCTCCCTTGAGGAAGAATGTGGTTGTTTTCTTGTACCCAGCCAGCCAGCTCCCAGCACCGATCTCTCTTGTACAGTTGTACTACCTTCTTCTCCCATGGCATATACTCCTATCTATCATCACGACGACACTAGTATTGCATATGCATGGTCCTGGGAGAGAGTGGCAGGGAGCGAGCACAGCACGGCACGCGTGCTAGCTACCTACTGGGCTCTGCACGCCCATCTTTCCAGTACTCCTGTAGTAGTATATATGGATCAGAGTAGCTAGCTTTCTCCTTTCCTCTATCGATCGGCTTCGCATGCGGCTCAATTATTCTGACGACGCCATGCACAGCATCAAGCCAAGCGTACCCACACGTCTCTTCTTTCTTGTTCATCTTCAACTGTGCCCGTACATTAAAGGTCAACAAAGTGAGGATCGATCAGCTAGCTAGCTAGCTGAATCCCCTGTTTAGTTCCCGAAAAGGAAATTTTTCGGTGTCACATCGGACGTTTGATCGGATATCGAAAAGGGTTTTCGGACACGAATAAAAAAACTAATTTCATAACTCGTCTGAAAACCGCGAGACAAATCTTTTGAGCCTCATTAATCCGTCATTAGCATATGTGGGTTAATGTAGCACTTATGGCTAATCATGAACTAATTAGGCTCAAAAGATTCGTCTCGCGATTTTTTCCCTAACTGTGCAATTAGTTTTTAAATTTATCTATATTTAATACTCAATACATGTGTCCAAAGATTCGATGTGATGTTTTTAGAAAAAAGTTTTCGGGAACTAAACAGTACTAGTCGCATTCCTTGCTAATATATACCGTTCCACTGAAATACTCCCTCCGTCCCATTAAAAATTAACTTCGAGAGATAAACTTGGATAAACCTTTGTCTAGATTCATTCCTAAAAGTTGTCTTTTTTTTTTTTACTAAGTGTGCAGTAGTGTGTGAAAAATCAAGTGAGCAATAATTCAGACATACATGCGGATCCATTCATCTCCTGCTCGCAGAAGATTCCAATTCCATGCGCATGCATGCATCGTGCACGCGTGGAAGCTATGCTAGCTAGAGCGTACCAGTACTACATGTAATTGGAAGAATGAAAGGAACGAAATGTATGTGTGCATGCGTGTGTGCTCGATCCATCATCGAGTCGTCCACTGCCGCCGGCGCCGCGTGTGTTTGGTGCCTCCGCCTACGGAAACTTGCCTCCGACTTCATGCCACCCACGCCGAAGTGTAGTGCTCCTAGCAC
This sequence comes from Oryza glaberrima, assembly GCF_000147395.1. Classification (NCBI taxonomy): domain Eukaryota; kingdom Viridiplantae; phylum Streptophyta; class Magnoliopsida; order Poales; family Poaceae; genus Oryza; species Oryza glaberrima. The sequence goes on along the minus strand of NC_068328.1, from coordinate 14,985,445 downwards.
CTAGCTAGAGCTAACTAGCTACTGCTAGGTACTAGCAGTGTACTAGCATTTTACTTTTGATTTTGACAAACAAATACTAGTATATACAATTGATAAACAAATATATACTGTATCCCGGCTCCAAAATGGCAAAACAAAGGAATTTTGTCACCTACATTCCGCGACTTCTGCCGCTACTCTTTGGCATATAAACGCCTATATATACGCTTGAAAACTCTACCGCTTGCTATGACTCTTTCCAATCATCTGTAATTGAAAATGAGGCACGGTCGGTGCTCTCCTCTCTCGTGCCCTAAAACGTTTGAGCCTCGTTACGATGTTCTCTATTGGTAATAGAAAATGATCTAAATCATCAATCTAATCCTATGCAATGGTTAAGATCTAGGGCATGTTTGGCATAACTCTAGCTCCAGCTCAGCCAAACAGTTTCAGCTCCACCTAAAATGGAAGCGAAGATGTAACTATATCACAAAATGAACTAGAGAGGTGGAGTTGGGTTTAGACAACTCTACTTCAAACCCAACTCCCAGAGCTAAATTTAGAAGTTGGAACTCTATCAAACATGCCCCTATTTACACTAGCATATCATTTGACGGTAGTAGAAACGTAGATGGGGGCATAATTGTCTTAAAAAAATTGGACGCGGGAGGTAAAGTAGTACTTTTACCACTACCTATTTGGAAACCTAAGACTGTACAACCGTGAATCACTCGATCGAAGCCACCGCTGCCGTTGCCGCGATGCTTCTCTTCCCCAACCGGTGCCGCCGCCTTGCTTCTCCTCCTCAATCGGAGGCGGCGGCGACTGCGAAATTTTACCGAAAAAAGTTGCATGGCATGTGTGTTTATTTTGATATAAAACTATTTAGTTAGTACTCCCTCCATTCCAAATTGATCTACATATGATTTTTTTTAGATTATTCCTAAATGATATACATATTTGTGTTCATTTATTAGAGTCTATTCGTTATTTGTGCATTGGAGTAAATGGACATTGATGCATGCATCCATGCACACAAGTATTTATAACCCACATGCAATATCTTAATTTGCTATTGGCTAGGAAATATTGGGGATGGTACATGCATTGAGTTTGTTGCTAGAGTAAATATAGTATGAGAGAGTTATTAGGGCACCCGCAATGGTTATCAATAGGCTCTCTACAAGAGATCCATGTCAGCATATTTTCCTACTTAGAAGAGATTAAATGAAAAGAGAGAGCAAAGCTATCTACTAACCTGGAGATAGTCTATAGAGAAAAACGAGGCAATATATTAGAGAGCTATAGATACCCATGTAGACATACTATTGAGGTGGTTTACTATTAATCTAGTCTATTGCTGAGATGTACATGTTTTATAGAGAGCACTTTGCTTTACCATTGTGGGTGTTCTTAGCTTTTTTTGGTCTTGGTGTACCTATGAAATATGTAGATCAATTTGGAATTGAGGGAGTAATATATATCAATCGGTAAAAAAAATACTCCCTCCATCTATTTTTGATAGTCATATTTCATCTTGGCACACAGACCAATGATAAGTAATTTTACTTATCATCCATTTAAACATGTTACTTACTCCATTCCAAATTGATCTACATATAGTTTTTTTAGGTTATTCCTAAATGATCTACATATTTGTGTTTATTCATTAAGTCTATTCGTTATTTGTGCATTGGAGTAAATGATCATTGATGCATGCATCCATACATACAAGTATTTATAACTCACATGCAATATCTTGATTTGCTATTGGCTAGGAAATAGTGGGGATGGTGCATGCATAGAGTTTGTTGTTAGAGTAAATTAGTATGGGAGAGTTATTAGTTTTTCTTGGTCTTAGTATACCTATGAAATATGTAGATCAATTTAGAATGGAGGGAGTCCTAGTCATTCCTCGTAAATAAGCGATTCATTAATATTTACATTTCTCGATGCCCATGTAGCCAATCTTGTGTGTAAGAATGAAGAGTCATGCATTAAATCCAAGAAAGTCATTAAGATGATAGGTTGTTAAATTGAAATATGCCTATCAAAAATAAATTTTTTAGATTTGAAAATATAACTATCAAAAGTAGATGGAGGGGAGTATAAAGTAGAAAAATTGGCACTAATCAGTAAATTGGTTAGTGAATATGCTGCTGGAGAGTTCGGACAATGGACATTCGGCGGTTGCTGAGCAGGATGGTGACAAACTTACTATTTTTTTCAATTATATTTCACTCGGACTCTTTATGTTATTTCTAAAAACATTTTCCATATAAATTTGTAGCGAACCCATATATTCTGACCCCCTCTGTACATAGCTACTTTTAACTATGAATATAAAGAGCCTATATATTTTAGGAGAGAGAGAGAGTAAGAAATTTCTAATTGATGTTTGTGATAATGTTAGGAACCGGAGGGAGGGAAAATTTGTCCATCATAATTAATTCCTTTATCCATTTCTCATCTGTACACTCCAACCAAATGGCATATATGGTGCATGCAGACCCAGTAATGCTCTCTCAACCATGATTTGCCGCTTCCTCCCGACCAATTAACACGCCCCTAAAAAAACAAAAGCACTACCTTCTCTTCAACACCCAAAAGATCATCTCTTGAACCGCTTTTGAAAGGTGAGAGAGAGGAGCTTTGCTTAACCAGCAGGGTTTCTTCCTCCCTTCCATTCCATTCCATGTCAGGATCCAACTGAACAACATCTCCTTGTGCTATGCAGTGCATGCATGCACGCAGCACACACACCATGGCACCAACCAGTGGCTCGATCAAAAAAAAAGAAAAAGAAAAAGATGACACTACAGGCATGGTACGGAGTAGTAGTAAAAGAGGAGGAGAGAAGGGGAAAAAATCAGAAAAAGATGGCGAGTAAAAAGGCGAGTCCTATCCTCTCTCTCTCTTTCTGTGGGCCCCACGCTATAGGTGAAAGCGAGAGGTCGAGGGAGTGATGAGTCGGAGGAAGGCGTGAACGAACGCGCACGCGGCGCCGCAGGGGCATTTCCGTCCGAGGGCGCCGATAAGAGAAGCCGCGCCGCGCCGCACGCTCTCGCTGTCTCTCTCTCTCTCTCGTCCTCGTCTCGGTCTCGCCGTGCGGCTCTCTCTCGTGAGCAACAGCACGCGCCGCGGTCGGCCTCCCCTTCAATTCCTTCGGCTTTGGCCCGGGCGGGTGTGTGAGTGCTCAGCTCCTATCGCCGATTCGTCGTCCTCCTCCTCCTCATCCTGCTCGATCTGGTGAGTGCTTGATTTGTTTTTCTTGGTTGGGTGGGGATGTGGTGCTCTGCTCGATCGACCCCGTGATGTTCTTCTCGTAAAGATTCGTGGGCTAGTTTGGTTCTGATTCTGTATCGACGTGTCTCGCGTTGTCTGTCGCTGCGGGTAGAGTTCTTCAGCCGCTCGGATACTTTCGGTCTTCTTCCCCATGGATAAAAGAGGTTTGTGTAGTAAGTGTTAGTGGTATGTATGCTGTGTATACTGTAATAACTGTTGTGTTGTGTTGAGTCCGGATGGTGTCAAATCGGTTGGTGTTTTTGGAGATTTTAAGATGTTCCTCGCTAGGTAAAAAAAGAACAAAACAAAGAAACTGGGGAAGTTTTGTTTCTTGGCTCATACAGGGGATATTTGCATGCTGAAGTCCGGTCAAACGACCAAATTTGCTTCTTCCCTTTTCTCTTTTGGAGGCTCTGCTTCTTCCCTTTTCTGGTTTCCGGAGCTAGATTTGTGGTTTCTTGTAGTCAGGTCGAATATGGTGTGTGAAGTAGCTACATTGATACCGATTTCATTGTCAAAATCACATCTTGGGGAAACTTTGGAGCTTGAGGTGGTTTTCATTTAGATGGATGCTTGTGCATAAGGATTTACGTTGTGCCCACGTTAACAATGCCGAGCATATCTTTCCCTCTTCTGTTTTCTTTTGTAAATTTAGGCCTAGTTAGTTTTTTTTTTAATCTGGAATGTTTTAGGAATTTACTATGTTATTAGTTAAGTTAGGAGGTTCATAGATATCTTGTAATCTTATCCACCAATTTCACTTAACTAATGGGAGCTGGAATTTGAGTGTAGTGCTTACATTCTTGCCCAAATGTTTGACTGCATCGATTTATGTTACCAGGCAGGAGTTTGACATAAACATCCTGTATTAGGTTTGCTGCATGGCATGTTTACAGAAACTATTCAGCTAACCAAATTTTCCTCTTAATGCAGGTAATTCTAGTGTTGAGGGTCTGAGGAGCTGAAACTAGCACGGGTACCCTGGCAGCATGCGGTGGCTGGCTCTCTCGGTAGACATCTTCCGCAAAGGGATCTCCTTGAACCTGTACTGCCGGGTTATTCTGTAAATTGCCTCCATTATTGCTCTACTCCAATCCTGATCTTCTAGTCTCTGAAGTTTGGGATTGAAGATCTGGTTGCTGGCATTGCTGTTTGGGTTTCTGTGGTTGCCTGGCAATTCTTTCAAGGAGAACGGGCAGGAGTACTAATGGTGTGGCAACCGGTGGCTCAGACGAGATTCCGCGTGTTTAAACATGAGAATGGAATCGCTGTGAGAGTTATAGCTTGCTTCCAGCCATCCCAAGATTGCCAGGTATGTAGAAACAAGTGACCTTTTCAAGGCTTGCTTTTCTTTGCTCTGAACAATTCTAACATTGATTTGATATGCTTGTTGCAGGCCGAGTACTTCCGCCATCTTCTTAAGCCCGTGACGTAGTTCGACTCCCTCCCTCCCATTTGCTGTTGAATAGAACCTGTGCTGCTCTAAGTTTTTCTGAAGCAAAAGTAAAGCAGGAGAATTTCCTGTTCATCTCAATTTTCTGGTGGTAAGAATCTCTTTTTCATCATCATGTGTACCTATCTGTTTTCAATTATGGGTAGATTAATAATCAGTTCTTTTTTTTTTTTTTGCAATTTCAGAAGATCCTGTTTGCTGGTTGTTTCTTGATGGGGGAGAAGGTTAATCCCTGGTGCCATTGGTCTAATCCCCCATGGACCGAGAGCTCTGCAAACAATCTCCACCCACCCGATGTTAGCCTCGACAACACAAATTCAGTGGCGTTGCCAACATATCTGAACAGCGATGGCTACATTTATTCTGGAGTTGCTGCATCTATGCCGTCTATTGCAGCATCAGTTACTGACAGACCTGTTTCATTCTCTTCTAGATTTGTCACAACATTGGTACCCAGTGTAGGCTTATCAACAGCTGAGACACTGAGAAAGAGACCTCTGGTTTTCTTTCATAATGTGAATAATACCTTCACTGTAGGTCCTCTCCTGAGCAAGGGGACATTGGATACAGTTCCAGAGCTCCAAGGTAGCAATGAGACCAATGTAACTGATGTTGGAGCACAAAATACTGAGTGTATGCATGAGAATACTGAGGAGATTGATGCACTCCTGTGTTCCGACTCAGATGAAGGGTGCTTGAAAGTGCAAGAACTCAACAACAGAGTCAGGAAATACCCAATGCAGAATGACACCATGAGTGTGGAGTCGGTAGCAAGCGCTGGTGCTTCCCAACCAGCAAAGAAAAGAAGACTAAGCTCTGGTACCGACAGATCTGTGGTTGACACAGCCAGCTCAGCAAGGCCTGACCACTCCGTTGATCAGAAACATCTCAGCCATGACGACGACGCACAGTCGTGTTGTATTGGTGAAGTGGAAAGCGATCACCAGTTTGCTCTGAGGGAAGGTGAAGAAGCAGAAGGTGATGATGGCCCCGATGATCGGAAGCGGAGAAGAGAGAGGATCCAAGAGACTGTTGCTGCACTCAGAAAGATAGTTCCTGGAGGCATTGCCAAAGATGCCACAGCCGTTCTTGATGAAGCGATATGCTATCTCAAGTATCTAAAGCTCAAGGTCAAGACACTGGGAGCTGTTTCCCTCTAGCTCCTCGATCGATGACGGTTCTGTTCTGGTTCCTGAACCCAATACCTATCTCTCTCTCCATATATACAAGTAATGAGCTAAAACTATAGCAGCAATAAGGTGAAATGAAACTCAGCCAGTTCCATTCGGTGATTCTGAGGACTACTGGAGTGAAAGCTCAATGGTGCTTTGCTTACAAGGGTCCAATGATTTGAGTGGTTACAATGAAGATTCAGTATTGCAGTATATTACTAGTGAATTGATGGTGGCTGCCATGTATTCCATCTTCAAGTGTGGATCACCGACCACTGCACCTTCATCCATCCATCCACTGATGGAGAGTACTACCTAGCAGCAAGCCGGTGTCACATCTTTCTTCTGGGTCAGTTCAGTGCAGTGCCTCTTGGTAGGCACCTCCTCCCTCATAAAAAAGGCTCTCATGGCGTTGATGGCGCAATAAGTAAAACAGGGAGGCTAAGCTATAAAGATCTTTTTTCTCCCCTCCATTGTGGTGTGATCCAAAGCAAAGGAAGGAAGGAGGAATGAATGAATGAAGTCCATGCAAAGTGCAGTGCTGGTGGCCTGGTGCTGCATGCGTCGATGGCTTTTTGACCCCTAAAGGTTGAGAGATGAGATGGCGGGGCCGCGCCCGAGGTTAGTTCGGGCTCCCTTGTGTGTGTTTGTGTGGTGGCGTGTGTAGCTAGCAGAGTGTGCGTGATGGCGTCGTCCCTCGCGCTTTTTCTGCCTTTCTACTAGTACTATACATATATGCTACTGTATACTGTACTCCTATGTATGAATACTGCATGTGTTTGTGTTTGTGTTTGATCCCTCGCTACTTTAAACTCTTTTTACGCGTTGTGATGATACCTGTATCTCAATGATTCGACTTTACGCTGGTAGCATACATACATGTAGGCCTAGGCTGGTATACATACATGTAGTAGTAAGAAGTAAGAGAAGCCGTGGTAACATGGAAAGCTGTTGTACTATACCTGTAGCAGTAGTACAACAACAACAACTAGAAAGTGTGTGCAAGGTGCAGGGGCCACCATGGAGAGAGGGGGATTGATTTCGTTTCGTTTTTCAGGGTGTTTTAGGATTTTGGTTGGTTGGAACGGGGGACGCGGGGGTCTCTTTCTTTCCGGGCGGGTGGGCCCAGCGGGCGTCGTTGACAGCATGATAGGGCAGGCATCCCACGCGTGGGCATGGGGTTCGTTTTCACTTGATTGCACGGGCAGGATGGCGAAGGGCTGAGAGTTGCTGCTGCTGCCTGCTGCTTTTTTTTGGGTTGCGACTTGCGAAGTAGTAGTGGGTGGCGTGCATGGCCATGGAGTGGGAGGAGTAGGCGTGTGGGAGGGAGGAGCGTACGTGCAGGGTGCAGCGGTGGTAGGCAGCTTTCTGCATGCGGATGCGCGACGAGCAAGCGGAGCGACGGGCAGTTGGAGTTGGGGCGATGCGGAGTGCGGATCTCTCCGTACGAATCAGCCACGCCGATCGCGGGCGGGCGCCCCCACCCCACCACCACACAGCACGTACGCTAGCTACGGCGCGCGCGCGGCGGCACGGCACGCGGTGGGTGCTGGCTGGCTGGGTGGGTGTTGGATCAACTGCTCCGCTTCGTCCCCCACGCGCGCGTGCGGCCTGCCTGCTTGCCTATCTCTGTCTCGCTCTCTTCGCCTCCTTTTTTCTTCCGGTGGTGTCCCTGGTGCGGGTGTGTGTGCTGGGGTGGGGATCAGTATTATTATTGCGGGGAAATTATGCGGAGACGGGGAAGGGGAATGCTCACTCGCTGCGCAGCGCGTTGACCGTCGCGTGCGAGAATGCTAACGGGCGGGTGATCGCTCCCCCGTCCGCCGAGCGATCACCCGCCCGCCCCCTCCCCTATACGATACACTCCTCTCTCCTCCTCCCCTTCTTCTCTTCCTATTACATTACACCACACAATTTTTTTTAAAAAAACAAAACGATAGAAAAAATTATGTATAGAAATACTATATATAAAAAAATTAAATTCAAATTTAAATCGGGTATGTAAACTTATGACTTATAAACTTTGGGTCTATAAACTGTATAAACTTTTAGATGTATAGAAATACTATATATAGAAAATATTTGAATTCAAATTTGAATTTGAATCAGATATAATTCAAATTCAAATTTGAAACGGGTATGTAAACTTTTAACTTATAAACTTTAGGTATATAAACTTTAGGTGTATAAACTTTAGATGTATAGAAATACTATACATAAAAAAATATTTGAATTCAAATTCAAATTTGAATCGGATATATAAACTTTTGACTTATAAACTTTTGATCTCTAAACTTTAGATGTGTAAACTTGAGGTGTATAAACTTTAAGTGTATAAATTTCCTAAAATAAGAAAGTAATGCGGTGCCAAAAAAGGAAACCAGTGGAGGGGTGGAGGGAGGGAGAGGGGAGGGGATCGATCGCTACCCCCGTCTCCGGGGGGTCGATCGCCCATTAGGATCCCCCGTCGCGTGGGCGTGGCGTTTCCGGCCCTTCCTGCAGGCTGCAGGAGCCTTGTTATTACGGGCCATCAGGGTCTAATCCCATCCTAAGTTGCTACATAATGAGATGTGTTAGAGTTTGTATCCAATATGTGTATAAAGTCGGTTACAGTTTAGAACTTAGAGTTGTAATAATAGGTATTAGGACTAGAGTATGAGTTGGACTCTATCGTAGGATCTCTCATAAAGTATGCGTGTCTGTTGTAACCGTATGGCAACTTAGCATAGCGAGAAGGAGCGGCGGCCGACAACGACCGGCGTTGAGTCGTTGTAACTCTGATAAGTTGTATATGCTGGATCGGGGAGGAGCACCCGTAATCAGTGCCCTAAAGATGTAGGCCTCAGCTTCCGTTACCAACTATCGTGTCTCAGTGTCGTCATCATGTTAATCAGTGCCCTAGAGATGTAGGCCTTGGCTTCCGTTACCAACTATCGTGTCTTAGTGTCGTCATCATGTTTGGCGTTTCTTTCGCATTTAGCTATCGATGCCGATTTCGGGGGCTAGTTTTATTACAAATGGTAATAGAGCTTGCAGTAAGTCCATGGTAGAGGCACGATGGAGGTGTTTCACACCGCGCCGCTCGCGGTTTATGTTCACGGAGGAACATGTGCGCAAGGTGGAGCACGGCGGCAATCAAGAGAATCTTGATCGATGGATCAAACACTTCAGGTGGCGGCCAGAACCGTTCGATGACTGCTTCAGTAGGGAGATGACCAGACGTGGTGCTCGGGTTGATGGCGGCGGAAGCGATTGGCGATCCAATCGGTGGGTTGGACACTTCGAGCGGGTGGCTCGGACTTTCCAGAGAGCTACTCTCGACAGGGAGACGTGCGGCCGCACGCTCAGGTTGATTGAAGCTGGAGGCGATTGGCGTTCTCGGTCGGTGGATCAATCACTCTGGGCGGGGTGGTCCGGGCCTTTCGATGAGTTGTGTTCAACAGGGAAATGACTAGACATAGTGCTCGGGTCATTCGATGGCTGGAAAGACGGCATGCGACTTGTCGGCTTCGGCTCGCGACTAGATTAATGGTGTTCAATCGGAAGTCGGAGCGGGTGGATCCTACAGGCTGTTTTGGAGGTATTGACAAGGTATTTGCACGATGGAATTGCTCCAAAGGCGGCATATTTGTGGCATATGGTTGAACAAAGCCTAGGGCGAATAGACCGGCATCCAATATCGGTTCAACCCTGGAAAGGCTTGGTTCAACCTGTTTTTTCTAGACCACAAGGGCTGTAAATCAGTGACATCAGTTGTTGGTGGAGTCATCGGTGATGCTTGGCGTCGGTGCTTGATGTTGTCAGAGATATGTGGTGGCCCAGGAAGGTCAGAGCCGCTGCGGTGTGCGCATTTCTTGCGTCGAAGCCGAGACGATGACAGAGATCAGGGCAAGGCCGAGAAGGAGCAGGCTGGAGTTTAGCTAGGTCGTGCAGGGTTCGGTCTTGATGGTTTGTGGTGTGGAAGACACGGACATGGAGTCATCTGCAGTTCAGTCACGGCATGGACACGACCGAAGACAAGCAGGGGATACCAAGATTCAACATGAAAGGGAATTGGACGAGGACTACGGTTCGTTCTTAAATCGGACTAAATTTTCCCCCTAATAAAAGCAGTAGAGGACCACGGGATTGCAACAACAAGAAATCGAGCAAATCACGGAAGCAAGAGGAGAGTACCTGGGCGGAGGTGATTTGTTGGTGTCGGGGTCCAACGGCGTTGTATGGCTTTAGCGAGCAGCAGGTGCAGGCGGCGGAGACTCGGTGGCGCCGGCTCTTGGAAGAGGAAGCGGACTCCGGCGGCAGAGGATGTCCTCTCTTGCATCGGGGCAGCGTCGACAATCACCGGTGGGGCTCCAGAGGCGTCGGCAATAGGACCTGCAGGCGCAGCGGCACTCCAGGACAGGCGTCGGCGGTGGGAACCTAGGCGATTTTCGATGGCGGCGCTGTTAGGCGGTAAGGAGCGGCGGCTCTGGTGCTCGGCTGGTTGGCGGGAAGAGAGACGCGGCAAGTGCTGGGTGGTGGCACCACTCGGGCTGAGAGGAGTCGAGCAGAATGAGCGAGGAAGGGGATCGATTCGATTTGTTTCCCTTTGATCGCTTTGACTAGTTTTTTGACCGAGTGAAGGAAACCAATCGGTTTTTTGTGGAGAAAAAGGTTTGTCCGGTCCAGCTGGTTAGTTGGTGGGGTCAATTGAACCAAGGCAGATTAATTTGATCAAGGCGACAGTTGATTGAATTAATTATTATCATGTTGATATGAAAACACAGTGGCCTGGGAGATTTGCTTAACTCTAGTGCAGGTCCAACGCTAGCCTCGAGTATGTCAAGGGCGTGCCAGCTGATTTGATCCTGGAATCAGCAAGAAAGAATAAAAGCAGAATCATTTGACCGATAGCCGATCGGCCGATAGGCCGATAGCGTATCGTTGATGGTCTCAGCCGATGGAGTTAGACCAAATCGGCTATGGACTGGATATATCAAAGAATAATAAGCCCTAAATATGCCCAATCGGCTGTAATACTATCTATGGAGTTTAATAAATTGATTGAAGACAATATTATGAAAGTAGCTGATGAGACAATATTTAGAGCAAGAAAGATAATATACTAGCTAATACTCTAGTACAAACCTATATAAACAGATCCATATAAACATATCAAACAGAAATCATGCATGAAGGGCATGAGTCTAACCGATATTGACTGAAGCTTGATATGCTTATATAAAACGATCTATTTATATAAGTGGCGAATATACATGAAACAGGGGGTGAAACATGCATATTAGGTAAGATCGGCTGAAACCCTGAACTATCCTTATTATGCCTAATTGCAGGCTAGTTTGCATGGTTCTAAGCACGACTAGGGATGATGCATCTCAAAGTATTGAAAGAAACATGCAGTCTAGTTATCCAAGCAATTATACACTTTTTAGGATGCTAGATGCCTTAGCTAATATAATCTAGCAAGACAATTTAACCAAAACCAACATAAACCCTAAAGCGAGCAGCAGCCAATAAAGCTAAATTGAGAAGCTAAGAATAGATTAACTAAGACATATGATAGTAATGACTCGCGATATCGAGCCTAACACATCTAAAGCGACATGTTAGCCCCGATAGCGCGGGCCATTGAGACGGGTTACCTCTTGCGAAGAACTCGTCGGATAACGAGAAAAGTAAAAGGGTGGCGATGCACCGAAGTTGTGTTAGATTGGCTTCCCTATTACAGTGCTATGGGGTTCATATTTATACCCCAAGTACAAACTTAGTCCATTACGGACACAACTCAAACCTTTCTAAAGTTAAGATTCAAACAAGACCATATATGGTGGTCTCTTACCAAATCTCTAACAAACCAACTCATCATTCTAATTAATAGATACAATTGTCTTAATCGAGCTCTATCTCTTATTGGCAATGACAGTTATCCCAATCTAGGCCCATGCTGAGCCCAAGTCATGCTATATCAGTTGTATCGGCTATCGGCTTCATCAACCTTGATCAGCTTCATACTCTGTTTTCAGCCGAAACAGTATCCAGCCGATGTGCAATCCGACTCCAAGTTCAGTTTGATTCAAGACCAAATCCACTTTGATCTTCGTCCTTATTTTCCGAATCTGATGCCAAATTCCGTTGTTAACACATCGATGGCGGCGGTGATGGTTTCCAAATTTGAGGTGGTGAAGTTCGATGGCACCGGAAATTTCGTTCTCTGGCAGACAAGACTGAATGATCTGTTTGGCTCAGCAGGGTATATCCAAAGCTCTTGATGGGACGATGCCGATGGATGCTGCAAGTGGGAGGAGATGAACGCGCAGGCAGCTGCGACAATATGGATGAGTCTCTCGGATTCTGTCATGTTCCAGGTCAAGGACGAAAAATCACCGAAGGAAATTTGGGACAAGTTGGCAAGCCTGTATATGTCCAAGTCACTGACAAGTAAGTTGTATCTCAAACAGCAGCTGTATGGTTTGCAGATGAAAGAGGAGTCAGATCTTAAGAAGCACGTGGACGTCTTCAATCAGTTGGTCATAGATCTAACCAAAATAGATGTGAAACTGGATGATGAAGATAGGGCCATAATTCTTCTGAGTTCGCTTCCACCGTCTTATGAGCATGTGGTGACTACCCTGATGTACGGCAAGGATACTGTCAAAACTGAGGAGATAATTTCATCATTGCTTGCACGAGATTTGAGAAGATAAAAGAAAAAGAGGCAGCGGAGGATTCTCAGGCTGAGCATTTGCTGGTCAAGGCAAAGCATGATCATGAAGCGGGGATATCGAAGAGCAAGGAGAAGGGGGCACATTGCTATAAGTGTCATGAGTTTGGAGGTGGATGTTGGACTCAGCTAGTTCCTATCATGTGACATCGAAGCGGGAGTGGTTCTCTTCATACAAATCTGGTGATTTTGGTGTTGTTTACTTGTGCGATGACATGAGTTATCGTGTTGTTGGAGTGGGCGATGTCAAGTTCAAGATGTATGATAGAAATGAGGTGCTACTTTCGGATGTGAGACACGTGCTAGGACTAAGGAAGAGTTTGATTTCGCTTGGGAGCCTACATGAAAAAGGTTGGTTGTATCAGATGGATTCTGATAGGAAGACCATGAATATCATGAAGGACGACAAGACTGTTATGACTGGTGAGAGGACAAGCTCATGTTTGTACAAGTTACAAGGGAGTGCTGTTGCAGGTGGAGTCATGGAAGATGGGCATGCTGGTGTTGCTATGCACAATCCTAAAGGCGGCGAGCCTGACGTAGGCTCGTCAGGCAGCTCGACGTGAGCGGCGGAAGAATCAACTCAAGTCCTGGTACACGGAGGTTCGAGCATATAACAGATTCAAGTTGGCATGGCATATTTGTCAAGGTGGCGTTTGTTAGAGTTTGTGTCGAATATGTGTACAATATCGATTACAGTTTAGGACTTAGAGTTGTAATAGGTATTAGGAATAGAGTATGAGTTGTACTCTATCATAGGATCTCTCATTAATAGAGGGGCGTGCCTGTTGTAACCGCATGACGACTTAGCATAGCAAGAAGGAGCATCTGTTGGCGGCGACCGGCCGTGAGTCGTTGTAACTCTGATAAGCTGTATATGCTCGATCGGGGAGGAGCACCCGTAATCAATGCCCCGGAGATATAGGCCTCGGCTGAACTCCATTACCAAATATTGTGTCTCGGTGTCGTCATCATGTTTGGATCTCCTATGGCATTTCTTCCGTGTTTTGCTACCGATGTTGATTTCAAGGCTGGTTTTATAACAGGACGGAGGGAGTAGTTATAAGTAGTATAAGTATATATTTGTATAGAAATCTCAAGAATATGTTTATTAATCTATAGCTACTATTTTTTTCTATGGACCAGAACAATTGAGCATGCAGTACAATCATATCACGTTCTACCATGAATCCGCTTTAGCTGTGGGTGAAATAACTTGCTCTCGCGTCGCCCTCCACATGGGGTGGCATGGGAGGCGACGAACTTTGGCCGTCCCTTCCCCCCATCTTCCTCCTCCGCCTCGCCGCCGCCTGACTTAGCATCGTTTCTCGTTTCTGGCCGACTTAGCATCGTTTTGGGCGGCTAGGGGAGCATCCCAGGACGACGGCGGGGATGGCGACGACGATGGTAGGGGCACGGCTCGACGGTGGCGGGGACGTCAATGGCGCGTCGGATCCAGCCGCGGTGGAAGCGGATCCGGCCCCCTCCCCCCACCACCCGGAGGCGGATCTGGCCACCCGACGGCCAAATCGACCGAGCTCACGGCGGGGGTGGCGGAGCTCGCGGCGGCAACAGGGCGAGCTCGTGGCAGGAGCGCCTGTCGTGGCAGCGATGGTGGTGCGAGGCCCACAGCGACGGTGGCGACAACCGTCAGTAGGAGCGGCTGGAGGCGTTGCTGTCGGAGGCGGTGACAGCGGCGTCTATGGCGGCTGGCGACGGCAATGGTGGTTGTGGCAGCCGCGACAGCGCCTGTGGTGGCGGCGGTGGTGACTGAGGCAGCATGTGGAGGCAGGGAAGGTGTGGACACAGTGTCGATGATTGGAAACGGGCGAATGTAGGATCGAGATGTCGACTAGAGGGGGGGGGTGAATAGGCGATATAAAAAACTAAATGACACCTAATCAAAACTAACCTAAGTTGCTAGGCTCGGTGATGGTCAAGTCTAACTAAGCAACTAAGTTATATTTTATAAACCTAGGGTGATAGTGGCTCATGTATGTCTCTAGGAAAGTAAATCACACTCCTAAATCAAGTTTAGCAATCCTAGGGTGATATGAGCTCAAGTATGTCTCTAGGAATGTAAATTGCACAAATGTAAATGCGACAAATAAAAGAAACAATGAGACAAGGAACTTTTCACTGAGGTTCGGAAACTCGCTGGTTTCCTACTCCCCATTGAGGCGAGCCCAACTCCACCGCTCAACCACGAAGCCACCGCATGCCCCCTTCGTCAAGGAGTGGGCAAGGCGGGAGCCGGCCCACGGAGAGGACTACCCAAGCCTCGATCACTCAGGGTAGTTCTTCCTTCACTCAAAAGGTGGTGAACTCCAAACCACTCACAACTGGCGCCGGGCCTCCTTCACAATCTTCTCGGAGAGGTCACCGGGCAACTCCTCCATAAGCCATCTAGGAGGCGGCAACCTCCAAGAGTAACAAGCGATGACCCGGCTCGGAGATGATCAAGTGCCACACTAGCTCTACAAATGAAAGCAAATGCACTTGACTCTTAGCTAGACAATCCTCAAACACACTAAGTGGATGAACACTAAGCTCAAATGAGTGTGGGAGAGGTGCAATTGAAGTGGTGCTAAGAGAGTCCCCTTGCTGCTGGTGGGGGAGTATTTATACTCCCACCCACCAAAACTAGACGTTGGGGGCGAAATCCCCCAACTCGGTGTACTGCCGGTCTGACCGGAGGTGTGTGGCCGGTCAGACTGTGCTACTCTACAACGGCTAGAAAGCCGTTGTAGGCCTGACATTGGGCCCCATTGGCCCGGCCGGTCAGACAGTCATGGGGAGGCCGGTCAGACCGGCCTTGGCTCGGTCAGACCGCCATCGGCTTGGTCTGACCGACCTCGGCTCTGGCGGCTCTGGATCGGCCACCCTAGAGCACACCACCCAGGGCATATGATCGGCCGGTCAAACCGGCCAACACCTACCGGTCAGACCGGCTCTGAGGTGGCGGTCAAACCAGCTAGTCCGGGCGGTCAGATTGACACTTGAGGCGGCGGTCAAACCTGCTACACTGGCCGGTCAGACCGGCACTTGGGCAACGGTCAGACCGGCCCTGGTCACCCAGACCGGTGACAACAAGAGATAGCAATGAAATTTGATTCTAAATGCAAATGACCTAATGTGGCAATTTAAATCATCTTTTTGCTATGTCATTACCCCTCTTAGTAGTACGGCGAAGCTAAAAATAAATTAGCAAATTTAATCGCCCAACACCTCGATCAATTTAGAATTAAAACACTAGTTTACCATCTTTTTCTCTTCGCTTTGCGCCACCAAATTTTAATCCATTGGTAGTCATCCATGCGCACACATAATCTGAACCTAACTTAAAATGTATAGCTCAATAGAATGGTTAGTCCATAATTAGCGCTTGTCATTAATTACTAAAATTAACAACGATGGCCTAGATGCTTCAGCGACGACGATTGCGAGAGGAGGCACGAACGGCCACGGGCGGCTAGCCGGGAGGCATGGCAGACGACCGCAGTTAGCCGGCACGGCAGCTGCAGGAGGAGTGCTCGGAGGCCAGCTTGGCGCATAGACGCACAGGCGGTGGCAGCGGAGCCCGGCACGACGCGAGGAGCCGCAGCTGGCGGCGAGAGGCTAGCGTGGTGTGTGGAGGCGTGGCCGGCGGCGGGAGGCCGGCCTGGCGCGAGGAGGCGCGGCCGGCGGTGGACGAGGTTGGCCTTGCGTGGTGAGGCGCGGCCAGCGGTGACGGGGGCGGGCACGGTACAAGGAGGAGGAGCTGCCGGTGGGTGCGGTGCGGTCTACGATGCACGAAGGCTGGCCGGTGGGGGGTGCCGGTGCAGTGGTCCCATATGTCGGTAGAGGATGGACGGCGGTGGAGCATCGGGGCGCTAGCCGTGAACTCGCAGGTGGTGAGCGGCGAGTGAAAACCCAGCCCAGCCTCGGCCGGGCCAGCAACAATGACGCTAGAAGCGTCATTCCCCTCCTGAGGGCGTTGTCGTGCCGTCTTATCCCTTATGTGTGGATGCCAGGTGAAAGCCTAGTCTCGGTTCCCTTTTAGACCTTGACGGACGGCGGCGGCGGTATTTTCCGTCGTTCCTCTCCTCGGAGACGTCGTTTAGGCATCCTCTAGTCAAAACCCCCCAACCAATTGATGCAAACTCACTCTAGATTTCATCCTCTTGTGGCGGTGACCTAGTCTCTACAAGTTGGCCACGTCGGAGGGCCTAGGGGGTGAGGAGTTCCATTTTTCTCTCTCACTCTCTCTCCTTAACTCCTGAAGACTTGGATAGAGCGGGGCTTTGTGTTGATTGTAAGGGTTGGGTTTTGGGCGATCTCGGCCGTGTTTCTTTGTTAGCCTAGCGGTGGTCGGTCACGCTTAGCAGCGGCCGGTCCGGTGCTAGCCTTCTCCTGGTATGGTTTATTGGCGGCTGTCGATGTGTGGGTGGTGGTATAATTTTTTTCTTTTTTCTGGTTACGACCCTCAAGGGTTGTAATCTTATAATTTTTCTTCTACTCTATCAATAGAACTTTGCACCGTCTTGTGCGAGTCGTTAAAAAAAAAGAATCTGCTTCAGCTCATTGATGCTGGTCCTCGGCGATGGAGGCGGCGGGAGGAGAGCATTGTACTGATCTGATGTGGTGTTTCCATTTTTCTTCTTTTTTTTTTGTATGTAGTGAGGAGTGTCCTAGTATAGAATTGAATAGGAAGCGTTGTTCAAATACCATGTGAATACCAACCATATGGAGGTAGTGTGCGATGCAGAGTTGCAGACAGAAACATTGGTGGTGAGAGAATTGGTATGTTGGGTCAAACATGAGTATTTGGAAAAGGAAAAAGTTCACTTTGACTCCCTTGAAAGATTGGCCAAATCTAATAAGTGCCCCTCAGCTAGAAAACCGGATAGGACGATTCTTCGAACTACTACAACCAGTGTAATTTGACTCCTCCAGCGGTTTTGGAGGACGGTTTTACTGAAGTGGCGCTGACGTGACGGTGTTGACCGGTCTTCATCCCACGTGGTGCTTATGTGTCATTAGAATTTAAAAAAGAGTAAATTTCAGAAAACTGCAACTTTAGTGATAAAACTATCAGTTTGCTACAACATTAGCGACATGTTTCAGTTTGTTGCAACAATAGTGTGGGGAATTCGTTATATGTTGCTACAGTACATATAGTTGGGGTTGTCATCCATAACGTAAAAAAGACAAAATTATCTAGTTCAAAGTGAAAAGACCAGGTAAAAGATGATATAAAGTGAAACTTCACCAATAAAAGAGAGCCCAAACTGCAATTCACCATTCATTTTTATTTTATCTATGTCATATTTGAACATGTTGCTAAATTTTTCTGAACATGCATGGTTATAGATAAATTTTGATGAAACCTTATACTATAATAATAAATCTATATAACCTTTAGATGGAATCGACAAAATTGGTTAATACAAATTATTTCACTTTTATTTTTTTTTACAGCTATTTCACTTTTATTCACGCAAAGCATGATTGCCTTGCTCGTTTTTCTGTTTGATGTTAGTTAGTTTAAAACATTATGGTATGGAGGGAGTATTTATTTACAAGTGAAGAATTTGAGCAATTGATCACAATCGAAACATGCACGTTTGTTTGACGTTTACAGCCTGATACAGCATGTACACTTGTAAGTTCACAACCACCTTGCATTGCACGTAAACGAACATTTCTGCACTCAGCAAGCGCAGCATGACGACGCATGGGGACTTCCTCATCCTCATGTGGTGAGGATGGGCGGGAGCACGTCAGACTTGGCACCCAGCACCTTCGCCTTGGTGTCCGGGAACGTCTCCGTCGCCGCGACGAGCTTGCCGTCGCTGCCGCCGCCGCCCGTCCAGCGCACCGGGTACGCCATCAGGTGGCCCGGGAGGTCTTCCGTCGGCGGCGCACCGTCGCCGTCGCCTCTCGCGAACGCGTCCCAGTGGCGCCGCGCCGCCTGGTTCACGAGCCTCACGCACGCCAGGCTCGACGGCCGGAGGAGTTCGCCGGCAGCCGACGCCGCAGCCGCCCTGCCCAGGTGCTCGTGCCACAGCGCGAGGCGGAAGCCGTGCACCTGGCCCCTCGCCGGCCGGTTCACCGACGCCAGGTGGCTCGGCTGGTACGCGCCCATCGCGATCTCCGTGTCCCGCCCGCCGTCCATCGACCTCTGGTTGATGTTCGCCGACCCCACGATGATGTACTCGTCGTCCACTACAAACAGATCGAACAGAAACAGAGCATCACGACGACATGTTCTTAGATTGATTAAGATTGTCAATTGATTACTCCATCATTTTTACAATAGTAATAAGTTAAACATTTTAAATTTTAAATATTAATAACAAAAATTAAAAAAAATTAATTATATGAATTCGATATTACTATATTTATCGTTAAACGAACTGTCATAATATACAACTTTGTTTATTTAAAACATTTTACTATCGTAAATATTTTTATCAAATTATTATCTCGAAGATCGTGTAAAAATTTAAAAATGATTATATTTTACTCCCTTTGTTTCACAATGTAAGTCATTCTAACATTTTCAATATTAATGTTAATGAATCGGTCTATCTAGATTCATTGTGAAACGAAGGAAAGGAGAATGGAGGGAGTACCCCGTATTACCTATCATCGTCTTGGCGTGGACGTAGATCATGAAGCGGCGGGCGTTCTGCGCCCTCATGTAGTCGGTGTCGGGGTCGGGGCGCTCCGTTGGCTCGTAGCTGTCGCCGCCGGGGACGGGGAGGCGCTCGCGGTTGCCGAGGCAGAAGAAGTTGAGGTAGTCGGTGGGGTCGGCGCGGATCCCCTTGGCCTGGATGGCGGCTTCCACGTCCCTGTACATCATCTCCATGGTGCGCCGCTGCCAGTCCAGGATGGCCTGCACGGAGTCGCTCTCCGGCACGCCCTCCGGCCACATCGGCACCACCACGTACACGGCGAACCGCTCGCCGGCGGCGATCTTGCTCGCGATCTTGAGGGAGAGCTCCCTCGGGACCAGGTGCAGCGCGTTGATCCCCTCCACGCTCGCCACGCCGCCCTCGCCGCCGCGCCACGCGTACGAGCTCCCCAGGAAGTACTGGTTCTCGACGTAGATGAAGTCGCGGGCGCGCCGGATCGCGTGGATGTACGCGTCCTGGATGCTGCGCTCGATCACCTGGTCCTTGCCGGACACCAGCCCCGCCGCCGCGGCCTCGTCGGGGCTCTCCGGGAACCCCGCCGCCGCGCCGCCGTCGATGGAGCGGAACACCTGCACGTTCCAGTGCTCCGGGTCGGCCTGGTCGGCGTCGCGCGCGGCCATGCTCCGGTCGAGGGTGACCAGCAGGCTGTCCTTGCCCCTGCCGGCTTGCTTGCGCCACCGCTGCTCGAAGTTGTCGAGCACGTCCCACGCCGCGGGGCCCTCGACGCGGCAGTGGATGTCGTGCCATGGCTCCCTCGGCCCGCCCTTGGCGATGGACGCGCCGGGGAAGTTGGGCTGGTGGAAGTCGCCGCGGTGGGTGGTGTCGAGCGTCCGGAACAGCGGGTGCTCCTGCGTGTCGTACCTCCCGTCGCACAGGTCGATGCCGCCGAGGAAGCTCACGAGGCCCGGCGCCGTGTTGCCGCCGCCGCCGCCGCCGTCGACGATCACCGTCTTCTGGTGGTGCGTGAACATGGTGGCCGTCTCGACGTCCTGCACGTAGCTCCGGCCCTGGTCGGGGTTCCGGGGGCAGAGGACGCAGTGGACCTTGGTGCCCTCGAAGTACCTCGCCGTGTCCTGGTCGTGCGTCGCCATCAGCCCGTCGCGGCGGATCGGGCCGAGACCCACCGACGTCCGGTCGTTCCACACCAGCAGCAGCACCGTCACGCCCTGCTCGGCCTTCCTCTTGAGCAGCTCGCCGAGCGTCTCCGACGACGACGACGGCCGCCGCACCAGCACGACGTCGGTGTTGACGGACCACCCGGCGACGTACACCATCCTCCGGGCGCTGCTGATCGCGTCGAACACGTCCTCCCAGCACCGCCGCGGCTCGTACCACCTGCGCCCGGCGAGCTGGATGCGCGGCGCGAAGCCGTCGGCGATGTGCGCGTCCTGGTACAGCCTGACGCGGCACCCGCGGCGCTGCGGGAAGAAGGTGCGCGGCACGCCCTGGTACGCGCCGCTCCCGACGCCGGCGCCCCAGCGCGCCGCCGGGTCGGCGGCGACGCCGGTGAACCGGAGCTGGACGCGTATCTTGTCCCCGCCGTCGATCGGGCGGCGGCCCTCGCCGCAGATGGGGAGCCACAGGTCGGACACCGGCGCGCCGGCGGCGAGGCCCTCGTCGACGGGGAGGTAGGCGCGGCCGATGAGCGTGGCGCCGACGGGGTTCTCGGCCTTGACGGTGAAGATGACATCACCGGCGTCGTGCGCGCAGTAGATGTGGAACGACTCCTTCCACCGCGGCGTGCCCGTCGGCTCCACCGTGCGCGTCCGCGCGACGCGGGCCTTGTCGATGTCCACCGTCGCGTACAGCTTGCCGGACAGCGGGCCGAGGCCGACGGCGTTCTCCACCTGCTGCGTCTGCACCGCCGCCGCCGCGTTAATATAATCATTAAGATACAATACAACACTGGCCTTAATTTGATGGCCTTATAGTATTAGGGTTAGTTTGTGATCAAGCTTAAACCTGGCAGCTGTTGCAGAAGGGCAGCTTCTTCTTGATCCATGAGAAGACCTTCTTCTTCATCAGAGTCTGGTTGAAGTGTTTCAATTTTCAGTTTGGTTAATTAGATTGCATTTTCAAACTGTAATGACTAATGAGAATCATATCGCAGCTCACGATGGTTTATGTTCGCTCGGGTAAAAAATATTTGACATTCAGGATATAATTCAGTCATGCTTTTAAAATTCTGACCATCAATGTTTTCTCAAATACGTAGGCCTTGTTTAATTCCACAGCCAAATTTTTTTAAGTATACGAACACACATTTGAAGTACTAAATATAGACTAATAATAAAACAAATTACAGATTCCGCATGTAAACTGCAAGACAAATTTATTAAGCCTAATTAATCATTTATTAGCAAATATTTACTGTAGCACCACATTGTCAAATCATGGTGTAATTAGACTCAAAAAATTCGTCTCGCAATTTACATGCAATTGGTTTTTTTGTCCACATCTAATACTCCGTGCATGTGTCCAAACATTTGATGTGATGGAATTTTGGAAGTTTGAAGGAACTAAACACAGCCGTAGTTTAAAAACAATCTTAAAAAGTAATACTATTAATTTATTGGATTTTTAAACTTATTCTAATGTAATATTAATTACCGAAATTTTAAAATTTTGATCGAATATTGTTTCAAACGTCAAATATTTATGACCGGAGGAAGTAACTTATAAGAAATTCAATATACACTATTATTGCATTTATGAGGATGATTCTAATCAGTCGATGATGGATTTTTATCTCCTTTATGCATTTTCTTTTCTCTTAAATGCAATACAAACTGTGTTGGAAACTTCTAAAAACAGATTTGACGATATACTAGAATGCTAAGAAGTTCATCTAACATGAAATTCATACAATTGCACAGCAGCATAATCCATGCAATTATGTCACAATAATAACATGAATTGGATATAACTTTTTTTTTACGCTTAACCATGTTATTAATGGTGTGTCAAAAGTACAAGGCCAAGAGGCCGAAAAAAACACAGAGGAATACAGCAATTGAATGTTCGTTTTATTTTAAATGGAATTGAATGTTTTTCTATCAAATTCGTGTAAAATTTAGACATGTTGAAAAGCAATGTTCGAGATAGGTCCTCTTCCATTTCCTCCCCCTCTACGCAAAATAGCCCCCCGGCCAACTTGTAGTTTGGCTGTGTTTTTTCCCTCAAGCGTTAAGACCCGTGTTCTTCTTTTTCGTAGTTCTACACGTCCACATCACACTCTCACACAGATAAATATATCTCCTAACACATACTAAAAGAGATGGAGACGACAACAAATCATTTGTCTCATTAAGTTCTTATTAAATACGCAACCATGTATGCATAATATTTATAAGTATTAGGATTTAAACCTTGGTGGGTGACGTCATGCATGCATGACACAACAACACCACCTTAGGTGCTTCTCTGGTTACCTTCTCTTAATACAACTATATGCAAACCTTTTGTATATAGTCTAAGGATCTAAAATTCCTAAGCTCAGTCAGGAACAGGAAATTGTATTCTTTTGGCAGAGCCTGCCACATGTGCTATTCCTCTTGAGCAAAATATTATGTCAATCGGAGTCCAACCCATTGACTTCATTAGTCTTAAGATAAGCTGCACTAAGAATTCAGATAATGTTTCCCCTTTTCCTTTCTCACTGCAAAAACAAAAAAGAACAGCAGGACATGTCTGTCTATATTGTCATTCAGAACCCCAACTCAAAACATTCACACTCTCACTGAACATTCAGATGGAAACAACACCTGAACATATAGTACTTTCCATCTTTCAGATACAGGAAGAAACTAGTTAGCTGGGAGGAAGCGTTAAGCGTACCTTCCGGGACGGCCTGAGCTGCCCATCTGACGTCACGGACAGGTCTGCTTCCACGATCTTGGCGTCGATCACCCCGTGCAGCAGCATCCGTGCCATGGCGCCCGGCTTCCGATCTCCTCCTTCTGGTTCAGTTCTTGCACTCGTTGCCCCAAAACCTAAGATTGTTCAGAGCCTAACATGCCAAGACAAGTGCAATATATACTACTACTCTGATCAAACCCAGATTGCAGAGCATGTTGCGGCTGCAAAGGATTATCCATGGAGAAAAAGGTGCCAGAAATTTGTTCTGTGGGTCAACAGTCTACTAAACTATGCATTCTTTTCTACCTTCCTTGAAGAACAATTCAGAAGAGAAGACAGCTCGAGGGGGCTAATGGAAGGGTATCGCAGCAAGGGATCTTGAGCAGTGGAAGAAAAGTAAAGGACAAGTTCGTTGCTACTAGATTTCCCTTGCTTTCGCGAGATGATATTTCTTCTAGATTTCAGGTACGCTTTGTCTAAAACAAAATGATTTCAGGTACGTGTAAAGATGAGCGAGAAAGTGGTGAAGATTCGAGTGCAGTGTCATTTTATTTTTGCAGTTTACTGCTCCAGCAAAATTATGTGTGCTTTCTATTGAGTGTTGCACTTAGGTTGGACTGAATACAAATGTTCTCCCTTCAAGATAGAATTGATGTCATTTCCTTTTGAACATCAAATAAACAGATTCACAGTAGTATAAAGTAATAGAGCAAGAATCTAATGAAAAGAAAAGGAGGGGATTCTGCTGGAGTGCAGGGATTGCCAAGCTTAGCATTCTGTTATATTCTGACAACAGAACAACTAAAAGGCACAAGCTAGATTACACTCTCCAGAAACTAAACCAAAAAGCAGATTTGTACAGCATCAGCAGCTCCTAGAAGACCAAAATTCAGAGTCCACAAAAAACACCAGGGTTCAGGCAGGGACTTCATCATCAAAACACCACCATCTTCAGTTATTGGGCCTTGGTTTTCAATCTTCATAGATTGCTATGTAAACATCATGGAACTTATAGACAATATTCTTTTTGGAAAATGTATGGAATATTGTACATAACTGCATATCTTACCTCATGGCACAAGTGGCCAAATTTCTTTGCATTGCCAATTCCCAACAAGTGATATGAATCATTTTTATTTGATGAAGGAACAACAATCTGCTCCGATTATCTCTGTACATAATATTAAGAGGATAGCAGTCATGTACTTGATAGGCTAATCAATTTGACTTGGACTAATGAGCACTAGGAGTAGGAGGACTGCAAGATACTTTGACTTCCCTGAGAAGATGCATATGATAGCTGGGACTAGTTTACTCCTTGAAGAGGTGAGCTCGTTTATCAGATGAACCTGCATTGTATTTTTATAATTTTTTTCTCTTCCTGATTGGAAGTACAGCAAATGGAGTAACAACTAACAAGTCAAGATAACTAATTAAGCACAAGCTGTTCTGCAGTTCTGAAAAGAACATGGAATTAGCACGACCTGTTTAAGATAGAGATGGCCTGACTAAATTATACTATCAGGTATTTGTAGTTCACAGCTGAATTTCTAAGGTAATACCCAGTGAATTATATGTTTATTTTTTAAGAGAATGCAATGCATCTTGCTTGCTCTGTTGACCAAAGAAGGCTTTGTATTTGCTACTTGGATTTTAAAACCATAATTAGATTTGGTGGCATCTTGCTGTACAGATACTTAAATGACTGATTGACTTTGCACAATGTATTACATAAACATGTTTTCATTTTGGAATATGGAAATAGTGAACTATTCTTATATTGAGGAACTTCAAGACTGAAGTATTCCCTCTGTTTAAAAACAAACGTTTTTTCCCCTAAATATTCGAGACATGACTTTAATCGTAATTTTATATTATAATTAGCTTATGAATTCTAATTAATGATATTAATTTTCAATATAAATATACACATACAACTTATATTTTCAAACGATCTATTTTAAAAGTCGCTGATAGTTAAATTTTCAAAAGTTTAACATAATCTTATATAAAATGATTTATTTTGTGATCAAAGGGAACCTAATAATAATAGCATGCTGATGTAAAATATCGATAATCAATCATGGTTCTACTATTTGTTGACTCCCTCCTATTTAAATTGTAATGTCCCTGAAAAAGTCATCAAGGTTTATATACACTGGTTTGAACTATAGAATATGCAACAACTTGGCTATCCAGTTTGCACCTACCTCTAAACAATTCCAACCAACTTGTTTCTAACCAATGATTATTTTTTATTTGTGATGAACCATGTCAGATTCAGAGAAACCATAATTTAACAGAGTCTCTGTCGGTACAGTGGAAAAGAAAGTATTTGCATTAGTGGCCTTGAATCATTCTCCACTGTATTATTTGTTCATTTACTGTCAGACAATTCTCATGAAAAGGTCTGAAGATTACTTGCATTAGAAGTTGAAGAGACCTCTTTTCCTGCCTTGTTCTTGGGGAAATGGATATGTATATTCATGGACTGAAAGAAGTCGATTGCGAGTTAGTAGACTCGTAATACTGTTTTCACCATAGTTATTAGGACCGGATCGGATGTTAAACCGGTGAAGCCGTCGGTTCACGGTTTGCATGGTCCGACTGGTTGGACCACTGGCTCAACACGGATCAAATAGCTTCACATATTTATTAAAATCATAACTCAGTGGTGGGAGATTGCTTCCTAAGAGCATCTCCAACAGTCTCTTCAAATGATTCTCCAAGCTAAATTTTAGCCATTCCAGCGAAAAAACACCCTCCAACAGCCTCTCCAACCGGATGGCTAAGCCATCTGGCTGGCCAAAACCCTCCCTCCACTAGCCAAATTTGGCCCGCCAAAAATGACTGTCCAACTGTGGGCCCCACGCACATTAACATCCGGCTATTGTTTCTCGTAGTTGCACGCGACCGCCACGGCCGTCCGCGGCCTCCGCCGGCGTCGCCGGCCACGACCTCCGCCGCCGACCGCGGCCACGCCGTCGCCCGCTGCGACCGCCGCCGCAGTACGCGCCGTCGTCCGCCACGCCCGCCGCCGCCATCCGCGTTGTCGCTGGCCGCAGCCTCCGCCGGCGTCCGCGCCATCGCCGGCTGTGGCCTACGCCACCGCAGTCCGCGCCATCGCCCGCCACGACCGCCGCCGCTGGCACAAGCTCTGCAGAAGAACGAGCAGAGGATGGGAGAAGGGGGAGGAAGAAGAAAGAGGAGAATGACAGGTGGGGTCTATTGGTTAATAGAGAGTGGAATGTGGAGAGTCTGTTGGAATAGAAGACAAATTTCACTCTCTAAATTTTTGTTAGGCTGGCTAAATAGGTATTTGGAGAGTCAAAAATGGCCACTCTGTTGGAGATGCTCTAAGAGCACAGGTTGGCAGTTCGAGTCCACCGCGCGCCTCTTTTTCCCCTAATTTTCTCTTCTCTCTCCCATCCCACGTTCCAACTGCCTGTTACCAGTTTATGCTCTGGTCTAATGTCCGGTTTTTCTCCGGTTCATACCTAAAACCGGCGGTTCAACCGGCTTTCTTCCGGTTTGATTGCATGGCCGATCTTTTGGCTGGACCGGACCGGTTGAGGCCCTGGTTCCGGATTTTTTCGGTCGGACCGCCGGTCTGGTCTGATCTTAATAATTGTGGTTTTCACTACTGATTTTCCCCAGAAGTTTGTGGAGCTAATTAACAATTAGGGCATCCAGTTTAGGCTCTGAATTCCATGCATTGCTTGATGTCAGGGGTCATGGTAATTGCTCATCATGTCAAAGCTTGTGATGCACTGTCCTCCTCAGATTTCTGAATTGATCTTGGTGTGATGCTGCAGATTTCCAAGATAGATCTCCCATGATTGTGCCCTTGTACTTTATTGGGATCAAATTAATTTGTGTAAACAACCTTTAATTTATTTTCCTTGAAAACTGGTGCATCCACTGTTAACTGCATGGACATAAAGTCTTTTATGCTTCAGCCTTCAGGTAGGTGCATCTTTTGTGGTCAATGGTGATGATGGATGAATTGGAATGTTGACTCTGATGAACATTACATGTAAAATGACCAGAGTTAAGATCAATTTAGAGTTTCATGCCAGAGGTATCCCCATGAATTAGAGATTGTTAGGGGTTTTTTTTCATGTTCTGTAGTTCTTGCAAAGATTACCACATACATCAACAAATTGTCTGATCTAAAATGTACAGTTCCTATTAAAATTAGGGGTACATTCACCATAAGCATTTAATCCCCTCTTCTACTTCTAAAAGGATTGCTGGAATGAAAAGATTACCAAGGAAAGAAAAATGTGTACAGCTCCTATTGAAATTAAATTTCATCAATATGAGTTGCATTTCATCGCTGTGGCGCCGGCGGCGGCTGGAACGGCGGTGGACACCTGGAACACCTCGGGGTTCCAGTCGCCGGCGGCGACGTCGCCGTCGATCACGAATCCCGCGAACGTGAGGCTGTGCGCGTAGTACTTCTCCACGTCCGTCCCGGCGTCGCCCTGCACCACCACCACCTCGACGTCCTCCCCTTCGCCATGGCTCGTGCCGGTGGCGCCGTGGGTTTGCAGCGGCGCCACCCTCCGGCCGCCGCCGCCGCCGCCGTCCATGTCGCTGCATCGCGGCCCGGACAATGCACGGAGCAGCGCCGACCAACGCCGGCTCGGACGCGCCGCCGACATTGTCCGCGACGCCGCCGACGCCCACCGCCCGCTCGACGCGGCCGCGGCCGAGGTGACCGCGCTCACCGACCGGCGGAGCAGCTTGGCCTCCTCGATCTCCCTCTTCAGCCTCTCCGGCAGCCGCAGCGTGTACCGGTCCACCCGCTCCTCCGCCGTCAACGACTCCGGCGGCTGCTGATCGGACGGCGAGTCCTTTCCGATCGTTGACTCCGGTGTGTCGACGTTGACCACCGTGTGGTTGGGCGCCTCTGCCTGCGCGGCGAGGTCAGCAGCAAGGACGTGGCCGGCGGCGGCGACGGCGGGGTCGGCGAGGTCGGCGCGGCAGACGGGGCAGGTGACGTGCGCGGCGAGCCAGACGTCGATGCAGGCGGCGTGGAACACGTGGCAGCACCCGGGGAGGAGGCGGAGCTTCTCGCCGCCGTCGGCGAACTCGGCGAGGCAGACCGCGCACTCGAGCGCCCCGCGCCCGGCCTTCACCGCCCTCGCCGTCGCGTACGTCAGCACCGGCAGCGCCTCCATCGCGGCGACGTCGAGCCCCGCGCGCCCCCTCCTCCTCCCGGCGCTCCCCGCGAACGCCGCCGCGGCGGCGGCCGCCACGGCCGCGCTGGCGTGCACCGCGCCGCCGCCCCCGCCCCCGCCCCCACGGCGACGGTGCGCGGCGGTGGCGGCCTCGGAGCAGCGGCGGAGGTACGCGGAGAAGAAGCCGAGAAAGAAGAGCGCGATGACAACCCCGACGAAGAGGAGCGACGTCGCCACGTTAAAGCCCGCGCTCCCGCCGCCATCCGCAGCCTGTACCGGTGGCGGCGGCGCCGGCGTGAAGAGCTGCGACGAGGCAGGCCGAGCAATGGCGAGGAGGAGGAGGAGGAGGATGCGTTGGCATGTGGTGGTGGGCGCCATGGAGGTGGAGGTGGAAGTGGAGAGATGTGTGATGGCGAGAGGAAAAAATAAGGAGAAGGCGGCGGGAGAAGAGGTGGAGACGTGGGAGGAGTGACGTGCGTGGGAATTGAAACGGGTTGGAGACAAACCTCACAATTACACATCTCATGTACAGGTAATAATAAGTAATTAAGGTAGGACAACTGATTAAGACGCATATATACGAAAAAGATAGCGTCATTGTAAGTACACACCCATTCAGAAATAATTGTGTAAAGAAATGTAATCTAATCTAAAAGTAGTTACATTGTAATATCCCTATTCACAAATAATTGTGTAAAAAAAAAGTAATCTAATCTAAAAGTAGTTACATGGATGTAATATCCCTATTGTATAAAGAGTAGTGCTATACATCTAACTGAACTGTACGGGTCTTATACGACTGCACCAAATCAACCAATCACAGGATTCATACGCATTCACGTGGCCCAATTAAAACAAGTTAAAATCTGTTATGTGCGGTCGTATGCAGGTCGTACGTATAGAGTCGTATGTACAGTCATTCTGTTCTATAAAACATTTTGCTACAGTTTCTTCTATCTTTGGGGATTAAAGATGATGACGATCGAACAAAATGGGGCTACGCTACGTGGGTGGTGTTCAGTGTTCTCCATTGTGATCGGAAAGATAGTCAATGGTTACGCAAGATGGCTTGTAATAAAAGATTGTTTTTGTTTTGATTCGTATAATATAACGTGTCTAAAGTATACTCCACTAGATCGCTAGTGTGTTTTTTTTTTTCATTGCCATTTCAGTGGGCTGATCAGGTATGGAAGAATTTATGTTCTTCGGTGATGACATTTTGTCATGAGTTTTAAATGGTTGCTGCAAAGGTGATTACCAACTTAAGTACCTGCTAAGCATATGTGTGTGATGACTAAAACACCCTTACATTCGACTAACAAGAGAAAATAGTTACTGTTTCTTCTCGAAGCACCTGCTGCATTGGAGATTAATTACCTGTTTGGATATGCCAACCACATAAATTACAATTCTATATGGAGAGGGAGGAGTATCAGGGGGAATATGGGATCTGCCATTTGTTGACTTTGTTAATTCAGGAGTAATCCAAAGTGTTCAGTGATACTCGATCGTACGTACTAGTAACATGGATGTGTGTGGTTTAGGCAAAGTCAAACCCTTTCTTGTGGTTGGTGATTAGCCATGTGGTGTCGTGGATGGAGACATTTTTCTTTTTCAGCTCAAAACTTAATCCATCTTTTATTAAAAACATTTTTTTCTTTTTCAGCTCCAAACTCAATTAATCCATCTTTTATTGATGAAACAAATCTTTGACGACACACCTAACTTCATTTCCCCACATTTAGCTCCCCCGGTAGTTCACATGGAATCTCCCACACGGCATTGTTTCTTTTAATATTGAGCGTACGCGTACGTGATTATGGTCGTTGAAATAAAAAAACATAAGAAGTTTGGATGGTGCTAAGGGCACGTACAACGATTGTTAACGAGTGTTCTCTGTCTGATACTATGTAAATAAATCTCTGCTGATGTGAAAGAGAGAGCGGAGAAAAGAGAATACGTATACCAACGGCTTATAGTCGACTCGTACCACCTATCAAAGAAAATTTGTTGCATGAGATGAAAAAAAGAAAAAAAAGATAATAAAAAATATTTTAGTGCATTAATGGTTAAAAGTTCTTATTGTCTCCATTCTATTTCTATGAAGTTTTTCACTAAGATTTATTTAGTTTGTTAATCTCCACTACTTATTTACCCTATGTCTATATATAAATCAAGAAGTTCTACAGTAACATGACCTCAAAAACTGAGACCCCCACTACCGTAGCAACCAGAATATACACTAAACAAGATCGCGGTAACCTCAGGAGTTTGAAGCAAACATGTCTCACCGCAAATATCAAGTCCTTCACAGTGCTCCTACATGACGTGTAGCCATAGCTCACCACATAGGATAACGGTTATCGTGATGGTGTGGGACAATTACTTCATAAGACGCGGGACTAACTTGAGAGACGAGAGCCTTAGCTGAAAAAAGTTGGGATCGTGCTGCAAGGCTGCAAGAATCCCCACCATCCCATCCTTGGAGGAGAAGAGAGGGGAGCCTGCAAGGGACAACGAGGACACCAATCCGTTGCCGATCTCCATTATCAACGCTAGCTGCGCCATCGTCGCCCTCTGAGCCCTCAACGCTCCGTCTATTAAATGCTAATAAAAAAAAACTAATCTGAATGCATTAAATGCTAAAGTTCCGATCACATCTTGCACAGCGGGTAGTGTGTCGCCTCTCCCGTAACAGAACAACCACGACCTTCTAATATGGTAACAGAATAAGGGCACAAATGAATCGACCTGCGAACCCACTTAGGCTTTGTTTGTTTAATCCTCAAGAGAGAAGGAATGGAGGGGATCAAGGAGAATAATTTTATTCCGTAATAGTTGTGGAATAAATCTCCTCCAAATCCTACTCAATCTTTTTTTTTTGGAAGGAATTAAACGAACAAGGTCTTATAGTATAAATAAGTGGGCACAGTATAACAGAACATCGTGTAATAAATTCATTTTCATAACCAACCACAGGAGCACGTATGACACAAGAAAATTTCCAACGAATGAGCGATGAACTGATCACATTTTTACATCGGTAGCACGTACCCAACGCCGATTTTTCCCAGCTCCCCTGGGCTATTGAGACAGTCCAGCTTGTTCTCTACACACTCTAAAATAACGAGTCATTTCTATTCATTCACCCACACATAAAACAAGGGCATTCCACCGATGTGTTGGACGCAACATTTTTTTCAGTTTCCTCGTGAAGTCAGTTTTTTTCCACTTCATCACTAAAGAATCTCCCATTCCTCCTCTCCCGTTTCACCAGAGCCATCGAGACCCTCAACGTTGATGCTGTCCATGCCATCCCCTGAGCTACTCTCCTCATTATACATTTGTTTTGAAGGTTGAACCGACTGCACAACGGTGAAGAGTGGTGCTCCATTGGCTTTGTCCACTAGCTCAGAGGCCCGAGAACAGAAATCATCAAAGTCGTCTACATAAGCAGACAGACAAGAGTAAATAAGAAAACCAAGATTGGAGTGAACTTAAATGATGACCCAACATTTTATCTGGCAATAACAGTTCACCTTTGTCACGGCAGTAAAAACCGATAGCCAATGACGGGTCTATCAGGTCTAGGGCCAAATCTCGTACAGTGCTGTCAATGTGCGGTTAGAGATGAATAAGGGTTTTACTATTTAAAATTTCAAAGGAAAAACGAATGCATGTACCATTTACCAGATCCTAATTGCAAATTTGCAATTGTGAACATACCTGCAGTGATATGAGGAAGTGTCTGCCTCTAAGTTATCAGCTGCAATATCAACTGCCTGAGATGTAGAGAGCACCCACTGTCACTACCATAACTCCAAAACGAAAAACCAAAAGCTCCCTAATCATTACATTGATAAATATACTTCCATATGATTGCTAACCAAAAAGGGATTCCAAGCAGAAAACTGGTACTGTAACAAGATTAAGAACACACATGGCTGAAAGACATAGACAGACCATTTAATCTTAGGAAACTGGGATGCTTGAGGCATTAATATGGAGTACAGGGCTAAAGGCTATGCAACCCAACAGTAGATAAGCCAGAGTGCCTTCCGAAAGAGATTTTCGGTTTAATCTGGAACATGAAAAAAATCCAGAATGCCAGACGATAACAGTCCCTGACTGCACGCATAGTAGACAAAGGTGCATACTAGTAATACTGTTTTCTTTTCTTTTCCTTTTTTGTGAACGGGAGGGCATGGGAGGACGGAGCAATCGGCGGAGCACCATTGGAAAGGCATGAATTGCTGATCATATTGGTGCATGTGACAATGTGACATCAAGACTCTAATTACACATAGCTACATGAAAGTCAATCTACTTATTGAGTAGATTGCTTAACTCACTGGAGGCAGAAAAACACAACATCTGTCAAACTGGTGTTCATATATGCTAAGAAAATAATATAGTTTTACCAGCTGAACTTCATGGGGGTCTAGGTAGAGCGCCCTGTCATCCTGTACCCCAGCAATGTAGGTTGATGTTCCAGGCTTTCCACCCAAAATGCCCAAGCTTTGAGGAAATGTCAATGTCTCCTTTAGTAAAGGAATGTACCTGATAGAAAGTCCAATGACAGGAAATGGTTAGTACTATAATCAATCGTCAGCAGAAAGACCAAACCGTTGTCCTTGTTCATAACCTAGTTTAATTGATAGCTCTCTAGATTTAAGACGAGCTTTTGTTCTTTCCGATAAACATACGGAAAGCTACTAAGACACCAGAGTAGAGTAATAACACAATGGATGTTGTATTTAGAAGATAGTAGAGTGCGAGTAGATGCCCAGGCCCCAAGCCACTTCACTATCCTTACAGGTTTATAGCGTACATGTAGAAAAAACCAACTTGGACAACTCTATATCAGATAACCAAACACTGTTCCACAAAAGTCTACAAAGCATGGTATTTTAATAGCTTGGTGATTACCTTGGATTAAGTTTGTCAAGACCAAGAACCAGAGGGACCAACAAAAGAATTGGAGACCAGGTTGATTGATTTTTGTTGAAATCACAGCAAAGCTGAGCAGCAACATCAATACAAACAACTGGAGCTCCCCCTCTTTCACCATCTTCATCACCAGATACCACATAAAGAGCCATAGGAAAATTCCCATTCCCATCTACAGCTTCATGATGCTCCCTATTGGTACGGACAAGGGTTTGCCATGCCCGGCACATGGCGTATGGACCTACCCATGATCCAGCAGCCAGACCGTAACTCTTTCCAGCTTGAAGTAAATTGTGAATCGAGAAAGCACAAGCTTCAGAATCACCAAACATGTGTAAGATCCCTATATATTCAGGGCTATACGGCTGCATATGAACATTCGATCATTATAAGCAACCCTACATTACAAATTAAAAGAGGTCCATCACCTACTACAACTAAAAACAGAAAATTTTATTTAGTCTTAAGATCAGAACAGGTAGTCATGTATCTCACCTTCTGTGAGGGCTTTCTCCAAGACCTTCCAAGATGGTGGAAAATCAATGCCTGCAAAAATCCATCCAAATACCATTTTATTTACATCTGCAGTGGTAAAAAAAGGAGAAGCGCTTTCAATTAAATATAGTAGGGAAGGACCTGAGCAACCAGCATTTGGCTGCTTCTGACCATACAGCCCCAGTTGACATCACTAGTATATTTGGAATCAGAGATGGCATCAAAGCCTGAGACAAAAAAATCATGCAAACAACTCATCACTGATGTCCATTAACTTGCTGTACCAGGCATATGGTTGCAATGCCTACCTTTCCTGTAAGTGATCCATATCCTTGATGAGAAGTCCTCTAAAAATGCGGCATTCCCACTTTCGCAATCCGAGCTATTAGATAACTCCTCGGACGACAGCTTGTAACATTTACCAAGGAACCACACATCACTTGAAGTGAGAGCCTTGGAGGCGCCCAGGAAACGCCACATCGAGCTGGTACACGCGATCCTCCTCAAAAACCTCGACCAAGCATAGGATCCAGAGTGCGGTTTCAGCGACCTGTTCGCCGACGAATCCTGGTGCGCCTCAAATATACTGAAAGGGGAGCTGAAAACGCAGGACAGGATCGAGTTCTTCCATTGTTTCAGGTCCTGCCCCGAGCTAGAAGAAGAAGAAGGTGCAGCGTTACCCTCGCACAACGGATCAGACGAAGACGGCGATACACCCCTACCAGGCAAGCTCGTCATTACCTAACACACATATTACCTAACATAACACGGGCATGTGTGCATATCACATCCACAATACGGTCAACTTATCGAAGCGAAATCCTACAATTTCCCTTTTCTTTCACGACACCAACCGAATCTGAAACAGACAAGCTTCGATAGGTTAATTCCATCCATTCGTTCATACATTCATTGGAGAGGAAGCTAATAATATGTGGATTAGATTAGCCCGCAGCAAACAGGAACAGAAACATAATTTGAACAGAACTAAACGAAGCAACGCGAGCAAAGCTAGACCGCTTAGAGTTGTTCGTCACCAACAACAAAAAGAGAACCTAAATTCCAGATGAATCTCTGCAGTTCAAGGCGGTAGTACGGCAGCGAGAAATGGCTAGCTAGGGTTAGGGATGGGGAACCGCACCGGTGGTCGCGCCGCCGCCGCCGCCGCCCGAGGGGATGGGGGGACAGCGGCAACGCTGCCGCCGCTGTCGCTGCCGTCGCGCGGAGGCGAGGGATGGAAAGGAATCGAGCGATGGGGATGTGGGGGGGATTCGTCTTCTTTCATTTTAGACCTTTGACTTTGTAGATATTAGTACATAAACTTCTTCATTCGTTTGATTTCTGTCGAGCTTTCGTATATACTCCCTCCCTTTTATATTATTAACTATTTACTCTTTTTACTTAATCAAACTTCTTTAATTTAATAAAAAAATAAATAATATTATTACAAAATAAATGTATTATCAAAACATGTTTTATGTTAGATTTAGCTAAACGTGCTAATCTTTTTATAAAATTGATAAACCTTAAATATATTTAACTATAAAAATCAAAAGATCTTATCCCTTCTTTCTATATAGTTAAGACCCAAAGCTGAATTGTGGTTAAGCCACGTCACTTGTAAATCTCAGCCATTGGATCTAATCTTACATCGCATCTCAGCCGTCGGATGAAGTGCTCGCTTCTCCTCCCCGCGCCTCCCCCATCCCCACGCGCCAGCCACGCCGCGGAGCTGCGCGCCTGTAGCGTCGGCTGTATCGTGAGATGGAGATAAGCGCCCGCGCCGGGAGCCCTAGCGCCATGCCCCCTCCCCTCTCCTCTCTCGCCTCCGCCGCCTCCCCTCCCCTCCCCTCCCCTCCCTCGCCTCCGCCGTCGCCGCCGCCGTGATCTCCTCCTCCTCCCCATCAAATCCCTCTCACGAGCTAAGACCCCTCCACCAGCTCTCCTCCAGGCTATTCTCCCCACTGCCCCCCAAACCCCATTCCCTCTCCTGCTCCAGGCCACAAGCCCCACGTGCCACCACCACCGACAGATCAGGCGCGGGGGACCACGGGAGCGATTCCGGAGGAAATAGCGGCAAGGGCAGCGGCGGCGGCGGCGGTAGCGACGATGACGACTGTGAGGAGGCCGAGTTCGGGCCCCTGCTCAGGTTCGATGAGGTGCTGCGCCTAGCCGTGGCACGCGGTGTCTCGCTCCCGGCCGATATGGAGACGGCCAAGGATGCTGGCATCTGGGAAGTCCTGTTGCTCCGCTACTTCGATCTGCAGGTAATCCGAATTGTAGAAGAATTTTTTGTGACAAGGGAAAAAAATTTTGTGAGAAGGTATTTTCAGTCCCCTTTTTCATCTCTTAGGCAGCACCATGGCCTCTAGCCGCGATGATCCGGGCATTCTCGATGCTCCACAACCGAATGTTAGCCGACCCATCATTCCTCTTCAAAGTTGGAACCGAGGTGCGCGCGTGATTGGTTTGTTGTTTAAGCTGAGGAGTTCAGATTGTAGTCCTACAGAGTTTTGAGGATTTCGCATTCGATGCAGGTTGTGATTGACTCGCGCTGCGCCACGTTTGCGGAGGACTTCTGGGCGGAATTTGAGCTGTACGATCCATAGACAGATATGCATGCTACAGTTTGCTCGCTGGCCCATGTTCCTTCATCAGTTCTACTTCATGGAGTAGATCCCTAATGCATGAAGCACTACTTTTGTGTGATCTCTGAGACTTTGACTAATACTTTGGCCAATCCTTTTTTTAAAGCATATGCTTTAATTTCGTCTGATCACTCAAAGTTTCTTTCACATGGTTAGGATGTTTTGTTACCACTGCGTGTAGAAATTAACTTTGCACCGGCTAATTGAATTTGTTTGATTTGCTTTGTAGGGATTCATGGATACAGCCATCACCCCCAGTTTCCATTCTCTTATCCTGCACAGTTCATCGGATGACATATTTGTGATTCCAAAAGAGTAATGGATGGTTAGTGTTTAGGTGTTCCAGCAATTGATGCAAATGTCAAAATTTATCTGCTTTATCTCTTACTTCAATTCTTTCTTTTACATGTGAATATTGGTTGCATAAAATCTATTTTTGGTTGTTTACGAGTTTACCGACATTCTGAAATTGTAGAGTGAAGGGATTTTTCATTTGTTCTTACCACTGTGACTTATCTTATGCCTTTGTCTCAGCCTTTTAGGTCTGAATTAAACGCAGAGAGTTGGAACAGTCAAGACAGCAAGCAGATTATCACTACGTTTCAAGGTGTTCCAGAAATCCTGACACAAGATAAAATTTATAATTCTGATTAACCACTGTAGCACATCATCACCATTAGTTGTTTGGCACATCGTCTATTTCAGCCTCTTTAGCAATTCTGTACGACAATTGATTCAGTTTAGTAAGTCTGAATTTATCATGAATTTTGTCTGCATACTATTTGAGCATACCCTGTGATTTTGTCCATGCTAGAGCAATATGAAGTTCTGTTGAATTGTTTCTCTTAACTTGAAGAAAGTAACACTATCGTTAATCGTATGCACTGACTGACTATTGTTTTAGTTTCTTAAGAAAGGATTTCTTCTAATTGCAACCCCTACTTATTTGTCCCATCAACAGTGCATGTATCCACGCCCATGACCCAACCTTGGATGCTACCTTGCTCCAGTGGATGCCGGATTTCCTTTGTTGCATTGTCCATCCTCCTTCACACTGAAGCTACGCAGGACCTGACACCAGTCCCCACAGTCCAAATCGACTTCAGGTTTGCAGTTGTTACCTTCTACAGTTCTACCACAATGATCGATTTTACTTTTCTCTCAGTTCATTGTTTGTTACTTTATTTCTAATTTTGTATTTGTAGATATGTGTTTCCAGTTTAAATTACAGGGTGGAATAAATAAGAAAAGGATCGAAGCGAGCTGGACATTTTTATCCTTTTGATTTTATCAGGAGTACATGATTCAGTTTGCAGATCATCTGCTTCAAGCAAGTGATTGTATTTGTTAATTAGCACTTTCAAAGTTACAATCCAATAAAGAACACCTGAGCAGGACGGTGGTTCTCAGCAGTTGTAGCCATGTCCTACCTGAATATTTGAAAAAAAATTCAGGCCATCAAAGATGAACGGCAATGCAACATCGACAGCAGCGAGCTCCAGCCACCAGTCTCCTAAATACAAATTTGTTCCTTTTCTGGCACAATTGATTTTTTTAAGAATGTGATCAGTGAGATGAACAGATCAAATACCATTGATTGCTTTGACCCACATGATCCGATTCAGAAGGTAAAATCAAAAGTCTGATATAATTACAGTTAGTATGTTCTGTTCATGATGTTACCTTTTTCTCCCTGTATGCCCAAGCACATGATTTTGTTTGAGGAATCTATTTACTACAGTTTGCATTTTTTTCCCTATATTGCATCGTATTTATCGGTTCCTCAAATGAGTTGACAAATTCCTGGTGCAGAGAAATTTTAAGCTCTGAATGTTGTAGTTTAGCCTTTCTGCAGTACAGAAGAATTTCTTTGGATTAATCATGTAAGGTAACAAAGTGCAATTACTAATATGCAATTACATAAGTACATATTAGTATCTTCATGACATCTTTTTGACACGTATCTTTTGATAAATAAATTCAATATCATACTCTGCGCTCAATCACACTAAAGCATATCGCTTTCTAATTTGATCAAACTTGGTCATTATTGAATTCTACAAAAGCCCATAGCAACGCGTGGGGTATCAACTAGTATAATATAA
The DNA here is from genome assembly GCF_000147395.1 of Oryza glaberrima. NCBI lineage: Eukaryota > Viridiplantae > Streptophyta > Magnoliopsida > Poales > Poaceae > Oryza > Oryza glaberrima. The sequence goes on along the minus strand of NC_068328.1, from coordinate 14,946,913 downwards.
AATAGATGCAGTACAGTTATGTTCGGCTTATTCTTTGCATGATGATGGCATTCTAAAGTTTCAAATAAAAAGGCTTTCTAATTTCTGAATTCATTCAATCAGTGAAATATAGTGACCAGTCCTTAAGATAGATATTTGTAGAAAAGGTAATCCCTATGTATTATATTTTTCCATGTTATGTTCTACTCATCAGCTCGGGAGCTTTTGTTACTAGTTGATACTCGCATGTTGCTGCGGGATAGCTATATCGTGAATTTGTAAGATGTAATTCTAGAACTTTTGACTATTGGTATAGTATCATTACATAGAAGGGAACATATAGCTGATTCCAATTAAGATACTCCCATTTCGAAGAACCATGAACGGTAAGCAAACAAGATACTATTTTTATTATGTACTAAATTGGCTTAAGATCTCATTCAGATATTTTAAACAACTAATAAAATATTTCTTTTTGCGAGAAAACAAAGAGAAAATACGGATAACTCTGCATGCATATGTTGGTATATGATCTTAAAAGAAACAACTATTGGGTGCATGAATCTAGTAATTTCAAGAAACATGTTCACCTATGAGTAAATGGGAGGAATTGTAGAGAAACAAATTCAGTGATTGCTAGTCTGAAAAACACAAAGATTTAGCACAACCTTTTAATCAGATGTAGATGGTCAAATGTGAGAGTGGACCAATCCCTCAATACTTAAAGTTACCAAAAATTGAAGTTACAACACCAAAAATTGAAGTTACCATAGTTGTGGTACATTGACATAATAAAGCTTGGTGATAAACGAAGAAATCAGATGTGAAAAGAAGCAAGATCATGATAGAGTACCAAAAACCAATCACCATAGGAGATAGACATAGATAGACATCCTTGCAATTGGTAAAGATCATCGAGTGTTGTAATTTGTACCAACAAATTTTCGATGTCATCTATGACAATGACAAACCAAATTTTCATTGGACCATTGACATTTCCTCCTTAGATGATTGAGGAAGCCCGTTCAAGCATAAATATTCCAAGAAAATCCATTGGATCGACCTAGATATGGCTAGTAGATGCATTAGGAAAATTAAAGGGAATGAGAAAGAGGTAGACACAAATGTAGTGGTGTAGGATTCGGGTGGGAGATGTATTGGTTAGTGGTTAGTGATAAAGAGAGAGATAATGATGCATGAGGTAATTAAGAGGAAGACAAAAAGCATTGGTCCTCTCAGATGCCATCGGCTAAGAAGAACTTGATCTAATGGTTGATTTGCATAGACGCAAGATGATCTAATGGTCAATATAATCATGATTATGTGGCCTTACAAAATTTGAGCTTTATAGCATAAATGACTTGTAGAGGGTACCAATTATATAGGAAGAAAGGATTTAGCCGATCGATAGGAGATGCAATGACGGGAGGAAAGGAGAGGCCACAGCGAGGGGATTCAGATCCTCTGCCTTCGGGGGGTGAAGGCACGGTGGTGCAGTCAAGCCATCCTCACCGTCTAGCAAAAATTAGTGGCTCACATTCGTGTGTGTACACAGAGTAGAATGGGCTAGTCCATCAAAGCAAATAGAAGAAGGCTTGGCCCAAAAAATGTCCGCTTATGCATATAAAGCCTTTGCTCTGCTAAACATTATCTGAAAGCCTCCAATTGATTAGTGCTAAACTGCTAATTCACCTAAAAAATACGTAGAATTTCACGAAAATAAAATGCAAGGCAACTCATGAGTTTTAAAAAAACATGTTTCATTACACAATAGAGTGCCAAATCACATCATAAGGCAAAAGAAATTGTGACTAGAGCATATGATTAACAAGAACAAAAGCATTGCCATAGCTAAAATATGTCTTCAGTGCCAAGCTCATTGGTGTTTGGCCCATGTAAAGTTGAACCAGAGTAAAAAAAAAAACTTAGTAACATTGCAGTCACTAAGTTTATGCGTTTAGCTTATTATTTTGATTACCATCAACAATTGGGTGAAGGTATTTATGACCCCATATTGTCCAACATCACTGATGTTGGTCCTAGAACTGCTCTCTTCTACAGCTTGTGCCTGCAGTCCAGCATTCTCAACATCTTGTTGCTGGAAAGAGAACAAAATTTATAATGCAAAGGTCATTGGCATGAACTAAAATATAGCACTAGGATGAAATTGGTACTAAGAACTTACCTTAGTTTTTTTAGTTGTACTTTGTTTTTTCCTGCTTGTCCCATTCTTATCTGTCCATGATCTATTCCTCTTCAAATTTCTTGTACGGAATTCTTTCTTCTTTAGGCTTGCATTAGTAAGTGAAACATTTGGTTCTTGAACATCAACACGAGCTGCACATGGGTCTCCCAAATTAATACATGGACTTGTAGCCATTTTATTTTCAACTTCCTTGGTGAGGACGTTAAGCGTGTTGTCTACTAGCAAGAAACATTATGGTGAATTAACTGCTTGATGTGCCAAACTAAGAAATTTGCATGAGAGATATTTGTAGCGAAGCATTTCATCCAATCTTGGACCTTCAACTATGCTTCTTCCTTGGTTATCTTGTATAGTTTCAAGACGTGCTTCTTGCGTCCATCGCTTTAACACATAATGTGTTGGCAGTGACTTGATATTCATCAAATCAAGAGCTTTTAAAGCATGGCCACAGAATATTCGAATCCTCTTGAATTGACCATAGCTACATATAGCCATTTGCTCTAAAGGATTACCAGCAACCATGTACTCCTCTTCAAATGCTAAATTCTCATCTCCAATTGCAACAAGATATTTATTATCTCCATCCAACACTTCAGCACATGCTGCCATGAAACGTTCATATTCAGCTTGGAATGCTTCAAATATAATGGGTGTGTACAGCTTGCTTGCTTGCAACAATATAGGTATTTTTCATTTTAATTCTTGGCAACTTTTTCCTCGACTCAAATAGAGAATTCAATTCCTTCTCTTTTCAGTTGCACTACCCTCTCAAAGTGTTGTAGAAACCAAATGATATTCAAAATCAGATTTAAAATGGTCTTTCAAGTCATTATTCAGACTATCACTTAATTGTGTGCTTCTCATCCCCAATGTATGGACATCCTTCATATAACATTTAGCCCACTTTTTTTTAAACTTGTAGATACTATATAACCAAGTCTGCTTCTACATCTTGCTTCTCATGGTGTCAAATGTTTCTTCAAATTTTGCCTCGTCCTTGTACTCATACATACAAGCACTAAAATCAGATAAAATACTTGAGCCTTCATTCTTCGGTTGAGATAAATCCTTGATAGCATTCTGTATTATGTGGAACGTCCATAATCCATGCCATGCTTCTGTGAACACTTATTCAACAGCTTTGCCCATTGCACTATCTTGGTTTGTATAAATTGTTTGAGGTTGCTTGCCATTATGTGATTTTATAAAGGTCTCAAACAACCACTTGAAAGACTCAAATGTTTCATCATACATAAGAGCTGCACCAAAAACTACTGTTTCTCGAAAATGATTGAATCCAACAAAGACACCAAAAGTCTACTCTCTTTATTTGTTCCAAAAGTAGTACCAAAAGTGACATCACTAAAATGTGCATAGTCTATGATCATTTTAGCATCAGCCCAAAATATGTTTGCTACTTGCTCATCACAATCCATTTGCAAAGCATATTGGAAGGATGGATTCTCAGCAATTTTGTCTTGAAAATACTTCAACATACTTCCGGCTTGACCATATGCCATCTCCCTCCGTCGCTTGGTACGCAAATAACTTTGTTGATCACGAAGGGTGTAGCTAAGATTAAATGTTCCACCAACTTAACGACTAGCTAGCTCATGTGCAGCTTTTGGTCCAATTCCGAAGTCATCGGCTGTCTCAATTTCAAAAGGTTGCAAATCTAAAATATTCCTTTGTGATGACATTAGGTGGAATGTTTCTCGTGGATAAAGGATGTGATTGTGGTCTAGAACAAGATCAGTCACCTCATAATTTCCTACTTCTTGGTCTAGTATAAGGCCAATTCTTACTTGACAGCCCGTTCTAGTTTCAGCTCTAGGACATTTTTATTAAATGACCTCTTTTATATTGTTTCAGATGACCCTCTTTTTGAGCAAATATATCTAAATGATCTAACTACCAGCAGACTTCCTCTTATTCGCGTACCTCTTTGTAACCTCGAAACCAGTGTTACCTCCATAAGATTTCCAAAACTCCCAAGCCTCCATCTCATCCTGAAACTTCATTCCAAGTTGAGGTGGTGCACTAGGAATCATCCCATCTCCGAAAAATCACAAGTGGATTATTACTACAGAGAAAATACAGCCATGCTTGAAGAATGACAAGTATAGAGATGGTATTTATTTGCCTCATGGACTCATGGTGCTCGCCATCCACCTTTTCTTCCATCTCTCTCGTAGAAACTGACCAATCACGGTGGCAAATACGTGGTCTTCAAGTGATTTCTTCTGCTATACCTAACCGATCACAAGCTTGTTGCATCTCAAAACTAGGCTGTGAAGAGGTGACAAGAAAAGGGCATAAATTCTTTTTACAGCTAAGGCTCCGTTCAATACCTCACTTTCCCAACCTCCCTCCCTCGTTTTCCGCGTGCAAGCTTTTCAAACTGCTAAACGGTGCGTTTTTTTAAAAAAAAAATCTATACGAAAGTTGCTCAAAAAATCATATTAATCTATTTTTAAAAAAAATAGCAAATACTTAATTAATCATACAATAATAGATGCTTTGTTTTGCGTGCCGGGGAGGAGGGGTTCCTAAGAAGAGAAATGGAGGTGAAAAGGGTAAACGAAGAGAATTATGTAATTACGGCGCCAAAATAGAGTAAAGATGCCATTTTTCCCTCCGCGACTCCATTACCACGGACATTTTCTCGCCATAATGCGCCAACCTGGCTAGGCCTCATTTGCTGGCTTGATTGCACGGACTAATGGGCTGGCCCATTCTACTCTATGTATACATGCACGAATGTGAGCCACTGTTTTTTTTTTTTTTTGACGGTGACGATGGCTTGACTGCACCACCGTTCCTTCAGCGCCCGAAGGCAGGGGATGGGGGAAGATGTGGCCTGGCAACGGCAGTGAATTAGTGATGAAGGGTACAGTGAGAGAATTTTATTTTACCTCAATCATTGCACGGGAGTCCCCCACAGTTTCAAATTTTATTAATTAGAAATGAAACAAAAATTACAACGAGTCCAACCACAAACTTAAACAGATTTCTCGTGGAGATTTAATCTATATACAATAACATATGGGGATCACTTTTCAAAAAAAAAAAAAAACCTCTAAGATTGCACTGTAGGTACTATATCTTCAAGTGCTAATAGAATTAAACTGTCAACGAATATAATATCAAATCGTTAAATTTTACTAGTTACCCTGGCCTGATAGATTGGTGCGTCTGTTGGTTTTGTGGTGTCATGCTTGCCGATAGAACAGATACATGCTATTCGCTTAATTATTTTGGTGCCTTTTGTATTTAATTAAAAGTTGTTTTTTTTCCTCTTCCAACTAAAATTGAGTTTGTGAAAGTTGTTTAATTAAAAGTTGTTTGCGAAAGGGCCTGTAACCTAGTGGTTACAAGAGCCTCAGTAGCACCTGAGGTCCTGGGTTCGACTCTCCATGGGAGCGAATTTTCCAGGATTTAACGGCGTTGAGCTTTCAGTGGTAGGCAACGTACCCGTCGACATCTCCAGGATTTGCCGGCCCAGTCTTCGAAGATGCTCATAGGGGTAGAGTTTGTGTGCGTGCGTTCATCTCCAGGATTTGCCGGCCCAGTCTTCGAAGATGCTCATAGAGGTAGATGCTCATAGGGGTAGAGTTTGTGTGCGTGCGTTCATAGGGGTGAGTGCGCGTGCGTTATGAGTATCTGCGTTGTACTGTGTAATTCTCAAAAATAAATTGAGTTTGAATTTGAAATTTAGTGGTGGTGATATAATTCATTGCCTATTTTCATATCTAGTTTTTTTTTCTTAATAATTTGTATTGGTATTACACACACTTGTTTGTTGAATATATAATTCATTGCCTATTTTCATATCTAGTTTTTTTTTCTTAATAATTTGAATTGGTATTACACACACTTGTTTGTTGAATGGAATTTAGTATATAAACTTGTAAAATTTTTGTTTTGATGCCTTTAACAAGTTTTCACTTATTTGATGGTTTTCAGCAGATATTTCCCCGTATCTTTCCAGAGTCAATAATATCAGTATCTGCAACTCAAGTCTTGGATTAGGAAAAAAATTGGCAAATGAATCAAAAAAGTGGTCATACAGGTAAAGATTGATAAGTGTAATATAATCCATCTACTAAGTGGCATGTGTCGTACCAAACCATGCACTGAAACTTTAGTACTATAGACATCAAGCTTCTGTATACATTTTAGTATATCAAATTTATTCTTGCATCATAATGTCAGTGCACATAAACAGGCAACCCTTGCTACCAAAGCAAACTTGTTTTCCCGACATTTTGCTACCAAGAGGAATATTACACACGAACTTTTCAGATGGAATATGCAGCATCTCGCAGACTTGGGGACAGGCTAACTTAACTGCCACGGTAAGTGGTGAATGAAAAAGGAGAATGCAACAGAGGGACATGGAAATGCTCGGTCGTCTGGTTCTTTTTTATCTCAAATATGATGCTCACATAAGGGAAGAACCCTGAAGGTGCATACTTGCTGGTGTTGAAACTTATGCGGTAGAAACCAGGAGCGACGTTATTGACAATGTCCATCAGTTGACCGCTGCGGCCATCGTTGTTCGTAACCGATGAGCCCAGGGTTGCCCATCCATTGAAATCTTTGTTGTTGAATGATGGGGGTGTTGATGCATCCTTCCACATCTCTAGGTGAACTTCAATTCCTGATGCTGGCGATCCACGAGCGACATCCAAAACATGGGTTGTGATCGGAGGGCGAGTTCGGTTGGAGCTACCTGTAATTTCAGGAGCTTTATTGGCAGAATGCTGGGTGTGAGATCCAAGATGTGCTCCAATAATCCGCATGCGGTCTTTTGAACAGTAAAATGGTAAGAAAGCAGAATAATTATAAAACCATTAGTAGTATGCTACACTTCCACAACACAACATGCGAAGGAAAATAAAGTGATGTTAATTATAACGTACAGGTTAATTGTCGCAGCTAGTTCAACTTTCAAATATTGATGACAAGCGATGCCCAGGAGATGCCTTTCCAGGATACGCTCATTCAGTAAAGTTAGTTCATTACTTATTTACTCCACATATGAATTACTTCATTTCTTGTTTTCAGTTACAGTTTTATATGCCAAGAGATAATACATATAGATAAGAAAATGGATCGGAGGTCAATAGTAAGCAAAGTTGCTGCGTGTAATCATGTCAACACTAGGTTGCTCATTAACATCAGAAAAAAAAGTTTGCAACTACTAATCTATACAGTACTACAGTGCGTTTTTCTGCAAATTAAGTGAACCAAAATACTAGGTGAACTGCATTTCTTTTTTACTTTTTTAGAGTCAGAAAAAATATAGTTCCTTTAGTATTGGATATCAGGACTTATTTCTGAGAAAAAAAATGATGTACTAACCTATGAGGTGCAACCATGACCATGGAAAACATCAAAGTGTAGCCTTCGTCATGGAAAAGACTATATGCGAAAAGCCCAAATATGCACAGCACAGCTGCTCAGTCAAAAAATAAATGTGGGCATGGGAACTACCAATCCAAGAAACTTAATGAGGACCATTGGGATAAGTATATTGGATAGGTACACGGAAAATCCTCGAATATGTTGAATAAAGAGCATGCATTTATTAACAGCAGATAAAACTGTTTCAGTACCTGCTGCTTTATCCGATTGGCTAGTAGGACCTCCAACCGTTGAAGAAGGGGGGGCAACAGGCTCTGATGCAAAAAGCTTTGCAAGACGCAGTTCAGTTATCTTCAGTTCTTCCTGTGCTGCGATCTCAAGTTCAACAATTGGCCTATTTTCATAGCGCCTCTGAAAGAGCAGGATGGTAATAAGATAACTTCAACAATGGAAAGGAAGTCATTATATGAAGCTTAGTTGTATATGAAATGCTTGTCATGCTAAGAAATAGGTTATCCAGCAAACAGTGTCAGAGATAAATTTAACATGTGTATCCCTTAGAAACAGTGTTACTTCCATGGCTCTCATTTTACTGTTATTCCACAGGTCACACAGTTCGTCATTACTCATAGAGAACAATCATCTAAACATACGAGCGCTAGTTAAAAAGAGATAAATAAGCACAGAATACTAATCAGGTAATAGAAGAGCATATCCAGACCTTAAGCTCCGCTAAGACCTCAGGGGCAGTCCTCCCAGACGCGCATATCATGAACACAAACCCAAACTTCTCCCTATACCTGGCATTCCAATCTGCCAACTCCTACAGCAGGTGAAAAGAAGCATATTGAGACTGCAAGTACTGTAAAACATGCAAGAAAATGATGGCAAAGAAAGCTGCAGCACCTGCGCGGTCGAATCAGTGGCAGTTGCAAGCGCTGCTGATTGCTCCTCCTTGCACCACCTAATACCCCCACGAAGCAAATCAAAATTTTCCTACCATGGTACTAGCTTTTAAAGGGCATATACACTCAAATAATGCAAGAGCTCCCAACCACCAATTAAGCACTTTCTACTTGTCCACCCTTGTGTACTTGTTGATGAAAACTACCTGATTCTCTTTATTCATTTGTTTATTGGCTTTGGCTAGTGTGATTTTATATATCAGACTAGACTCGTCTTGAACCACCTTACATTAGTGGCACAATATGTAAGGTTGTAGAGGTCTGTAAATTAAGGTAGTTGTCAACACCATGAACATGTACTATGCTATGCCTCTCTGTATTGTAAGCCAGTACGGGCATTGATAATTCAGATCTCTCTATTCGTCAAAACTGATAACGCCGCAGAGTGAATTTCTCCATAGGATGGATGATTTGAACAAGTTGAGCAAAGCATCTTGGCTGAGGGAGTTTCCTGCTAGGAGCTCTTAAGCAAATCAATCCGCTCTCGGCGACAGACAGTGGAGATCGACAACAAACAAACCCAAAAAGAAAAAAAAAAAACTACTCCACTAAAAAAACTAAAGGAAGAAGGAAAGAGAGGCACCGACTTGGGGGCGGAGGAGGAGGTGGTGCCGATGGCCGGGTGCGCGGCGAAGGCCTCCAGCCACCCGTTGACGTCCACCTACGATCCGATCGGCGGGCCAACAAACCATATCCAGCCATGAGCAGCGAGCATCATCATCATCATCAACCGCGGGGGGATGTGGTGGTTAGAAAGGTAGGAGTATAATAATACCTACCTCGTTGAGCCAGATGCGGCGGGCGGCGAGGAGGGCGTCGGCGAGGGAGGCGAAGGGGGAGGCGGCGGCCAGCGCGGCCGCGAATCGCCGGCTCCCGTTCACGCGCAGCACGTCCTCGACGGGCAGCTGCCCCCGCGTCGTGGCCATCTCGGAATTAGGATCTCTCTCAGCCGGTGATGCGATGCGATGCGAGCTCCGGCCGTACTACTCACTGGTTACTCACTAGTACTCTTATGTGCTGTGCTATATAATTATATTTCTCTCCTCTCTTGGAATTGGAATGAATAAAAGCTGTTTGGTGCAGGGTCCACTGGGACTTGTGGGCTTCTATTCTCAAGGAAATCACGTGTAGGCCCCTTGAATCAAATAAATGAAAAAATGGAGAAATAGAAAAAATATAGGATTTTAACATAAATGTAAGTTTAAAATAGACGATTACAAAACACAGAAAAACGTAGGAATGACTGTTTGATTGGACCACAGGAAAAACACAGGAATTCGAGTAGAAATAAAGACTTAAAAGGATTTTTTCCATGAGATTCTACCTCTTGTTAAAATTCCTCCAAAACTTGTATGGGAAACTTGTATGGGAAGAGAGGTATTCCTAACTTGTATGGGAAGAGGTATTCCATTCCATAGGAATTTCAAATTGTATGGAATATGGCAAGAGGTATTCCATAGGAATTTCATAGGATTTCATAGGGTTCATTCCTTTCATTCAAATGGCTTTGTAGGAAAAATTCCTATAGAAATAAAATCCTCTAAAATTCTTACAAATTTCCTTCCTTCAATTCCTATAAATTTCCTTCCTTCAATTCAAAGGGAGCCGTACTTTCCTCATTTAACAATTTCAAGATATGTTTGTTGTTCGTAAGCAATCGACCACCTCGCACAAAAATGTGTGACTTTGTGAATTTGAATATAACCTCAGCATCCGGCCAAAAAATTCAAAGAATACCACAAAATTTCAAGGGCACCAATAAATACAACATGAATCATCAAAACGGTCTATACCACACAAGATTCTTTGCCCTAGTTAAAACATAGTATAAATTTGAACCTAATCTTTGTGGTACACACAGCCAAAGCCAAGCGAAATTAGCATCACACAATTCACACGAACAGCAACGGAACACTTACATTAACACGGATTAGAGACAGGTGAATTACAATGTAATTGTATCTAGCCATGCACAGTGCCAAAGAGGCAGCACCGCTAGAATAAGACGCAAACGAATCAGACTAACAAAATAAGAGTCACCAGACACTGACAATATGCTGAGTATTTTTGACAGATCCACCAATAAGACGAATACAGCACCATCATGAGAAACATATTGTTCCACAAAATACACCCTACTCAGATTGTTCTTATAAGCAAAAGATTAAACCCACTACTAACACTACGACGCATGCTTCATTTGTCAAAGGAATCGCCGAGGGGAATTTAAGCCCTCTCACCACGAATCCTCCTAGCCAGCTGAATGTCCTTAGGCATGATGGTCACACGCTTGGCATGAATGGCGCACAGGTTGGTGTCCTCGAAGAGACCAACAAGGTATGCCTCCGCAGCCTCCTGGAGGGCAAGGACAGCATGGCTCTGGAAACGCAGATCGGTCTGCAAAACAACAAAGCCAAGTTCAATCGATAAGCCATCACAAACAATCCAAATTTGAAAGCAATCAAATTATGCCATGAACTTTTAAGATACCAACCTTGAAGTCCTGAGCAATTTCCCTAACAAGCCTCTGGAAGGGCAGCTTCCTGATCAAAAGCTCAGTACTCTTCTGGTACTTGCGAATCTCACTGTTTTATAAGCACAATAGTAGCAAAACAAATAAGCAAAAGCATATCAAAGACCACATGGAGGAAACCATCCCAGGAATTTGATACTAACCGGAGGGCAACAGTTCCAGGGCGGTAACGGTGGGGCTTCTTAACTCCTCCAGTGGTGGGAGCAGACTTACGAGCAGCCTGCACAGAGATGGTGATGTAAGACCATCTGTCGAAATCACTCTGTGTTTAACAAAGCAAAAGGCAAGTATGAAAAGAATTATACCTTGGTGGCAAGCTGCTTCCTGGGAGCCTTTCCTCCTGTGGACTTACGAGCGGTCTGCTTGGTACGGGCCATCTATGTTACAAAAAGGAATAACATGTTACAGACAGAATATGCTGTGACAAAAATGTAATAAAATTCTAGAGTGGAAGTAAGCACTTTCTGTAATAACACCACAGAAACAAGTAACAATTCAAAAAAAAACAATATGCTAGAGATTGACCTAAGAAAGCAACATGTTTCTGTCAAAATTTTGTGAGTTCCATTGAAAACATTGATTATGGACACAATTTATTGTTCTTAACCTGATTAACGGATGGCAAAGTAACTATATAAAAAATAGTAAGCAGGAATAACAGCCTATCTCTATAAACAGATTCAAATTGATGGTTTCAAGCAAAGCAACAACTCTACTTACTAATGGATAGAAACCTAAAGAGAACATCTGTAAGTTCCCGACACAGTAAAACATACAATATTGAATTAACTGAACAAACTAATACACAGCACTCTCCTAAATAAAACAAAAATAAGAGTGCCATTATGCCAAAGCAATGTATTATATCAGTCATAGCTTGATTTCTGTACATCCACAAACTAACATTGAAACAGAATGAAGGAGAAATAGACCTTACACTTACAGGTCTAATAACAGAGGATTGAGAGCCTCTGGCACAAGTCATTAAAAATATTGGACAATAACTTATAACCCAACAAATTATAGAAAATGCAGCATAGCTATACCAAGTAAACAATAAACAATTGTACGGAGTATCCATATTAACGCAAGTTGCAATGCAACCCAGGGGAGGTACAAACTAACTACTACACAATGGCATCAGTATAGCTACTATGCTTTTTCAATCATAACATTGCGATATCATCGAGCAGTGACGCCAGATTCATCCGTTCATATCCAGAAAGGGCACGGCAACAATAAAATAGCTAGTCTAAATTCACCCGAGTAAATAATTCGTGCCAATCACATACAGCCGCCACTCGCCTACAAAATCCCAAGGGGAATCCTAAATACAAGTTTACGAGGCGTATCCACTATATCACCAATAAACCCTAATTCCCAAAACGTTGCAGGTAAATTAAAGCTAAACAACCTAAAATTCACCAAGAAACCCTAATTCCCAAAACGTTGCAGGTAAATTAGAGCTAAACAACCTAAAATTCAACGGCAAATCCCATCAGCACTCCAATTACCTAGTCAAAAACTACAGGACTACACAGCCCTAGAATATCAGACGACCAGACCACAACCAAACCAGCAAATCACACGGGGCTGGCATTCACCGGGCGAATCGGCGCAAAAACAAGCAGATCACCCGAGAAAACCCCCCAAATCGCCAAATTCCCCCCACCCCCCAAGCCCTAACCCACCCAATCCCCCAAGCCCCCAACCAACCGACCTCAACGGAGAATCTCAATACCCCGCCGGGGTCGCAGCAAACGAGACGAAAAGAAAGAGAGAGGGAAACTTCGCCGTGATGCTTACCTCTCTCCTCTCGCAAGCGCCGCTCCTCTCTTCACGCTTCGAATCGGGGGAGCGCGAGGAGGAGGAAGAAGAAACCGCAGAAAAATTGCTCAGCCCAGCGGCGGCCTCCTATTTATAGCGAGGAATCCCCCACCCCCCGCCCGGTTGGTATATCCGCCCGCGTGGTCGGACGGCCGAGATCGTCCGCGGGTGTGTTTCCTCCGCCACGATCGGACGGCGGTGGGGGTGGGAGCCGGGGGGTGAGTGACTGCCCGCGGACCGCCAGCGTGGATCCCTGGGCTCTGATTGGTCCGAACTGGCGTGCCGCGGATCGGTGGTCCCACGGATCAGTGAGAGGCGGAGCGTGTCTCTGTGTGTGTGGGTGTCCGTACCGCAACGTGACGGGAGTGTGCGGCTGCGGAGAGGAGGGGGAGAGGTTGGTTGTGGCGTTCCTCTCGCGGGGGCCGTTTGATTTGGTGCGGGGGCCATCCACGTGGCACGATGACGCTGGGGGTGTTCTTTTGCCGCATGTGCTCAACTGCAGTTTTGTCACTCGTCAGCCAGGGAAAACCAAAGGAAAAGGCTATACGTACTAACTTTTTTTTACTAAATTCTTACTAACACTAACACTGATGTGTCATGCTATGAGTGCATCTAGATTTTTTTTAACTTTCATCTACTTAAATCAAACGGTTGAGATGATTGTTAGTAAAAGTTTAGTAAGAAAAATTTAGTACGTGTAGCATTGCTCAAAACCAAAAGGTTAATTCGAGCCATGTCATTATCGATATGCCATTTGGCATAAAAATATCTTTATAATTCATCTATCCGTAACTGCGTCACTGAATTTTAAAAAATTAGAACCGTACTGCCATCACGTTTTCCATTCATTCTCCATGTTCTTTCTTCTCTCTTCCCATCCTTTTGTTTTGTGACAGCGACGGTAGCTATGCAAGCGGCGGCGCGACGGTTGTCGACACAGGGACCCACTGCCCCCATCCCTCCTCCTCCTCCCTCTCCCTCGCAAGTCGCAACATAGTGGCAGCGGAGTAAAAATCGACGAGATTCCCCCAGCACAGCCTCTAGGGTTGGAGGTGGTGGTGGGGGTGGCCAGGACACCAATGGAGCCTACCCCCATCGCCAACCATCACACGGAGGAGCGTTGGGTGGCTATACTTGGAACACATCCCCGGCGACAAGCTTCCACCTGTCAAGCTTGTTTGCTTGCAGTGCCGCTCTCTCTGTCGCCGAACTCCTTGTACTATGTGAGGTCATGCCGCACGGTGCACAGCAAGATATCACCACTCTTCGCGGTGGAGCTCGAGCTCCTCCTCTATAGCAACCACTACTTCATCTCCACGTACGGCAAGGGTTACATGTTCCCATCCCCACTCAGCTACGCTATGTGCTCCTTCTTCGTGTTTGGCTCTGGTGCAACGAAAAGGACATGATGCACCAATGGGGTCCGTGTGCGCATGAGGAAAAGTGTGAAAAACGTGACGGTCGTGGCATGGTTTAAAATTTGTAAAAATTTAGTAACACAGCTACAATGAACGAATTGTAATAATATTTATCTGAAATAATATATTTGTAGTGACATGAATCGAATTAAAAAAAACACTTTAGGGATGATGGGAAGATCTCGTACTCCTATACTAGTATCAATGGCTTTTCAAATTAAAAAGGGAAAAACATGCCAGTGCTACTAATATATACCCCTACGAGGTGTTTTAGTTTTATCTGAAATTAAAGTTTTTTCAATTTTTTTCGAATTTATAAAAGACAATATTACTAGCAGTAAGGATTTCTTTAGAATAAATGCTAGTTATGTTTTTTTATTCCTTCCAATAAATAATATTGTTCTTTTAGTTCTAACAATACTTAGCATGCGTTCGATTCTTCGGTTGGAGGGAGCAACTCTCTTATTTTATGTTAGCAAAGCTACCTGAACCGCTAAAGATGTGTTTTATAAGTTGTTTTAAAAAAAACTAATAGCATCATCGGTTACCCTAATAAGTCAAATGCAAAGCCAAAGCTAAAATTTAAATTTTTAAACTTAATTTTTAAAGTTGATTTTTCTTTTTCAATATTATCTTTTAAATCACGGAGACATATATAAAAGTTGTACCCATAAATTAATTTTTATTTTTTAGTAAACCTTTTTGGCTTATTAAAAATATGGACAACTGATGAATACCTAAATAAATATATTTTTAAGTTGTAATAATTAATATTCAATTAATCATACACTAATGACTTTGTCTCATTTTAAGTGCCATCGGAAAATTCATCCAAAATCTCTCCATAACGCAGCCTCACGAGTATTAACAACACGTATTTGCATGTTTAAAATAGAACGCTATAAAAATATAGCGAACATGGGAAAATATACTATACTGAACACGGGAAAATATAGCAAATGGGAGATCTGAAAACCATGGCTTTATATTCTTTACAACCTAGTGAGGATTAAAGCATGTATATTTCGTATAGGAAGAAAATTTTACTCCAAAAAACTCATATTTTATATTCTTTTTTCAAAGAATTCTTAACTCTAGCGTTTACATTTCGCTGTTGTCTCCATCATAAATGCTAGTACAAATTAATACTACAGAATAGACGTTTCCTAATAGTTCAGATTTATTGTAGTAGTAAGTGTTTCATATGTCCAAAATCCTTACATTTTAGGGTGGGATGGAGGGAGTAGTATTGTAAAACCTAACGTCTCGAAAATTTTCAAAACCATTCTCTACATTTTCATGAGATTGGAGACTATCCCGTGTATCCGATCATCCATCTTACCTGATCTGTCAGTCGGCAAAGAGAGTTGTTTAAACCGAATTAGTCCTTTGGCTTGGTTGGACTGGAGCGTAGGGTTTTAACAAACGCACAAACTTCTACTGCTTCAGAGTAGTCCTGCTGATTAATCCCCACCGTTTCGCATATAGCTAATCTGAAGAGCAAACGGGGGTGCTTTGGCACTCAAAGTAGGTCATCCAAATTTCAGATGACCTGATCAACCTGCTGCTTAGCAACTGGTAGGTGCAACCACACGCACTACCAACACTGCCAAGTTGGCTGAACAATGGTCATACTCAAGTAGAGTGCAAAGTCACTCGCGTCTAATTGCCGTGCACCGCTAACTCCATAGCGTAGACGACAATACATAAACAGAGAAAATAAAGAACTTAAGATTTATGTCAACACATTTTCCCAAGCGAGCAACCACATTATCCTGAGAAAACAGTTATGGAAGATCAGTCAAGGGAGGAAGATCATAGCTGTAATGTGAGTTTCTCAGCAGTGCAGAGGATGATCGTTTAGGTAGAGTCAACAGATGTCATTCTTCAAATCAAAAAAGAAATCTCTTATTTGTAAATCTCTCCAAAAAAAAAGGACGATCCCTCCGATTCTGATAACATGACGCCAGTTACCAACGAAGAGAGCCCGGACAACAACGTATTTCTCCCCTTTGCACATGCTTACAGAGGTCCAGGGAAGGTGCCGTTTTCCCGTTGCTCATTCCAACGCTCAACCTGAAAATCAAACACGTTAATGGTGTTAAGGTGTACAGGATCAAATCATTGAAGTTCTGATTAAATGATAGTGCTATGATCTTGATTAAAGGGTACCCATATCAGCCAAGTAATTGTGGATCCAATTATGCTTTGCATGTGTGCAAGTAGAAAACTTGTATCGATTTGCTTATATTTTAAGCACATGCATAGACCAAGTTGCACAAGCTAGTATGTACCAATAAAGCCAATGTGGAGTAATTAGGCTGAAACATAACATTCACAAAGAAACCATACATATAGATTCACACGTAAATGCAGTTGTGCTAAACACAAGACAATAAGAGCAATCGCTTCAAAGTTGAAAGAAGGATATAGCATTATCTAAAGAAATTATCAGAAGCAACTAAGTGTGTAGCTCAGATATTTCTTGAATATAGATGTACTGAGTCATCAATTGCCTTTGCCATTTGCCGAAGGTAACAATTTAGCACTTAAAATCAGAATCTACTATCGCCATTCAGTCATGTAACCGTGTAGGGCAAAACTGGCCATGACATGAACAGCCATAGGTAGCCATAACAAATCTCGGGAGATAATTAACATATCCAACTAACAAACTTAACAAACCAATATTATGAGGTGACCAAAATTCACTGATCCTTAATAAATTGTGGGTTAATAGCTAAACCAATACAAAGGCAGATTAACTGGGACACCACAAATTTTTAAATAATATTTTAAAAAGTTATTCAAGCAGTGTCGTGTATATCTAAATAATCATTTTAAGAACTATGTGCACATGCATTGCAATGGGAATTCAGAAGTTGGTTTTCTTATAATGGAGAATACTGAATAAATTTTCTGACAATACATGAGATTTGTATAAGGAAAGTTGGCTAAATGGGGAATCACAGGCCGATGGAGGGATGAAGGGCCCACATGTTGCCGCTTCTTTTTTTATGAAAGAAGAGGTGTGAGGATTTGGTTTGGAACCAATCATCAACTTCACCAACTCTAACATTAAAGTAGTTATGGCAACAGTATCACTCTAGGCTGTTATGGTGAAACTGGAGTAGATACAAAAATTGTGATGAGGACCAAAGAATCTCCACAAGTCACATGAGTACCTATTTTACTTACAGGGACAGAAGGAAGAAGAGTTTAAAAGTGCTGAAAGCAATGTTCAAAAAACAGGAGATACATACCCATTCACCTGGGCAAAGAGATCGATAGTATTTTGCAAACTTATCACACTCAGGAGCATCCTCCCCTTTTGCAGCTACGCACCTGATAAATAAGCACATCTTTTGATAATCAAGTCATCAACACAACTAAACCAATGGATTTCTTTCATAACAGTAAACCAACTAATAAACTCAATTCCCTGAAAGAGCATAGTAGTACCTGTGATACTCAACATAGCGTGTGAAACAGTGCCTTGTTTGATTTGTTGTTGGGAAACGGAAATCTGCTGGAGCCGTTTCGATCTGTATATTAAAACATGCTTAGTATAATAATCATTATAACAAATATCCTATCATTTTCTTTTGCAGTAGGAAACCTTAATCTCTGGTTTCTCCTCAGCCTCTTCCTCAGCAGTCTCAGTTGTTTCCTCTGCTGCAGGGTTGGTGTCTTCAACTTCTGACTTGTCAGCAACTTCTTGCACTTCAGAAGTTTCAGGGTTCACTTCCACAGCTGTTGCAGTCTCATCAGCTTGAGGGGTTTCATCATTCGTTACAGCGATACTTTCAGCCTCCTGGGGCTTATCCTCAACTGCCTTTTCAACAGGGGCTTCCTGTGGAGGAAGTGAGTATTCCTGCGAATGAAAGTCAAGTCCAAAAATCATTCTTTCTAGATTGCCAAAGATCAATAGCATAGGGACTAATATATTAAATAGTAATCAGATAATGAAATGGAGAAGTGACCACTTCATTTGAACACCAACAAGCATATATTACTTATTCAAGAAAGATCGCGGGTACAGCTATTGGGAGGTTTTCTTAGTTTGAAAACCTTATTGAATTGTTCAGAGTACAACTGTACAAGTATAATACTCCCTACGTCCCATAATATAAGGGATTTCGAGTTTTTGCTTGCAATGTTTGACCACTCGTCTTATTCAATTTTTTTTTGCAAATATAAAAAACGGAAAGTTGTGCTTAAAGTATTTTAGATAATAAAGTAAGTCACAAAGAAAATAAATAATAATTCTGAAATTTTTTGAATAAGACGAATGGTCAAACAGTGCAAGCAAAAACTCAAAATCCCTTATATTATGGGACGGAGGGAGTAGTGTTTTTTAGGGGTATTGTTGTCTTTTCCCATCTCTCGTACAAAATATATTTTATACGAGAGAGAGGAGAAAAGACCATAATACATTAATACCCTAAAACACACTACGACACTTGTACTCTTAACAAGAATTAGGTCACAACTTCTATGACATGACATGTGATAAACACCTAACTGTCCTTCTAAACTGTTGGACCAAAATATCACATAGTAATCAGATAATGAAATAGAAAAGTGACCACTTCATTTGAACACCAACAAGCATATATGCTGATTCAAGAAAAATCGCAGGAATAGCTATTGGGAGGTTTTCTTGCTTTGAAAACCTTATTGCCTTAGAGTTGTTAAGAGTACTAAGTATACTAGAGTGTGCTTTAGGGGTATTATGGTCCTTTCCCATCTCTTGTACAAAATATATTTAGCACATAAATATATATTGTACAAGAGACAGGAAAATACCAAAATACCCTAGAACACACTATTATACTTACACTCTTAACAAGAATTAAGTCCCATCTTTTATAACATAAGCTATGCTAAACACCTAACTGTCCTAAAATGTTACTTGGTACACACCTATGTTTCCTTCATATTGATAAATTCCTATCGTTAAAACATAGCAATTCACACTCAAACCAATGACCCAGAATTCGTTGATACAAACAAATAACCTCCCCACTTTTTCTAAGCCAATGGCAATGGGTTAGTTCTTCATGCAACATTGTCAGACTTTTCTCCTTTTATTTTGCATTTTCAACTAGAAAAACAGCACAGATATCAAACTACGTAGATTGTATCAAAAAATATCTTGTTGAGAAGTATTAAAGCATACTTTTTGGAACAATTTGGTATTATTAGGAACTTAACTATGGTAGATTACTGTCAGTAAGAAGAAGTTAGAAATCCATTCTGGAAAATAGATGTTTTCGAAGAAGTTTCTAGATATTTACATATTTCCATGCAAGACTAGGTTCTTACAACACAGAAAATATCCAACGTTGGTCTTTTTTTTAATAGATTAGACCAATAGTCATTTTCCATGCAGCAATATCCTAGTCCTACAAGGAAACATGTTTGGAACTTGACACATAGAAACCTCACCTAAAATATCTAATCTCTAGAAAAGTTCCTGCTCCCTGCGTTCCTAAATACTTGACACCGTTGACTGCACTATTCAAGCTCAGAATACTTGGATCACTTGTGTATTGTTCAGTTATGTTAAATGAAAATAATATGGTTACATCTATGATTCAACGTGTTTTAATAACATCATATTGGTTTAAGTATTTAAAAATCTATTGACAAAAAAGTAGTGGTTAATATTGTGACAATGCAGTACACAGTGCCAAATAATTAGAAACGGGGAGAATATACTTTTCAGGTGTTGTAAAAATCCTACCACAAACTACTTACTTTTTTACTACAACGAATCCTTCAATTCCCATCACACATTCAGGTTTTCATCCTGGAACCTACCACATTACTCAAACCTCCACACGCGCAGGGGCCAATCCCCTCCAACCCTGAAGATACAGCACCTAGATGCAAATTTCGAGCCCAATCACCACCCAGCACGAAATTAATCACCATCAGGAGCAACCCAAACCCCAAAATTCCAAACCCATCCAGAAACCCTCCTAATCCTACCTACCTCAAAGGCCTTCCAGTGCCAGGACGAACAAAGCGAAACCTAATCACCGAGCCAACCAACCACCCTATCTCGGTAGAGGAGACGGGGAGACGCGCAGATCTGGGAGGCGACAGCGGCGCCTTAGATCTACCGAATCACCGAACAGTGAAAGGAAAGGAAAGGAGAACACATCGCGCGCGCGCGCGCGCGCGCGCCAGGGGTTACGCACGAGAGGAGGGGGATGGAAGGGGTGGAGGGGATTCCGCTTACCTCGGCGAGCGACGGGGCCTTGGCTTCGGCGGCCATGGCGGCGCGGGGCGCTGCGGTGGTGGCGATGGAAGCTTCTAGAAGTGGCGGCGGCGGCGAGAGAGTGGGAGGAGGGCGACCAGGGAGGCGATAATAAAAGAGTAGTAGTAGTAGTAGTAGTAGTAGAGTTTGGTGGAGACTGCGAGAGGGGGATTGATCGGTTGGTAGGCCTGGGCTGCAAAACTCGGGAGGAGCAAATGGGCCCGGAAATTTTAGTTGGGCCGAAGAAATGGCTAGCGCGTGTCGCTGTGTGGGTATATTGTTTCGGAAAAAATACACCGTACTCTCTCCGTCCCCAAAAAAAAAAAAAAACAAATTATGAATTTTCGTGTTCAACTTTGACTGTCCGTCTTATATGAAATTTTTTTATAATTCGTATTTTTATTGTTGTTAGATGATAAAACATGATTAATATTTTATGCGTGAATTGTCTTTTTATTTTTTTTCAAATAAGACAGACAGTCAAACGTTGGGCACGGAAACCAGGGCTTGTCTTTTTTTGGGACGGAGGGAGTAGGTCCCTTGACTTGTCATCGAGTTACAAAATCGCCCCCCAACCATAAAACCGGATACAACACATCCCCAATTTACAAAACCAGTGCAAACTAGATCCCTCGGCGGTTTTGACTCCGGTTTTATCCGATGTGGCAACTGACTCAACATGGGATCCACGTGAGCCCCACACGTCAGGGTGACCACACCATCATCATCTCTTTCCTCTCCTCTCCCTTCCTCCTCTCTCTCTCTCCCTTTTTAGGAATAAATTTCTAAATTTATCACCAAGTCTGAATTCCATCACTGAATCGTAATTTTTTTGCAGGGAAGGGTAGAAATATATTACTCAATCAAAGTGTCATCACAGACTAATTGTGATATGAAATTACAATTCTCTTCCAACCAAAAATCAGAAACATTTTCAGACTAGGCTGTATTCGCTAGCATATGGCTAACCGCCTAACCCGATTATGGCTTAGAAATATCTGATATGACTCATCTCTACTTCTAAAACCAGTGCAAATTAGATCACAAAACGCTAAGGACAGAGTTGAAACAAAATAGAGAGATGTGCCACTTGCTTACTTTACTCTATTTTAGACTAAGTTTAGACTAATATTAGTGCCTGAGTTTGAATTGAGGTAGATGTACATATAGTGAAATGAATAAACTATAGATAAAATATTTTTCTTGACTAGGTTCCTAAGCACCCTCTCTCTGCCCCTGCAAAAACGGTTTGGACGACGATCACCATCCCTCTCTTTCCCCTCTTCTCTCCCTTCCTTTCCTCCTCATCGGGTGACGGTGGTGGTGGCACTCTCTTTCGGTCTTTCCCCTGCCACCACCGCATCACCATTTATATAATACTACCTCTTTCTCAAATTATAAATCCTATATTTTTTACATGGTATTTAATAATATAGTTTGACTAATCCCAACAAATATGAAATTAGCATCACATGAAGTATTTTAAAATATGAATATAATAATATAACATGCATAATACTTAGTATAAATAGGATATACAGTAGTTAGTATGATTATTAATTAAAAGCTATCTAGTTTAATTTTTCATAGAAAGGGCACGGAGGGAGTACATGCTCTTTTGCTTGGGCGATACCGGCACAGTTTCGCGTGCACGTTCCAAATTAAACCCCTCATACGGTAACGAACACGCACCCAGCTAGCTAGACACACGCTAAGCTTGCTTGCTACGCGTGCGGCGTGCGCGACACCATCGAGTCGGCGAAAGCGACCGACCGACCGGGCGGGCATGAACAGTGCATCTCATACAGGCAACTGCATGCCTGTATACATGCTTCCAGGCTTCCAGCAACTGCAGAACAGTGTACGCACCTGTGTCGCGCATGCAGGGCAGGGCAAGGACAGCAGTTCGTATAGCTTTTTATTTTTTTTCTTTCTTTTCTTGGATGAACACGTACGTACCTGTGAACCGCTACAAATCTTTCCCCTTCCATTATACAGCGAGGAGGTTGAGGGCTTGTTCTAATAAATCAAAGCTAAATACAAAATATGAAGTTTGATCAACGTAGATTTTTTATATTGATTTTCAAATCGTTAAAAAATATATAAAAACTTTACCTATAAATTACTTTTCATTCCTAATAAATTGTTTTGACTTATTAAGAAATATGGGTAACCAATGAGGAGCTGACACTGTGTTTCATGTTCTGTGTGGCTGCAAAGATCTCTCATTATTTTTAGTGATATAAATATGTACGGGACTATGGGTCATCTTTTATAAGTGGCATTAATTTGTTTGGTATAAGAAGAATATATGTCAAAACCCCATAAAGTCCTCTTTTGCTTATCATGTGGCCTGGAGTGATGACATGTACTCCCTCCGTCCTCATGTGGCCTGGAGCGATGACATGTACTCCATCCGTCCCAAAATAAGTACAATTTTTAAAATAAGTATAATTTTATATTGTTTGTGTTGAACTTTTGACCGTTCGTCTTATTTAAAATTCTTTTATGGTTTGTACTTTTATTATTACTAGATGATAAAACATAAATAATACTTTATGTATGACTATTTTTATTTTTTTTCAAATAAGACGAATGGATAAATGTTAGACACGGATACTCGTGGATGTACTTATTTTGAACGGATGTAGTAGTTCGTACTCGTACATGCTCCAATATTATTATTATTTTCTGCTATTCCAAGATCTCGAGATGTGTCTCTATCTTGTCCAATGATATATAGTTTTCTAATGAGGGAATTTAGGTGAGCTTTCTTTACGTCAAAGATCGTGCGCTCGGGCCTCGGGGTATAGGATACATGATTTTATCACTAGAATTCAAAGTTTGGTGTTCACTCTATTACACACATGCAGATATATTCAATTTTTGATGTTAGGAATTTTTACGATTGACCTTGCATGCTTTATTATAGTGTTAAGATGGTGTGCTTGTGGCTATGTGTGCGTTATATAATTATTAGAGATGCCAATTTTGCTCACATGTATGGGTATCCGCGAATACCCGACCTTATGAACACGGATATGGGTGAAATATTTTATCCGTGTGCAGCCCATCTAATACCCGATAATATAGTAGGCAGTAATCGGGTCTTATTTTTACCCGTGGATAACCCATACCTAACCCGATGTATGTATTATTGATTTTGGCCCATTTCTTCATCCTCATACCCCTTTCTCTTGGTCTATTTAACCCATTAACCAGGGACATACATATATATATATATATATATATATATATATATATATATATATATATATATATATATATATATATATATATATATATATAACCAACAACATACAACCCTAGGGTTGTTTCTATCCCTCCTCAGTGCTTGCTTCAAGGTGGCAGTGGCGCAACTAGCGGGCGGCGACATGAGCAAGCGACGGCGGTGGCTCTCAAGGCGACGACAGATCCCAGAGAAGTGGCGTCAGGTGCCCTCTGGGTATCCACCGGGCATGCCTGTACCCGTATGGGCATGGATACGAGCATAAAGTTTTGCCCGCTACTGCTATCCGACATGATTCGGGTGGGTATTGACGTGCATGGTATTGCTCCGCCTGTGCCTGATCCGATCCGTTGCCATCCCTAATAATTAAATTGAAAACAATCAGCTTTTTTTGGAGCTTTTAAATTCTGTCCCAATTTCAGTCTTCATGAATGCGATAATTGGATGGAAATCACAATGGCTACAAGTAAACAATGGAGGTTCATTACTTAAAAATACCCACGAATTTCATTCAGTTTTATATGGTCTAGTTTCGCTTGGAGAAAAGCTAAATTGACTTCAACGTCGACGGAAATGTATTGGAGTATGATCAAAATTAAAGTTGTAATAGTTATGCCGACTATGATCATTTCCAAGAGGGCGAGTCCGAGTAGTATTTCCTCCGTTCTAAATTAATTATTTTTATCGTTTAAATTTTGTCTCATAAATTTATCATTTTAAAATACTACTTATCTCGTCAGTTATATCTCATTTCAATTTTCTCTTACTCCGGTCTCAACTACCCTTCTATTCTTAACCATAAATTATTTTGAAAAGGTCATAAAAGTATTTTACGGCAAACCTTATTATATACCAATCAACCCATAAAAATACTTTGTCCGTATAAAAAATATAAGGGATTTTGCTCCCATTAAAATATCTTAAATTTTGAAACAAAGGGAGTATAATTACTTCATTCATAAAAAAAACTTAACCTATGATCTCTACTAGTATAAAGAATTTAGATAATCCTTTATCCAGATTCGTTGTAGTAGGCCACATCTCTGAGTTTTCTTTTAAGACTCATGGAGCAATTTAATTAAGGATTGAGGTATTACCTTCATCCTAAAATAAATTAATCTAATACGAGATATGATATATCATATTATTACAAATCTAAACAGGTGTATTCTGGACAACTAAGGCCATGTTTAGATCCCATCCCAAAACTTTATACCATGTCACATTAAACGTTTAAATACCTGTATGAAGTATTAAACATAGGCTAAAAAATAGCTAATTATACATATTGCGACTAATTTGCGAGATGAATCTTTTAAGCTTAATTGCTCCATGATTTGACAGTGTGTTGCTACAGTAAATATTTTATTAATGATAGATTAATTAGGCTTAATAAATTCGTCTCATGCTTTACTGACAGATTCTGTAGTTAGTTTTTTATTAACACCCAAGCACCCCATACAACATCCGATAGTTAAAACTTTGCACCCCGGATCTAAACACCCCATAAGGCCTTGTTCGGTTAATCCCCATGAGGGATGGATTGAAGGGGATTTATTCCACACCTATTGTGGTGTGGAATTATTCCCCCTCAATCCCCTCCAAACCTAACAAGGCCTAAGGGTCTGTTTAGATCCCCTAACAAAATTTTACACTGTCAAATCGAATGTTTGGACACATGTATGGAGCATTAAATATAAACGAAAAAGTTAACTAAATACAGATTGCGTGTAAATTGTGAGACGAATTAATTAAGGCTAATTAATCTATCATTAGCAAATGTTTACTGTAGCACAACATTGTCAAATCATGGCGCAATTAGGCTTAAAAGATTCGTCTCACAATTTACACGCAATAATTAATTTTTTTTGATTATATTTAATGCTCTATGCATGTGTCCAAACATTCGATATGACAGTGTAAAATTTTGTTAAGGATCTAAACAGACCCTTAGGCCTTGTTAGGTTTAATACATATTTGATGTATTAAACATTCTATAATTTAGTTTGTTATTAAGCTACGTTTAATACATCAAATATGTATCCGTATATCCGATATAACACACAAAACTTTACACCCTCAACCTATACATAGCCTAAGTTTACGTAGTACGGACGACGTGTCATCCCCTTGCGGCGCGTTTCCCGTCTCCACGGTAGTACTATGCATAATTTAATAATAAATCGACGATGAGGTCGACGGCGACCCCTCGGACGGCACCCACGGCGACACATGGTCGGGACTCGCTCGACTGCCGCCGCCTATACAAAGGAAACGTCTCCCTCCTCCCAACCTCCCCTGCTCGATCACCACCACCACCTCTCGCTCATCCCAATCCCCATCACGAGCGCCCCAGAATCCCTCCCCTCCCTCGTGCACCGCCTCCCGTCCCATCCAGCTCCTTCTTCTTGGCGGGCGAGAGATCGATCGAGCTGGCTGCGTGTGAGCGAGTTGCCACGAGCAGCCAAGAGATTAACGGAGGGGGCGGACCGGCGGAGCGAGGTCGTTGAGGGGATATGGAGCGGTACGAGGTGATGAGGGACATCGGGTCCGGGAACTTCGGGGTGGCCAAGCTCGTCCGCGACGTCGCCACCAACCACCTCTTCGCCGTCAAGTTCATCGAGAGGGGACTCAAGGTAAAATGAAAGCTTCACCCTCCAAACTTTTTTCTTTCTTTCTTTCTTTCTTTTTGTTATGGTATGCACATCAACTGTGCGATCTGTGCTGGCTGTGAGATGTTTGCTCCGTTCGGCCGGGGCTTGTCTGAATTGCTAGTGCAACGCTGCTTGAAATGTTTCCTTCACATTTGGAGTCCTGCAAAAATAGCCGAATTTTCAGCATCCGGGAGAATCGGTTAGCGTTAGTTTTGCAGTAGGATTTTACATTTGTTCCCCCATCTTTTTAGTGCAGTTGATTGGTTGAAGCTTGCGCATTTCTTTCTAGATTACTTTTAGTTGTAACTAATTTGCTTCTAGAGAAGGAATATATCCCAAAATGCTGGTACCTTTTGTTAGGCCAAAAGGAACCCAAGAAAATTGGTCAATCCCTTTGACTATATTTGGTCCCTGACTCTCTAACACGTGACGAACTCTTATCGGTGACATTTGCCTCAAGGAAGCTAGCAGAGCCAAACTGTTCTACGCATAGTGATTTTTTATTTTTATTTTTTTGGCGTGAAGCACTGGCTATGATGACATAAGTTTCAATCAATTTTATTACTTATGTAGCTTGCTGTCTTTTATATTCAAATTTGTAGCTGCTTTTGATGGCCTTTTCTAAGCTCACTTTGGCATTTGGTGGATGTTTCTAGCGTTTTCGCTAGCCTTTCATACATGTCACTCGTCATTTATTAGTTCATTAATTGCTCTACTGTTACTGTGTGCTATGCTGTCCGTTTCTTGTTCTTCTTCCTCGTTTACTGTCGAGGTGCTGTCCATTACTATTTCGGGCTGATGATATTTTTGTTGTATTTTTTGTTCTGTTCGAGCTGTTTTTGTTTGTAATATTAATCTCTCTGTAAAAAAAAAATGGTACTCTAATAAGGGCCTTTGGTATCCATCATTGAGCGTCTTTGTTTCATTGGTTAACCACTTATTTTTTTATCGTTGTGTAGATTGATGAACATGTTCAAAGGGAGATTATGAACCACCGATCACTGAAGCATCCAAACATAATCCGGTTCAAGGAGGTAATCTCTTGGGCCTGTAGGGAAGTAATGTGTAATATAATCTCTAGTTGAATTGAGTGTTATGATTGTTTCTGCTCTTTTCGGGAATTTTTTTTTCTACTGATAGAAAGCGATAGTTATCTGTATTCTTCCACGCCTCTATGTTTATAGGACGACAGATGGAATACGTAACGTGAAAGTTTAGTTGCACATTTAGGAGGACTCTTTTGATGGTGACTTTTATCCCTTGAATGTCACTGTTTTCACCCCTGTTTTGTTCTTTTTCTGTTTTGAGTTCTCTTTAACTTCGAATATGCTGCTCACTTTAGTGTGTATGATTTGCATGAACCTTGTACTTTGTTTTTTCCACGGGCAGACTAGTAGGCTAATTGCCTAATTGCATAGATTCCTTTTTGAAGGAAAAAAATCAGGGCAGTTTTTTTACACTCTGCACAAATGAAAATAGTAGTTATTTCTAAAATAACAAAAATTAGGAGTTATTATTATAAAAACAAGTTATTTACAAAAGAAAAGGAGAAGTGCATGAAAGCAAAAGTTGCTAATCTGCTATTTTCAGGGAACTAAATGTACTAGTGTCTGGCATTAATTGTTGAGTCATGTTTTTCAGGTTAACTCTGTCTTACTGCTGTCTGTGTTCTGTGTAACTCAGGGAAGTTGATTCTTATTTAGATTGACAATGCGTATGTGTCCTTTTATGCTGCCTTTTACTGTATCGACGTTGTTATAAAAAATTCTTTTGTGGGGAGCACGCAAAAGCTTTGCATGGCATTCCATTAGAGAAGAGAGTTGAATACAACAAGTTGGCCCAAGGCCCAAAACAGACCTAGAAAGTCTTAAATTAGGTGCTAAAATTTTCAGGGCTATTTTAGGTTCTTTCGTCATTTTTTCTTCCAAGATCTGTTGAACAGGGTTTTTAGAATAAAGCTATCCTTGTGAATATTGCAAGCACTTTCCGCAGTTCTTTCTCTGCATTCATCGCTGAACACATGTATTTGACTGTTTGACGAGGTTTAACATTCAAACTTGTATTGAGAGTTGGAAAATTAAAGTAGTCCTTAGTTTTCAGGTCGTGCTAACTCCCACACATTTGGCAATAGTTATGGAATATGCTGCTGGTGGTGAGCTATTTGAAAGGATTTGCAACGCAGGGAGATTCAGTGAGGATGAGGTAGAGAATATTCTCCACAATCTTTGGGACTCTTATGCAGATTTATGTCATTGCATTGACAAATTATTCATTATCCTCATCAGGCAAGGTTCTTCTTCCAACAGCTGATTTCTGGAGTGAGCTATTGTCATTCTATGGTACATGATGTCTAGTTGACTTAAAAATATCAACTCTTTTGTAGACTATTGCCCACATTTGTCCTTATCTTTTTCTGCTTGCAGCAAGTATGCCATAGAGATTTGAAACTCGAAAATACTCTCTTGGATGGCAGTGTCGCACCTCGGCTTAAGATTTGTGATTTTGGTTACTCCAAGGTATGATTTATGCAGATACTATCCTCTGACATTCATGTTTTCTGTTGCCTAAAATTAGTACCCACCTGGCCACCCCTCCCTTTGGGCCTTTCTTTTTTAATTTTCAGTCTTCTGTCCTGCACTCTCAACCGAAATCAACTGTTGGCACACCGGCTTACATTGCTCCAGAGGTCCTCTCTAGAAAGGAATACGATGGAAAGGTAATTTTGTTCGCATGATTTGGGATGAGTCTCTCTATGATCCTACCAAATAGTCTTAATTTCCATGACTGGACTGTTGAAACATAATTACTTCGAATCTTAGGTAGCTGATGTTTGGTCATGTGGGGTAACACTCTATGTGATGCTTGTTGGTGCGTATCCTTTTGAGGACCCTGATGACCCAAGGAACTTCCGCAAGACGATCACTGTGAGTAAATCCGGCCATTGCCCATAGCCCCCACTCCTGTTAATTCAAAATCTGTCTCAATTCTAGTCAGTCTGATCATGTAGCCTATTGACCTCTTTTGCAGAGGATAGTCAGTGTACAGTATTCAATTCCAGACTACGTTCGAGTTTCAGCGGACTGCAGACATCTCCTGTCCCGAATTTTCGTTGGAAATCCTGAGCAGGTGACTCCTCGTCATGAAATAATTCACCATTTCACCTAGTAGCTTAGTGATCAATCTGCATTGGCTTTCCAACATGGTGTCAACCGACAAACATTCGTAAATTGCATGCATTTCTCTTTGTAGAGGATAACTATCCCAGAGATCAAGAACCACCCATGGTTCCTGAAGAACCTGCCCATCGAGATGACCGACGAGTACCAGAGGAGCATGCAGCTGGCGGACATGAACACGCCGTCGCAGAGCCTGGAGGAGGTCATGGCGATCATCCAGGAGGCCCGGAAACCGGGCGACGCCATGAAGCTCGCCGGCGCCGGGCAGGTCGCCTGCCTGGGGAGCATGGATCTCGACGACATCGACGATATCGACGACATTGACATCGAGAACAGCGGGGACTTCGTGTGCGCCTTGTGATCGATAGATGCCAAATTCGATCGATCGATCATCAGCTGGATGAAGACTGAAGTAGCGGGGCAGCGAGCTTTCTTTGTGGCTGATGTGTTGCTGTCATTCATGCCTCGTTTTTACTTCTGGGATCACATATGCTTTGTGACCAAGAGATTGCCATCGCTGTGGATAAATAAGATGAATTTAATTGCATGCTTAGTTATATTCTTGGCAGAGTGCTTTTGTGCTGCTGATTCTGAATTTTAGTTGTATGATCATTTCTTCTTTATGCAAATTACTATCGTCTCTCGCAATTGACAACCAGCCTGGAGCAGATTCTGTTTTACTATCATCTTTGCACCGCAGAGTATGGACATATATCGAGTGCACATTTACATATAGGGAATGCACTTATATGTGTAAGTAATAATACAATACTTTGGGTTCATGTGTTATCGGATAATATATCGCATATATGGTATTAAATACTTCTTTCCTCTCAAGATATGAATATTCTCCAGTCAAAAAAAATATGAACATTCTTAGTTATGAATCGACAAGTGTTTATTCAGATTTATAGTTCAAAGCTATTATATTTTGAGATGGAATTCGGATTTATATTTAAAAATTGTTATATTTTAAGAGAATTCAGATTAATAGTTAAAAATAGTTATATTTTAAGATAGAGGTAATACATGTTTACTGTCTAAATAGGAATGTGCTTATATATACTACTACTCTACTACCTCCATATAGAAAAACTGTTTTTCTTTCCAATCTCACACATACTCGTACATAAAAAAAACTCACACATATCAATACAAAGCCGAAAGATTAAAACTACTCTACCTTTTCAAACTCAAAACCTCTACTTTTCAAACTCCTATATATTTATCATTTATTCACTGTTTTCTCAAACTCCAATATATTAATTGCTTTAGAAATAAAGTATATGTGGCATAAATGAGGAAGCCCAAAATAAAGTCTTTGTGGGAGCAAAGGAAGTGGATTCAGAAAGAAATAGAAAATGGTTAGCGAGGGATTCGTGGGGTTTGAGACCCCGAAGCCCTCGTGCAGGATCCGCTTTAAGGGAGCATGCAGCAAGTTTTACAAGGTGATTCTAATCATCGTATTTCTTATCATATTGTAATGATAGTATATAATCAAAAGATTGAAAACAACACATTTGTCACATGTCCATTGTATACTCCTTTTTACAACATGCATGAACATGTGCTAAAAAGAATTGAAGAAACAAATTAGGGGGGGAACAAAGAACAAATCTACACATGACTATTTTCTTCTCCCGGATGACACACCGGCCATCGTTCTTGCGTGCTATCAAGCATGATCTGATGCACCACGCCGGCGTGATGCTTGCAGCGGCGGCGCCGTCGCCGCGCGCAGGCACAGCACCACCATGGGAGCAGTAGGTGTGGGCTCCAACGGCGGCGAGGCTTCCCGGCAGGGCGCGGAAGAGAGCCGCTCACGCGGCGGCGGGTGCCCTCGATCTTCGCCGGCGCCGCCGCCGTCCGCCCCTGCTGCGGCGGCGGGGCGGGCCACCACCTCGTCCTGCTTGTGCTCGGCCGTGGCGTCCAGCCGGCAGAGCGCATCCCTCTTCTGCCCGCCTACAGCCAGGTGCGGCGTCGGAGGCGGCGGCCGCGGCGGCGCCGCGCGGAGGCACAGCACCACCATGGGCGGCTCCGGCGGCGGCGGCAGCGGCGGCGAGGCTTCCCGGGGCGTGGAAGTGGAACACGGCCTGAGCAAGAATCGCTCGCGCTGGTAGCCTCGATCTTGGCCTTCCTCCTCCCCGGCGGCGCCGCGAGCCGCCGCCGCCGCCGCCTCCTGCTTGTTGTACTCCGCCGCGGCGTCCCGCAGGAGCGCCCGAAAGAAAACCTCCCGCGCCGCCACGACGTCGCGGTCGATGACCTCTTCCCACAGCCTCACCAGCTGCTTGCTCGACATTCCGTCGAATCTCGCCGGCGCCGCCGCCGCCGCCATCCTCCTCTTCTTGCGATCCATATATGCCACGCGCCTCGACGCGCCGCCCCCGCTATCTAGGGCACGTACGGCGAGGGATGCGCGTGTGATTAGTACAACGTGCATGCGGCGGCTAATCTAAAGAGAGATCGAGCTTAATCATGAGGAGTCGATCGATCACACTCTGACACCAACTAGGTTAATTAGGTCTCTTCTTCTCTTCCAAGTTACAAGCGTGGTTTTCCCAGTTTCCTGGCCACAAAGCGCATGAACCGGCGTGCATTGTTCATCGAGGGTTCGGACCTGATCACATTGTTATCCTCATTACTGCGTGTTTCTGAAAAATTAATAGTAAATCCTATAGAGCAACTCATCCCTGATCTTTTTTAGTGAGGAAGCTATGAATTTAACAATGTTGGATTAATTATTATTACTGCTTATTTGTATTTAAGTGCAGTCATTTATCTAATTATTATAGATTTATACATGAAAACCAATGTTGGCTGGGTGTTTTCTAAAAAAAAGGGGTTAGCCCATCCCACATACTAGAGATTATATATGGATATGTTACTGTCTTTAAAAGTATACAAGTTGGCCACACAAAGCAAGTGAATTTGGTTCACTTGCAGTCCCTAGCGTGACTACAACTTAAGCAGTCACACTAGCACCATTCGATGTAAATATAACGATTAGATCATCCAAAAACACTTTCCAACCAAATAAAGCACTAAGTGTTCAACGTAGCTCCGTTGCTGTAGCTTTAAATCAGGACCCTCCGTATAAAAAATGGATGGCCAAGATCACATGCAGTTCTTATCTTGTAGTGCCTAGTCTAACTATAAGTGATATTAATCCATAGCCAGTATACTCTTATACTGATTTGTATTTAATTAGAGACATAGCCTCACATGGAGTAGCGTGGGTATGTGTTTTCCCACTTAGGGCAGTAGCAGTGCGTCCGCTCGGGGATAAGGAGCCAAAGCCTCCACATAGGCAAAACACGGACGAGCCTTCCATTCTCACCGTGCGCGTAGCTGTTGTATAGACCCATCATCATTTTTTTTCTAGGCCGGCCCCACCATGAATCATTTTCCCCACGAGTTCTCTGACAACCTTTTCTTTTGCTGAGGAACGAGTTTCCTACTTTAGCTCCGCGTTCCTCACTTGCTAACGGGAGAAACCAACGTGGCGTGGAATCTTTGAGGTGGAACGCTGAGGCTGAACGACACCTCAGGTCACTGTGAAATCCCTTAATGCTTTAAAATGGCATGTACTATCTCCAAAGATTAGATCGATCATAAGGAAATAAAAACACCAATGGTTAAAAACTACGAGCATCAAGATTTAAGCCCCAGTAGAATCTTGCCAAGTTCTTTTTTAACCAAGGCATAGTTTCCTTATAGACCAAAGATTTTTGCCTATGTGATGCAAAACCAAATATTTCAATTTGTTCACAAAACCATTTTTAGTTATGTTTTCAATTTTCTTTGTGTAAAAGTATGGTTTTGTAAAGTCTAGGGTCCCATCGAACGAATGGGAAAACAAAGTAATAGAAAAAAGATATGATTCTAAAATATAAGTATAAAACAGAGAATTACACTAAAAAGAAAAAACACAGAAACAACCATTTGATTTGATTGCAGGAAAAAAACAAAAATCGAATAAGAAAAATAGACTCAAACATGTTCTATTAAGAGGTTGGACTTCTTACTAACTTTCCTCTAAAATCTATATAGAATTACCCATTTTATAAGAATTTTAAAGGATATGATAGGATTCAATCATTTGTTTAAAAAACTTTCATACCAATTTTTTCTATAGAATTGAAATATTCCAAATCTCTATATTTTTTGTACGAAGTTTGACTAGAAAATCACCGAGCGACCGCACACGCGGCCGGACCCAAAAGCCCAAGACCCGGAAATCCAATCCGACGGTCCATCAAATCCTCCAACGGCTGAGATCAACCCTCGCCTTCCCTCACAAACCCCTAGCTCCCAACGCGTCCACTATATAAGCCCGCTTCTCCCCTTCTCACCCACTCTCTCCCCGAGCGAACCCTAGCCCTAGCGCCGCCGCCGCCGCCGCCGCCATGAAGGTACCCACTCCTCCTCCCCTCCCCGCGGGCGACGCGGTCGTCTCGATCCGGTCCGGCTGGTTGTTTCTTGTAGCGCGGTTTGATCTGATTTTGTGGTCGCCCTGATGATGTTTTGCGCAGTTCAACATCGCCAACCCGACCACCGGGTGCCAGAAGAAGCTCGAGATCGATGACGACCAGAAGCTGTGAGTGCTCCTCCTCTCTCTCTCTTGATGCTGATCTGTTCTGAAATGCGTGGAGATCTCTTGCATCGTGTTAATCTAGCTTGTCCGCTCGGTCCTTCGTTGTGTAATTTGTTACTATTGTTGGCAAGTTGGGCTCCGGCTTTAGTCCCAATATGAACTGGTCTATGATCGCGTTGTGATGTTTAGGTCTATGTGTTTGTGCGGCTCGTAGATTATTTTTAGTCTCTTACTGGAAGATGAAGAATTGGTAGGTGCTAAATCAGATTTCGGAAATATTCGAGGGAAATATGTTTGGAAGTTTTTTGGGAAAGGATAGTGTGGAATGGGTCATTGTGTCGAGTGTTCAGTCCTGTAAAGTAGAAGCATTGTATAATAGTCAGTAAAGCTTGAAGGGAATGCCATGTTTCATCAGTGTTATGTTAGTTTTGGTGGATCTTTGGCAGCATAGAATGCATCAATTTATCCACTAGATCAGAATGTAATTTTGGTTTAGCTGTGTTTAGGTAGTTTGAAACATCTATGGTCATTTATAGTAATACTGAAAAAAGTGCTCTCTCTTGCTTAGGTTTTATCTTGTAATCCTGTATCAGTTAGTGTGGGTGTTATTGTTGTTATGTGGAAGAAGAACTATTATAGTTATCTGTCCGTTTGGTGTGTTATATATTTGTTCAAGCTCTCCTGTTGTAATGGTATGTAATTAGTGCTTTCCTATCAATTGTGCAGCCGGGCATTTTATGACAAGAGGATCTCCCAGGAAGTCAGTGGTGATGCTCTTGGCGAAGTAATTTCTTTGGCAATTTGCTCCATGATTCTTCAACTGTCTTGCTATTTAATGAGTTGGATGACTAAGTTTGTCTGTTTGTACAGGAATTCAAGGGCTATGTATTCAAGATCATGGGAGGCTGTGACAAGCAAGGTTTCCCCATGAAGCAGGGTGTGCTTACTTCTGGACGTGTCCGCCTTCTCCTCCACAGGGGTAGATGTTTAAGATGCTTACATTTGAATGGTTATGTTTCATTTTGCTTTGCTGGCAGGTGTTCTAATGTGAATGTTCCATTTTTATACTGACAGGTACCCCCTGCTTCCGTGGATATGGCAGGCGTGATGGTGAGCGCAGAAGGAAGTCAGTCCGTGGTTGCATTGTCAGCCAAGATCTCTCTGTTATCAACTTGGTGATTGTAAAGAAGGGTGATAATGACCTTCCTGGCTTGACTGACACTGAGAAGCCCAGGATGAGGGGACCCAAGAGGGCATCTAAGATCAGGAAGCTGTTTAACCTTGCCAAGGATGATGATGTCCGCAAGTATGTCAACACTTACCGCAGAACCTTCACTACCAAGAACGGTGAGCATTCCTAACATTCGGTATTAACCTTGAGTTGCTTTGCTATTATGTTTGTTGTGGACTGCATTGTATGCCTCTGGTGCTTGTGTAATCAACACAAAAAACACACTCCTAATCAAGATAATAAGCTAAGATATAATCTGTAATTTTTTGACATAGCCTAGCATATGCAGTCAATTTAATGGTTAGTGTAGAGCTGACCTATTTACCAACCATTTATTTTTTTCCTGCAGGCAAGAAGGTTAGCAAGGCTCCTAAGATCCAGAGGCTTGTCACTCCCCTGACTCTTCAGAGGAAGAGGGCGAGAATCGCCCAGAAGAAGCAAAGAATTGCCAAGAAGAAGTCCGAGGCTGCCGAGTACCAGAAGCTGCTTGCCCAGAGGCTCAAGGAGCAGAGGGAACGCAGGAGTGAGAGCTTGGCAAAGAGGAGGTCCAAGCTTTCTGCTGCCACCAAGGCTGCTGCCACCACCGCATAAGACCCCTATAAGACCTTAAAACATTATAGATGAGGAAGTGTTTGTCGTTGTGATGGATAGACATGCTACTGCTAGTTTTTCTTCGGTAATTGGTGCAGTTTTCTGTGGACAAGATGATGCTTTGTCACAATTTTTGAGCACTTGCAGTTGCTATGTATTCTGATGATATAACTTGTGCCTACTATTTTCTTGGTTTTTGTGTCATTTGATGTCTCGTAATATCTCTCCTTGACTGTTTTATATCCCTGTTATGCATTTCTAGTGCTATTTTCTGTGAAAACTCAAATTTTGAAGAACTGTCGTCAAGTTCTCATCCTGTGTGGCAACGTTCTTTATTTGGTCATATCTTTACTTTTGAAGTTGAAATTAGCTATATCATGACTTGTTCGGATTATATCTAATCAACTTGTAGTAAGATCCTTTTTTATAAAACTTGGCTACCGGTCGTAGGTTTTATATTGCAAATGTTGTTTGTTCCAATATGATGTTGCATCTGAGGGAAATCTGTAACGCCAGAGCGCTTCAAAGTCGAGTTCCTTCGATGCAATGTGAAACAAAACGGTGTCACCAGTCAGGAGTCACGACTAGCGTTTACGATCCAATCCCGGGGGCAATCAGTTCAGTTTTCGGACCGGTTGAAAACAACAGCTGAAAATTCGAACTAGTTTTTGATTTTTTTTTACTACATTTACTTGGCTTTTAATCGATGAATTTCATGAAATCTGATGATATGGTTTGCGTGCTGTTTTTATCTGCATCAGTATTGTGAACCCCGGTCAAAGTTTGTTCCAGTATGTTGCACCTGAAGTAATGCCAGAGAGCTTCAAAGTCGTTCTTCTCATGCATTGACTACATATTCCCTCTGTCCTAAAAATGCCAACTCCTGACTATAAATCTGAACATATGCTATGCTTAGATTCATAGATAGAAGTTAGCTTTTCTAGGTGGATGGAGTATCAAGTTTGTATTAATGTAAAATAACAGGGTGTAACATATGTTTGTTCCAATATGTTGCATCTGAACGAAGTTGTCCTTTCGATGCGTTGTTATTGCATATCAAGCATGTGTTAGTGTAACATAATACACTGTTTCGATGGTATACTTTGTGGTACAGTTTCAGGTTACAAATCAAATTTCTTGTGCCTTTATCTTAGTATGGAAAACTCTATCGCGTCAGTTAATTTCGCCCACGCTGCATGACTGCTGGTATTGATTCAGCTCTCCCCAGACCAAGTGTTCAACATCTTCCCATGACGTCGCGGTGCCCAGCTCCTTCCACAGGCTAAATATGGCTCCCAGGACGTTGTCCTCGTGAAGTATGCAGTAGCACCTGCAAACAGAGGAGATCAACAATTCAATGTATCATCGTCATCCGTCAGGTGACAAACCAAGAGAATCAGCAATGGTTGCAAAGTGTTCGTGCCTTGTTCATCAACAAACCAGCTATAAATGGATTACTGCAATGATACACAGAACTTGCAGAGAAGTGGGTGAGTTCAGCCAAATCTATGCTTGAGCCACTGCTATAGTTATATGCACATGAAGAAGAATGAGGGATGAATTTTTTAGCAAATGCGAGTTAGCTACTTAACTAGGGCCATGTTTGTTTCAGCTTAAGATTATTGTAATCTAGATTATAGAACTAGATTACCATAAGCTGGATTATAATAAGCCGACGTAGAATAAGCTGCTAGCTGTTTGTTTCTCTGGATTATTATCTATTTGTTAGCTACTAGTAGTTATATATATCATGCAATTTGATAAGCACCAAGCCGATACTCTGAGAGGCCTCTAGTAAGACGGATTTTGCCAGCAGTTACAATTTCCATCAACCAACAGTAACCTACACTGCCAATTCAAGATGCAATGGAAAAGGATAAAACAAGAAGAATGAGATTATCTTATTTCAGAGAGAGAGAGGTACATACATCGCACGATACGATGCCCTGCTGAATTTAGAATTTTGTATTGACTTGTATATATCTTTATTTGATTCTGCTCTCAGAAAAGGAAGCTGATAGCTTCGTAAAAACTGCCTGAGAAGATCAATATCACCACGGAATACATCCAAGTGCAGTGGAATTAAGTCACATAGAGGATCCCCTGTTAAATGAAATAACAATCAATATAACAGATCAACACAGAAATCAATATAACAGATCAACACAGACTTCATTAGAATTTGCTAAAATTTTAAGGCTTATTCGGATCTGTGTGGGCGGAGTGTTGAATTTTGAACTAAATCCCCAAAACCAAAAGATCACAACTAAACCCTCCACATCCAGTTCACCAAGATTTGCACAATTGTAGATCTTGTTCCACGAGGAAATCAGTGAATAACAGAGATAGGGTAACTCAATTCAATAATTCATACAATCTTTCATGGTTATCCTATCTTGAATTTAATCAACTAGTGATGCACTATCACATTTATTTTATCTTGAATTTAATCAACTAGTGATGCACTATCACTTTATTTTTAAAGTAGGCATATAAACAACTGAGCAATCAAGCTTTGTTATTGTGAACAAAGTTAGCTGGCTGCTCACCAATGGACAGATCACTGAAATCAATGATATGAATTGCATCCATTTTGTTCAGATCTTCAACGGCAATGCAATCAGTGGAAGTTCCTGGTTCTGTGGTCCCCTCAATGAGAATGTTATCATCCATTATATCTGAATGTATCCAAGAAGGTACCACATAGACTGAATCACCATCATCGTCCTGATTATTTGATCAGAAAACATTACACTCAAAGTTTGATAGTGGATAGTGGATACATATAACAACAAACCCACAAAACTTACCTTAACAAACTTGATAAGAAAGCGGATGTCATCAGGGAGATATTCTTCAGCCTTCTCAATTAGAACCTGTGGAATTGAACCACCCCTACACAGATACGTAAAGAATGTTATAGTATCATTATGAACTGCATCTAGTGATTGCCTGTCAGGATATAACAAGTCAACTCCAAATAAATGCATAGTCATTGCATCTTAGATTTTGCTTATGTTAAATAAGGAGAAAAGAGATAGGACTAGTAATCTAATCCACGACTACCACTGTATTCTGGAGTCCTGGACAAGCCTCGAACAATGTTTCCGGAACTCCAAGGGCACAATCTAAACATAACCTGTACTGAACCTTTATATAGTTTGATAATGTCTTTGTATTCACATTCTATGCAATTTATTTCGGAGGGAAAAAAATCTTTTCCTCAATGATTAAAAAATATTACTTTTTGGATAAATAAAAAACAGAGCAAAACAAAAATCATTTTTAGTGACTACAAATATATACCGACAAACCAGCTTCAAAAGATTTCCACCTACCAGTTACTTAGATGCTTCTTTATACTTTTCTTTCTCCTGTCTAGAGTAGAAACTACTTGTTTCCATTCAGGCGGAACATGAGTGACATCAGAAATTGAATTTTCCTTTGCTTTGATATCTTCGTTCCCAGATTTGGATATGTGTTCCACATGTGGAAGGGGTAATTGATGAATATTTCGCATTTGAACTCCCAAGGATGATGCAAGATTCAAAACATCAGTCTTGGTCAATTTATCACGTCTGAAAAAAATTAAAAAGTTTTAAGTACAATTTCTAAAATTAATTAGGAGAACCACACTTCCCTCAAGTAAACAAACTTACATGCGAGCAAAAATATCCCCTTTGCATTTTCTGGTAACCATGTAAGGACAAATTGGTCTGTCTGGAGCATCAGTTGAATTACTCAATCCAAACAGTTGCTTGCTCCATAATCCAAGAGGAAAAGAGCCGTTTGCATAAGACACCTCCAAAGAGTAGTATTTAGCTAGAACATCTGGTATTCCGTTTCCATCCCATGGAACTGTCTTGTAGACACCATCCAGGTACACAAGAAAGCCACTTGCAATGATCTCAGGGACATGGTTGATCAATGGCGAGCCAAGTTTTCGCAGAAGATCATAGAACTCAAGCTGCAGCCAGAAAAAAAAAAATCAGAAGTGTGGCATCCAACGAGTACTAACTTCCTAAGCTTTAGGACGAAATGCAATACCTCTGTGCCCAAACCATGTATAGAATAACCCAACCCTCCTTCAGCATAAATTTTGATCACATTGCCAGAAACAATGAAGACCTGAAAAGTTCAGAGTATAGGTTAAATAAATTACCAAATTGACCGGCAAACATATGAGCTATAACATGTCATGGTACCATAGAGAGCAACTATGTACCACCTACAAATCTTCTTGAGTTAGCTTCACTAAACAGAAGGACCGAATGCATTTAAATTGGTAGTTTGTGTTGTCTGTTACTGTGTTTGTATGCTTGGCCAATGAACTCTGTTTCTTGCTTTATGCTTTCAATATAAGCAGCGCATTTTCCTTTGGTTGCCCCTAAAAAATATAAATAAAATGTATATGAAATTATGGATTCATCGCTGTTGTGATATCTGTAGCAAATGGACTTACTGGAGTTAATTATATATAATTAATATGATACTATAAATATTCTCAGTGCTTTGGTTACTTTAAGGTTTGCAGTGCTAACAAGCCACAATAGCTTATCGATAGTTTAAACTTAACCATTCTCATAAGAGTACACTTACTGGGTTGCTACCTGTGCCAACAGGAAGCTTCTCATCTTCAGAAGGTGGTGGTAAACTATGGCATGCACTTATTTCCTCTAAGCATGAATACCACTTGTCTACATTAATTGCTAGACATGCACCCTGCAGGACCAATCAGATGTCATTTGCATACACATAAATTCAAGGACTATAAAACTTCATATAATTGTGAGAACAAAGCTCACCTTCCATATTAGTTCTCTCAATTCAGGTTTAAGAACCCATAGCCTACGTAGCCATTCTCTTGCTTCTCTCTGGCCAATTGAATTAGTAGGGCTCCAGACAGAAGAATAGTGATCCTTTTCTTTCTCAAGGAATTGGGATAAGAAATCTATATCATACGAGAAAACTTGGTCCCCCAAGTTTTCATGAACATCTGAGAACTCAAATGCAGAACACTGATTTGCATTATTTGAAGTTCTTATAGGCTCTGAACTTTTCAGTCTTTTTTCCTTACGGGCCATGTCAGAGTGGTTCCATCTACTCGTTATACTAGGAAGATTTTCAATATCTCTAATAGATTTGTCTGGAGCAGCAAGTAAGCCAGCACGGCAAACTCCTTTGTGACAGTAACCAGGTGCCATGTCCAAACATACATGCTTAAAATTTGATTGGTTGACAAAATTTTGCGTGACAGCAATTGTCATGTCAAGGTTCAAAACACAATGCCACCACCCACTAGGAACAAATATGGTCTCTCCTGGTAATTGTGTGCATTCCAGTGGTTTCTCATGCTCAGCAAGATTTGGGTAGATATCTAGCCACCACTGCAAGACAAACAATTAATTTGAGTAACATGGAGAAACAAGAGAAGTCTGAAGGAAAGCAAAGGCAGTAGTAAGTAAAACACCTGCAAAGATGTAGGAGTTTCAATGTCAACATCACCATCTTCATCACTGACATGTACTGTGACACCACCTGGTACTCTTCCAGGAGGGTACATTGCCCACCTATGAAATAGATGGACACTGTTAGTGGACTATTCATTTTAATTTTATAACATTTTTTAAAGAAAGATAGCATGGCGTGGGTGCACACATTCAACACATACTACAAGCACACACTTGTGTCCACTACACGCACCCACTGACTGAGGGTCTCCAAAGGTGCACACACTTCCCACTGAATGTGCCCCTAAAAGTGTAAAATTAGTGGACGCCAGTCTACGACTTGAACCCTTAAATACTATCGGGTTTGGTGCACATCTGAATGCCTCATCATCTACAGATGAGCCTCCAACATATACATTACATTCTTCCATCCAAAACAGAAGTTGCAGGATTGATGATAAAATCAATATCAGTATATCAAGGTGTAAATATTGCCACGATAATTTTGTAAAAGCAAAAATAGTAAAAGTGTTATAAGAACACGCCAATGACTCAGGAGCACCGTTGGGTAACAACTACTATATGTAAAAATAATGATCCCAACCTTTTTCGGCCACAAAGAAGAGTATTCCAGGCACTGGTCAACCCTGGATCAACATGCCAAGAAGCACCTGATCTCTCTGGTCCAATAATAAGCCATCTGAAAGCTGGTCGTTGGTTGTAATCCATGATTTCAAAGAAATCTTCTTGAAATAGATGAGGGACACTGTAATCTTCCAATAGTGTAGGTGCTGATTCTCCAAACTGCAATGATTTGTCAACTAAGATTCTCTTTTTGAAACTTCAACAACACAAGCAAAACTAAAGTTATGATCACCTTATCATCAAATATGTAAAGTGGATCTTCGTCATGCTGGAGTTCCATGTAAGAAACATAATCTTTTAGTTTCATTTTTATCTTTTGAGGGCTTCTCTGAGATATCCTAAAGGGAACTTCACCATAATCATGTGTCAGTTGCTGCGCTGTCCATTTAGTCCTTGCTGGCCAGGTTTCAGCCAGTTTAGTAAGCAAAACCTATCAGTGCAACATAAATAAAGTGCTTTCAGGGAGACAAACACAATAAAGAGAAGAGTGTACAAATTCTACGTTGTTCAATATGAAGTAAACAAAAGGTTAACCAGTTCTTACTGGACATTTTCCATCATACTGAGCGCGAAATTGGTCCAGAGAAAGGTCATCTTTCCTTTCAACGTGCCCATTATCAAAGGAAAAGCTACTCAAATTAGTAAAACATCTGTACCATCTCCTGTATAAGTGCATGGAATTGAACCCTGAAGGAAATTAAGTGTATAAGCAGCAGATTATATAAGCAAAATGAATGCTAACAAAAGGAAACGTATCTTACCATCAAAATGGCGAGGCTTCTGGTAAATCTCATCACTTTCTGAACAAAGATTAAGTCTGGAAGGCGAAGCAAACAGTATGTAATCATTTTAGTGACCATCATAGTTATATGCGAATGGTTTCCAAGATACTGAGCATAACATAACTACATATCTCTGCGCTAAAAGTAACATCACAATATAGAATTGGCACATACCTAGACAATGCTGTTTTCTTCCAAGAACCTCTATACACAAGAAGACCCCCAACTGAAAGACACTTGCTCATCCAGAGAGGCTCCTCATTGCAAAGTATGTACATGACACTGTCAAGAAATTTAAGTTAATGCCACAGTCACATCCTATTAGCTATTGCACAACAAGGCAGTGCAACTGCGCAGATGCTATAAGAAAGCAAATAATCATAGCAAGGTCAGGGAAGAAGTTAATAGTGTAGCATTTATTTCCTTATCCCTATGAACCACTTTATTACATCTCACAATTACAGAGAGCATGTAGTGTATTCATTTGGCATGACAGTGCTGCCTAGAAGAAAAACCAAAATAAGCATGCGGAAATCAAAAACTAAACTGCTGACATCTAATTTAGACTTAAATGTAAATTCATTTTTTTCCATGAGTCGCATGTTTTAAACATTACTTAAAGTGCAAATTCATTTTTTCCATGGATGGCCCATGCCTAAAAAAAATCCACAAGAGTCTCACTGAAACGTAAATGTTTCCTCTCTGATTCTTTTCCCCAAACACACATACCATATATACCATCATATTGTAAAACATATAATGTGTAATAATTTAACATGGCTTCAGCTCTTCAATCAGTTCAACTGATTAAATAGATTAAACTACAATTTGTGCAAATTGGCTCATTTTCCACTCTTATAACTGACCACGATCAAACAAAATTCGCAATCAGATACACTTTACTAGTCATCCAGAGCGATCATGACTCATCACATACCGAAGCATCACAACCTCAGCATTTCCAGCAAACTAACAAAAAAGGGAGGCTGAGAAAGAAAACCCAGCATAAACAAAGTAGTACTACTGGTAAATAAAAGGAGGTGGGGAAAGCAGCAGAAGGAGAGAGAGAGAGAGAGAGTCCACGGCGGCGAACCTGCTGACGCAGGCGAGGCGGCCGACGTCGGTGGGCGGGAGGAGGTCGACGACGGCGCAGAGCACCTCGTCGGGGAGCGCCGCGAGGCCGCCCAGCGCCGCCTCCCTCCGGCCGTTCCCCGCCGCCATCGCCGGAGCCCGGAGGCCGAGGCGGGCAAGGAGAGGAGGGGAGGGGCGAGGTGGAT
This sequence comes from Oryza glaberrima, assembly GCF_000147395.1. Lineage (NCBI taxonomy): Eukaryota > Viridiplantae > Streptophyta > Magnoliopsida > Poales > Poaceae > Oryza > Oryza glaberrima. The sequence goes on along the minus strand of NC_068328.1, from coordinate 14,902,697 downwards.
CAGATCGGTGGGCGTGGGGAGGGGAGGGGAGTCGGAGACCACGCGGCTGTGGTGGTTTCGCGGTGGGGAATTTTTATAGTGCCCCAGATTTTGAAACCGTGGACTGTTTGCTTCGCATAGCTGTGTTCAGCGGATTGGGAGAAAAACTGACTCATTGGTGGTATTGTGTACGCTTTCCTAGCGGTGTGTGTGTGTGTGTTTTTTTAAAAAATTTGATTTAAAGTTTATATTAATTCATTTCTTTAAATTTAAAAATTAATATTTATATAATTAATCGTGCATTAATAACTCACTTCTATTTTCCCTTCCTCGCAAACACAACCCCGTACCCAAGGAAACACCAAGAGGTTTTCCAGTTAGCTCCACAAGATGGTGGGCTAGTTTCTAAGCCTCACCTCTTTTATTTGATACTAGATCATTCACTAATATTAACGATTTTTATAACCCCGTCTACCTACATCAAAGCCAAAAGGAAAAAGAAAAAAAAAGTAATGGAACCTAGTACGGAAGTTCCGGTAAAAAAACTACAAGTAGGCACCCTAATAAAATTTAAGCGACATTCATATCTTGTGATTGTTAAACTTTGATAAAATCCGCTGTGATAATCAGCCCCATCGTTTACTCTTCGACTTATCAATCACAACCAAAATTTGAATTAGTTGATTTATTTTTTTTCAATTGTAGGCAGTGTTTAGTTATCTTCAAACTTTCAAAAATTCTGTCATATCAAATGTTTGGACACATGCATCAAGCATTAAATCTGGACGGAAAAAACCAATCGCACAGTTTGTATGTACATTGAGAGACAAATCTTTTAAGCCTAATTACACCATGATTTGACAATGTGATGCTACAGTAAATATTTGCTAATGATAAATTAATTAGGCTTAATAAATTCGTCTCACAGTTTACATGCGTAATCTGTAATTTATTTTGTTATTAGTCTACGTTTAATACTTTAAATATGTGTCCGTATACTTCAAAAGAAATTTTGGCACACTAACTAAACACGGCCGTACTTTACAGGCTTATTCAGTGGCGGAACTGAGGGGGTGCTGGCAGGGGCCATGGCCCCTCCCAATAAAAACAAAATTTTTTATTACCCCCATATATCATAGCAGATTCAGTGAACAAGCAACAGAGCTTCTCACTTTGTGTACATCTTTGGATCCAAGTGATTCATTCAGTTCATTCAATATTGATAAAGTGTGCTCTCTAGCTTCAAAGTTCTTTCCTGCTGATTTTTTAGAACAAGAGAGAGCCAATTTGAGATGTCAATTACGTCACTATGAACTTGATGTACCCACCAATCCTAAATTTCAAAATCTGACATCTGTAGCTAATCTTTGTCGTCGACTTTTGGAAACTATTTGCTTTTATATATTACCAATGCATGAAAAAAAAGAGAAATTGCTAATTTTTTGAACTGTCAAAACCTGCTGGCCCCCCTTTGATTTTCTGTCCAGCTCCGCCACCGGGCTTATTTGTTTATCTTTGTCATCCTACAATTTTCATATTACAAGTAAATTTGACTTTTCAAAAGTTACCCTTTTTAAGTTTTCTCAAATTTATAGAAAAATATAACAACATTCATAGCACTAAATTAGTTTTTATCAAATCTAACATTAAGCATATTTTGATAGTTTTTTATGATGAAAATATTATTATATTTTTTATAAACTTAATCAGAACTATAGAAGTTTGATTTAGAAAAAAATCAAATAATTTATAATATAAAACGAAGATAGTAGTGACTTGCAAGCACATCCAGAAGTCTTAAACTCTCTTCTTCTTCTTCTTTTTTATTAAAAAAAGAAAGATTATTCAATAATCCATATTTTTTGATTAATTAAGACGCCAGAGTTACCTAGTTTTAGGTTTTAAGGTCATGTTTGTTTCAATTTAAGATTATTGAGTCAGATTATTATAAGGTTGATTATAATAAGTTATAGTAGAATACTACTCCATCCAAAAAGAATCTAATCCTAGCAATGAACCTGGACACGTATGTGTCCAGATTCATTGCTAGGATTGGTTTTTTTTTTTTGACGGGGGGGGGGGGGGGTAAGTTATGAGTTGTTTGTCTGTTTGGATTATTGGAAGCATAAATTATTGGGTTTGAAATACTAATGTCTATAATACCCTTAGCTATTATGAGTGGGAGGAGGATGAGACGGTGGCGGTCGGTAATTTGCATAAAATTTTTAAGGGTAGTAGATCTTTAGCTACCAATAATCTTTAAAGAAAAGCACATTTAGTGGAGACTACAGATTATACTAATCTAGCTATACTAGCTTATAGGTTATAATAGTCTATCATAATAATTTATCTGGTTGTTTCATAATATTGTAAATAATCTAAATTATAAAAATCTTAAGCTGAAACGCCAAGTCACGCGTTATAGTTACTGACGATTATATGTAGTTATGCCACTGCAACTCATTCGTCTCTGTAGTCTTACTTTCACAAATAACTCCCGGGTCGTTCTCAGAACCTTTCTTTAGGAAATTCTCAGAATTTCGATAAACTTACTGTTTTCACCGTATATATATATACTTCACCTTTGATGCAGAGCTGTTATGAGCTGTCTGATGCAGTGTTTTTTTTTCCCTCTTTCTATCGTGGCAGGTGATCTGATAAGTTGTATTCCGTTCCGTGCCAGCACTATCGTACGCGTGTGGCGAATCCCATTCCTATCCTACGTTGACTTGAGATGCTCTCTCTCGTGCGTCCAGATGCTGCTCCCTGGTCCGGTTGGAGTCTTGGGCTCCTTTTGGCGTCGTGTGGAATCTGTCGATGAGCTTTTTTTTTTTTCAATCAAAAAAATTTACTCTAAGACACTCTATGATATTGTTATATGACACTTTAGTTTTAGGGCTTTATCATATGACATTTTAGTTTTATTGTTTTTCTCTTAGTCCATTATTTTAATGCATCCCTTTTAAATGGAGATATAAAACTTTGTGAAAAATGATTTGTAATTTAAATTTGAAGGAGGAGGAGAAAAGCAAGAGAGAGGGAGAGAGGAGGAAGAAAGTGCTAGCCACCGACATGTGGGGTCCGTGTGGGTCCCATTGACTCAGATTTTCATGTTCGCTAAAACTGGACATAAGGGCAGTAGCAATACAAGTCACGCTACGAAATCGGCCCAAGGCCATTCAACTCCATAGTGCATGTTACTTCTTTTGCGTGGCTTTGATTTGGGGCGAGCTACTGTAAAGGCCACAAAGCCCAAATGCAGGTGACCAAGCTAAGGAAGGTGCCCCAGCCCAAGAAATTAATTCCGCCAACTACCCTTCGCCTTTCTCGGACCCATCGCCATAGTGTCCCTCAACCCGTCGGTCGTCGTTGCCCAGTCCACCATGATTGCTTCGCCTCACAGCAGAGAGAGTGGGGGGGAGGGAGGTTGGGGGGGGGCAAAGAGATGATTTTGGAGAGGGGGAGAGCCTCACCGGAGTCGTTCGTTAGACGTACGCCCACTGCCCGAGCTCCCTCTCCTCCATATTGCAGGAGCCGCGGCCGCAGATGCACTGCCTCTCGAGGAAACCTAGGGCCTGGGGCTGCGGTGGTGGCAGCGGGGCGGAAGCGTGGCGCTTGGCCTCGTAGTGGATCCGCTCCGTCTCCATCGTGGCGTGCAAGAGGAAGTCGTCATCGTCATCCAGCCTGTCAGCGGCAAACTCGAGCGGCCGCCTCATGGCGGCGGCGCGGTGGGGGTCAGACGCCACCGGAGGCTTAGGGCTAGCGGGACCGGGATCGCAGAAGGAAGCGAAGTTCTCCGCGTAGGTGGAGGTGGTGGCGCCTCACATGTCGAGCTCTATTGCCGGTGCCGCCTCTTTCTCTCCCCCCTTGTTTTCTCTTCTTTCTTTCTTTCTTTTTTTTTAAAAAAAAATCTGTTTTCTCTTCTTACTTGCGCTACGGACTTACAGTGCTCCATTGCCGTCGGCTCCGGCAGAGCTCGGACTTGTCAAGGCGAGAGATACTGCTTGCGCGGGAGTGAGCAAATCGTGGCGTGGGAAGGCGAATTTGGGGATTGGTTTTTTATGCGGCGCCGAGGGGACGACGAGAGGGAGGCACGACTGCCATAGTGCAGGCGCGATGCGTTTTCTCGGCCGCGTGTGGACTTGCAAAAGGCGAAGCACGCGTATCCTTGTGTAGAGGCAAGAGGCTTAGCAAGGGCACGCGTTTAGGCGGCACGTAGGCAAATATCCTCGCTGGCGATGCGAAGGAACTCACCACATCCTCGTACTGTGAAGGGCCTAATACTGCTTTGGATCTCATTTGATCCGGTTTTAAAAATTAAGGGAATAAGGGACACATTATATGTTATAGTATATGGTAGTTAGAGTCATATAAGGATATGATTGATTTGTGTGGATTCCTTCCATATCTTTAATCCTTTCTTATCTCCTCCCCATGTACTTCTATATATACCGGCCCTCTTAACCTCTTGTCCCAGGCTACAACAACATTGTCCGACATTGTGTTTGCCCATCATCACCAACGTCTTCACGCTGTGGTCACCATAGTGCTCTTTTTTTTATTTCTTTTTCATTATTTTTTCTTTTGGTCATCGTGTTTGTTGGCTTCTCGCCTGCACCCACGCACTCTCGCGCCTGGCACTGCAACCGCACACTATTGAGTGACTTGTGCTGCATTGATATCAGCGACGATTGGCTACTACGACTACGACAACTTCATCTTGACTACGGCACAAAGGGCTACCATCCATATTGAGCACTCTAACCGATTTCTTCTCTAGTCCAAGTGTCCGCATTGCTCACGTTTGGACTGCAGAGGGATGTTAGAGTATATGGTAGTTAGAGTTATATTAAGAAATAATTGATTTGTGTAGATTCCTTCCATATCTGTAATCCTTCATTATCTTCTCCCCATGTAATTCTATACATACCCGTCTTCTGAGGCTCAATACATTGCATCCAATATTCACAGTATTCCTCTCCTCCCTATATCTGTTATTTCGGTTTAAAGACGAATTTTAGACGCGACAACATATAGAGGGACCTAAAGTGAACTTATTCCTTTCCCTTTCAGGATTATAATCGGGGTTAGCCCAATTATATATGGGACTACTGTGGCGTGGGTGTCCAGCCCTCCTGTATCTTTCGGCTTAGCCATGTCTGTCTGCTGGAGAGTCCTGGGCGTTTTCTGAGGACAAGAGTGCAAAGCTTTTGGTGCTGTTAATAAACATAAGTTGAATTTGGCCTTGATAACAGGGTTTCTGTGTGCTCCTTTACCTGTTCTTTTTTTTTTTAAAAAAAAAACCGTGGAAAGAGAAATACACATGTTCTTACTAAGTAACTTGTTCTTACTATATCCTGGACAGGACAACCAGTTCCTTGAAGAGAAGACTATGCAATTGAATCCTCCAATACTAATGTTATCTAAAAATTTGGCCCGCTAACACCAAAGATTGCCTGATTAAACTAACTCTACTGGCGTTAATTTCCTAAGGTGCATTTCATATCTACAGAAAGTTCATGCTCCCTGTTGCAGCACTGCAAGTCTGGATGAACAATCCGTGCAAGAGGCCGTTTGCTTGGCTCCCGTGTGCAGATTCAAAGCTCCAAAACCGCATAGCACATTTTGAAACTAACCAAGGGAACACAGCAAACGAAGATAGGGGATTAATCGCTTGCAAGTAATTATTCACAAAGCCTTCTTCTATCTTGCATTTTATTCTCTTATCCATGATAGAAACATAGAAAAACCGAAATGTCAAAGCCTTTCAGCCTGGCATGATATTACAGAGCATATATATACCAACTGAAAAGTTACAACAGAAAAAAAAGCTCGCAAAATATAGGATTTCACCAAGAGCATCCCACCAACAAATG